>NC_034590.1:58755514-58783254 GCF_900095145.1 Mus pahari | reverse complement strand
GAGAGAGAGAGAGAGAGAGAGAGAGAGAGAGAGAGAGAGAGAGAGAGAGAGAGATTATCACAAGAATGCTGTGCTCTACTTGTGGAGGTCAGAGCAAAACTTTTTGGGAGTCATTTTTCTCCTGTTACCCTGATGAGAGAGTCTTTCAGGGTTCTTGGATTTGTGTCTGAGGGTTCTGCATATGGAAATAAGATCACGGGGCTTCTAAGGATGTGTGTTTATCTCCTGGTCAAAGTGCCTGAAATAATCTGTGAAGTGCTCAGCCATAAGTGGGCCACCTATCTGACAACTATTTCCCTAGAAGGTGCAGGGAACATTGTGGAAGAGGAAATATCCCAGGGGTCCAGGTATGTTGACTCTGTTAGTCTTCCTGTGGAGTTCCCATCTACGTCTGGGCTTTTGATCTTTCTGTCAACTTTTCCATAGGTGTCCCTACCCTCCATCTAACGTTTGGCTATGGGTATCTGCTTCTGTTTTCATTTACCGCTGGGTATAGCCACTGAGAGGACAGTATGGTACTTCAAAAATGAGTGATTCCCCATTGGGTGATTCTACACTCAAGTCCATATGGGTGGCTGTTGTGTAGCATTTTCCTCTGAGACAAAGCATTTCTTCTTGGAGGAAAATTCTTCAGAACTTAGGATGTTTTAAAGGGAGGTTAAATATTCCATCATACATTAAGTTCAGGAAGCAAACCATGGAAAGGCTAGAGGAAGATATGGACATAGAACCGATACACTAGGTTCCTTCATCCCAAAGCATATATAAATTGTAAGAGCCTTCTGAAAGACAAAAATTTCAGAATCAAACCAGCTGACTAGAGAAGACACTGAAAGAGGCAGAGTTTCCTGCATGAAGTCCACACCAACTGAAATGCCTACAAAAGTCATTCTTCATCGTGTTAAATTCTTTGCAAGCTGTGCAGTAAGATCTGAGTTTTCAGGTTTCTAGGTGTGGGGAGTCATCATCCACAACCGATAACCTAGATGAGTAAACTCTCACTCATATTCCTGTGAAAAACCCTATAAAACTAATTGGTTTACCAAGTTGGACTTTAATGGTAACCTTAATTTAGTTTGAAATCAGTTCTCAATCTAAGGTGAGCAGACATTTGTTAATGTCTCCAAAGTAATAATGTTGGAGGTAGATCCACATGGAGTTAGGGAGAGGAGAAAATGGTAAATATGATAAACATATATTATATTCTTGAAAGACAGTCTCTAAGAGTGAAATACCACATTATAAACCCTATTTTAAAAATGGGAAACAGAGCTAAACAGAGAATTCTCACCTGAGGAAACTAGAATGGCAAAGAAGCACCTAAAGAAATGTTCAACATTGTTAGTCATCAGGGAAATGCAAATCAAAATGACGCTGAGATTCCACCTCACACCTGTCACAATGGCAAACATCAAAAACTCAGGTGACAGCAGATGCTGATGAGGATATGGAGAAAGAGGAACACTCCATTGCTGGTGGTATTGCAAGCTGGGGCAACCACTTTGGAAATGAATCTGGTGGTTCCTCAGAAAATTGAACATAGTATTATTACCAGAGGACCTAGCAATACCCCTCCTGGGCGTAAACCCATAATATGCTCCAACATATAATAAGGACACTTACATCACTATGTTTATAGCAGTCATATTTATAATAGCCAGAAGCTGGAAAAAATCCAGAGTCCTACAACAGAGTAATGGATACAGAAAATGTGGTACACTTACACAATGGAATACTACTCAGCAATTAAAAACAATGACTTCATGAAATTCACAGGCAAATGATTGGAACTTGGAAATGGTTGAAAATATCATCTGGGGTGAGGTAACTCAGTCACAAAAAGAACATACACAGTATGCACTCACTGACAAGTGGATATTAGCCCAAAGGTTCAGAAAACCCAAGATATAATTCACAGATAATATGAAGTCCAAGAAGAAGGAAGATGAAAGTGCAGAGCTTCAGTGCTTCTAAGAAGGGGGAAACAAAACACTCACAGTAAGAAATATGGAGCCAAAGTGTGGAGCAGAGACTGAAGGAAAGGGCCATCCAGAGACTGCCCCACCTGAGGATACATCACATATACAGTCACTAAATCCATACTGCTACATCCACTCCAGTAGTGACTGGTATGACAGGCCTAGAAAGACTGGAAGCAGTCCCAAGGCAAAGAGTTTCATGGAAACAGCCTCCTGGAACCTTGGCATTCCCATAGCTAGAATGCCCCAGATTTGTCCCTGCAATATTGTGGAGGGTCTTTCATGTTTTCTTGTAGTATTTTACTGGATAAGAGTTAGAAGTCTCAGGGTAGGCTTAGCAAAAGTATACCTAGAATCTTCATTACAGCCAAGTATTGTAAACTACATTATATATTAGAAGAAAGTTGATGAATTCTTCTAACAAATGGAGATTCCCTACAGATACTTTAAAGAACAGCCAAGTTACTCTCACATTCAAGGATTTACCAAGGTCTAGGAAATAGGGGGGTTGTGGTACTGCATTATTCATGAGAAGGTCTGCTAGAGCAGAACCCCCAGGTGCTAGCATTCACAAGTCTCAAAGGAATAGCATAAATTGTGACTAGGGTGTGAAATCCTTACCTGGCCCCTGTCATTAGCTGACTCTAGGCAGGGCTGTTTTATCTTTACTGTAAACATTGCCTGGTTCCTGCCAGTCCTTTGAAGGCATTCCTCTGTTTTAGGTCAAATACTTCAATACCTTGCCTGCTGTAATACCCTACTCCTTTGTTTTCTGTATTATATAAAACTGAGACTAACTTTGACAAAATTACATCCAGATACAGCACTCCCTTGTGTTCCTGTCTGTTTGTCACCTGTTTAGTCGCCAACTCCATGATTACCTGTCTGGAACCCTAATTTCCCATGGATTGATGGGGGGTGGCAACTGAGGCTTGTCTGTGGCACCAGACACTATTGTGGATGCCAACAAGTGCTTGCTGACCAAAGCCTGATATAGCCATCTCCTGAGAAGCTCTACCAGTACCTGACAAATACAGAGGTGGATGCTCTCAGCCAACCATTGTACTGTGCATAGGGCTCCCGATTGAGGAGCTAGAGAAAGGACCCAAGGAGCTGAAGGATTTTGCAGCCCCATAGGAGGAACAACAATATGAACCAACCACTACCCCCAGAGCTCCCAGGGACCAAACCACCAACCAAAGAGTGGAGTGACCCATGGTTCCAGCCACATATGAAGAAGAGGATGACCTTGTCAGTCATCAGTGGGAGGAGAGGCCCTCGTTCCTGTGAAGTCTTGATTCCTCAGTTTAGGGGAATGCCACGCCCAGCATCCAGGAATGGTTGGGTTGCTGAGCAGGGGGAGAGGGGTGGTTTTGATGGGGAAACCAGGAAAAGAGATAACATTTGAAATGTAAATAAAGAAAATATCTAAAGACCTAATCTCAGGATAATAAAAATAGAAGGTAAAGAGTCAGAGCTCCAAGACCCAGAAAATATTCTGAACACAATCATAGAAAAAAACATTTTCCACTTAATGAAAGAGATGCCTCTAAACATACAAGAAAAGTATGGAAGACCAATTGGACTGGAAAAGAAAAGAAAATTCTCCCAGCACATAATAATCAAAAGACAAAATCCGTAAAGAAAGAATGTTAAAAGCAACAAGGGGAAAAAAGCAAGTAATCTACAAAGCAAAACTTATGAGTATTACACTCAACTTCTCAACAGAGAGTCTAAAAGCTAGAAAGGCCTGGCCCGAAATCATGTAATCTCTAAAAAGCAAAAGGTGACATCTTAGACAACTATATACATTAAAACTCTCAATCAATATAGAGGGAGGAAATGTTTCAATACAAATCCAGATTCAAACAATATCTTTCCACAAATCCAGCCCTACAGAAAATACTAGAATGAAAAGCCCTACCCAAGAAGCATAACTATATCCAAGAAACACAGGAAATAAATAACTCTGTATCAGAAAAAAATGAAGAAGGCCCTCTCTCTCTCTCTCTCTCTCTCTCTCTCTCTCTCTCTCTCTCTCTCCATCCCCCCCACTAACACCACCAACAACAATATAACAGGAAATAACAATCACTGATCTTTTTTATCTCTCAATATCAATGGAGTAAATTCCCACAATAAAAAGACACAGGCTAACAGAATGGATGTGTAAACAGAATTCATCATTATACTGACTAGAAGAAATACATTTCAGCAATAAAGATAGACCTTACCTTAGAGTAAAGGAGTGGAAATTTTTTTTTCAATTGACCAGATGCAAGAAGCATGCTGGAGTAGCCATTTTAATATCCAATAAAGTCATCTTCCAAGTAAAATTAATCAAAAGAGATAGGGAAGGACACTTTACATTAATCATAGGATAAATCTACAAAGATGATATCTCAATTCTGAATATCTATGCCCCAAATGCAAAGGTACCCACATTTGTAAAAGAAAATTGCCAAAGCTTAAATCTTACATAGAACCACACATATTAATAGCAGAAGACTTCAGGACCCCATTCTCACCAAGTGACAGATCATCCAAACAAAAACTAAACAGGGAAATAATGAAACTAAGAAACACGAATCAAATGGACCTGTTAAACATCTATAAAACATTTTACTCAAACATAAAAGAATATACATCTTGTCAGTGCCTCATGGATCCTTTTGTAAAATTGACCATATAGTTAGTCACAAAGCAAGCCTCAACAGATATGAGATAACTGAAATAACTTTTTGCATTATATCAGGCCAACTTGGGATAAAGCTTGACTTCAACAACCACAGAAACACTGGAAAGCCCACAGTCATTGAAATTGAACAACTCTCTATTCAATGATCTCTGTACCAGGGAAGAAATGAAAAAAAAAATAAATTAAAGACATTCTAGAATTCAATGGAAATAAAGGATCACAAAATCCAAGTTCATGTGACACAATGAAAACAGTGCTAAGAAGAAAGCTCATATCACTAAGTTCTTCTGTAACATCTCATACCAGCAATTTAAAAGTACACCTGAAAGCTCTAGAAAAAAGAAGGAAGCATCAAAAGAGGAGTAGAAGGCAGGAAATAATCAAAATCAGGGTTGAAATCAATCAGTTAGAAATAAAACCATATTAAAAAAACCAACAAAACCAAGAGCTGGTTCTTCGAGAAAATCAACAAGATAAACCCTTAGCCATATTAACCAAAAGACAGAGAGACAGTATGCAGATAAGCAAAATCAGAAATGAAAGGGAGACATGAGAACAGACACTGACGAAATTCAGAGAATCACTAGGTCTTCAAAACCCGGACTTCACTAAATTGGAAAATCTTATCAAAGTGAATGATTTTCTATACAGATGGTGCTAAAGTGAAATCAAGATCAAGTAAACTACCTAAGCAGTCCTTTGACTAAAGAGACGCAGTCACTAAAAATCTTCCAAGGGTAAAATGGTTTTGTGCAGAATTCTACCAGACTTTATAAGAAGAGCTAATACCAATACTTTTCAAACTGGTCCACAGAATAGAAACAGAAGGAACATTGCCAAACTCATTCATCAAACTCACCATCACACCTAAACCACACAAAGACTCAACAAAGAAAGAAAACTTCAGATGTATCCAACTTATGAAAATAGATGCAAAAATACTCAATAAAATACTCACAGACAATCAAGGGATACATTAAAGGCATCATACATCATGGTCAAGTGGGCTTTATACTAGTGATGCAGGAATGGTTCAATATTCAAAAATCAATCAAACTAATCCACCATACAAATAAAGTGAAAGAAAAAAATCAATGATAATCTTATAAGATGCTCAAAAAGCCTTTAAGAGAATCCAACATGCATTCATGCTAAACACATTAAAGGAATCAGGAATACACTCCACATACCTAAACATAGCCAAAGCAATATACAGCAAGCCAATAGCCAACATCAAACTAAATGGAGAGAAACTTGAAGAAATGCCACTAAAATCAGGGACAAGAAAAGGCTACACACCCTCTCCTTGTCTATTCAATATAGTACTTAAAGTTCTAGCCAGAGCAGTAAGGTAAATAAAGGAGATTAAGGGGATACAAATTGGAAAGGAAGAGGTGAATGTATTGTTATTTGCAGATGATATGATAGTATAGATAAGAGACCCCAAAAATTCTACCAGAGAATTCCTACAGTTTAAAAACACAACCAGTGAAATAGCTGGATATAAAATTAACTCAAAGAAATCAGTAGCCCTCCTTTATACAAATGTTAAATGGGCATAAAAGGAAATTAGGGAAACAACAACCCTTACAATAGCCATAAATAATTTAAAACTTCTTGGTGTAATTGTAACCAGGTGTATGAAAGATTTGTACAAGAAAGATTTGTTCAAGTCAATGAAGAAAGGAATTGAAAAAGATATCAGAAGTTGGAAAGATCTCCCATGCTCATGGATAGGTAGGACTAATATAGTGAAAATGGCCATCTTACCAAAATCAATCTACAGGTTCAATGCAATCCACATAAAATTTCAAATGCTACTTTTTAGATACCTTGAAAGAACAATTCTTAACTTTATATAAAGCAGCAGCAGCAACAACAACAACAACAAAACTCAGGATAGCCAAAATAATCCTGACTAACAAGAACTTCAGGAGGAATCACTGTCCCTGACCTCAAGCTATACTCCAGAGCAAGTGGGGTAAAAACTACATGTTATTAATTCAGAAACAGTCTGGTTGATAAGTCGATTAAAGTCTAAGTCTCAGAAATAAACTTACAGACCTATGAACACTTGATTTTTGATAAAGAAGCCAAAATCATACAATGGAAAAAAAGAAAGCATCTTTAGTAAATAGTGCAGGTCTAACTGGTTGTCTAAATGTAGAAGAATGAAAATAGATCCATTTCTATCACCCTGCATTAAACTCATTAATCCACCCAAGTGGATTAAGGACCTCAACATATGCTAAATATCATGCAAGATAAAGTGAGAAATCCCTTTAATGTTCTGGAACAGGAGACAATTTCCTGGGCAGAACACCAATGGATCAGACCATAAGACAAACAATAAATAGGACCACATGAGACTGCAAGGTAAAGGCCATGTCAATAGGACAAAATAGAAGCCTACAGATTGTGAAAGGATCTTCACCAATCTTATATTTACCAGAGGGCTAATATCCAAAATTTACAAAGGACTCAAGAAGTTAGACACAAACAACCCAAGTAACCCAATTAAAAAGTGGGTTACTTAGCTAAACAGTGAATTAACAATAGTGGAGTCTCTCATGGCCAAGAAATACTTAAATGTTCAAAGTCCTTAGTCACCAGAGAAACGCAAATCTAAATAACTCGAAGTTTCCATCGTACGCACATCAGAATGGTTAAGACAAAACCTTAAGAGATAGCACATCCTGACCAGGATGTGGAAGCAAGGGGAATGTTGGTTCATTGCTGGTGAGCCTACAAACTCATGCAAACATTTTGGAAATTAATTTGGCAGTTTCTCAGAAAACTGGGAATAGTTCTACCTCAAGACTCTGCAATACCACTCCTGGGCATACCCATAGCAGATGCTTCAAAATTTCATGACACTTTCTCAACTATGTTCTCAGCAGTGTTATTTGTTATAAAGAGAACTGGGAGGGAAAAGGTATGGGGAGGGAAATGGGGGTTCAGGATCAATGTGAAGAGGGACAGGAGAGATGGCCATATGGCCATGAAAATGAATGGATATCTGCAAACGACAGCGGTATGGATGTGGGAAGCATCTCTATGATGAGATAGAGACGTGGGATATGGGGGTACACAAGAATCATTGAAGGTGACTTTAGGTGAGATATACTACATTAGGGATATGGAATCTGAAGAGGGGACCTTCTGTAGCCAGGTAGGAACCTGGGTAGAGTGATAGAAACACCAAATCACACACAAACCTTTCAAGGTAAAATGTATCTTGTCTACAAGAAATGCAGGCAAGGGGGATGGAACAGAGACTGAGGGAATGGGCAAACAATAAATAACCGGCCCAATTTAAGACTCATCCCACGGGCAAGCATCAATCCCTGATATTACTGATGATACTCTGTTATATTTGAAGACACAATATGTTGTCCTCTGAGAGGCTCCACCCAAAAGCTGACTCAGACAGATATAGACACCCACATGCAAATAGTGGATGGGGCTTGTTGTCCTTATGGAAAACTAGAAGGAAGAATTCCTGGTTTGAAGGGGATCGGAACTCCACAGGAAGACCATCAGTCAACTCACCTGGATCTTTGGGGCTCTCAGAGTCTGAACACCCAACCAAAGAATCCACTAGGGGTGGACCTAGGCCTCTCAATACTTGTGTAGAAGATTGCAACATGGTCTTCATGTGGGTTCCAAAAAATTGGAGTGAGGGCTATCTGAAAAGCTGTTGCCTGTATATATAAGGGATATGTTCTTCAACCTGGGCTGCCTTGTCTACCCTCAGTGGGAGAGATAACATCTAGCCTTGCACAGACTTGAAATGCCAGGATGGAGATACTCAGGTAGACCCCCATCTGCTCTAAGGAAAAGTCGAGGGCGAAGTGTAAGGATTGTGAGAGGGTGTGACAGGGAGCAGAAAAATGAGCAGGATGTAAAGTGAATAAGTAAAAAGTAAAAGAAAAAATAAAAATATTTTTAATATAATGAACATTTTTTAACATCAATGTAACAATTATATCTATCTACCTATCTACTGATGACAATGTCACCTTTTTATCTCTAATGAGTTTCTAGCAATGTCCTTTAATTTAAATCCATTACTTTTTTTTTTTTTTTCTGTAAGTGCTTCAAGGAATCATTGATTGGGTAAGTCATAATCACACAGTGTGCAAAAAACATTTATCATATAGTTTGTCCATTGTGTTTTTAAGAGTGCTAGTGTTTTCACAGTCATATTGTCAATAAATGAATTAAGTAGCATTTCTTTCTTATATGACATTAATCTTGAAGAGAATTAAATTTTAAATATATATATCTGGATAAATATAGTTTCTCACTATCTGTCTGTACACATGCATACCTATACACATACATTCATAAAATCTGATTTCTTGTGCATCCATAGTCAAAAGGCACACATGTGGTATATACGCACACACACACACACACACACACACACACACACACACACACACATCCATTATCTATCTATCTATCTATCTATCTATCTATCTATCTATCTATCTATCATCTACCTACCTACATATCTACTATGGCATGTACATATACATATATGCATATATACATACAATATATATGTGCATATTTACATAATATGTGTATATATTATATCACACACACACACATATATATATATACATATACAAACATATATATACATATATGCATATATATATATACACACACACAAACACACACACATATATAATATATATATATATAATATATATATATATATTATATATATATATATATATATATATATAGTCTGAGTTTTGGTCTTAGTTATATGTAAAACCACAGTCTCTTCCCTTTACTTAAATGCGAAGCAACTTAAAAACTTGTTTAAAGTTTTACTGAATTCTTTGCTCAGAGGCATATAAATTAGATTCTATCTACAAAATAAATTTTATAGTATCATCATAAAAACTATTAATTTCTTAAAGAAAAAGGAATATACATAAAGAGAAACCTATAGTAGAAATTATGTCCTTTACAGACTCTTAAATATATGATCTTGCTCTTTGAGAATGCTTGTGTCCCAAAATTATATCCAGTATGCTATATATCATAGCATGATTCCATTATGTTCTCAAAAAGATACATTACATATGATAATTAATATTTGGGTATGTGCGTATTTATAATTCTAGAACTTGAGAAAAAAAGACAGAAGGAAATAAAGTTCAAGGCTATCTTTGGCTACATAGCAAATTTGAGAATGATTCATTCTACATGAGGCTTTGTTTCAAAAACAATTGAAAAAGTAAGCACTATTTTATTTTCCTCACCAGGCTCAAAGGCAAAATCTTAGGGCCACATTCAAATGATCAGATTATGACATTAACAGCTGTAGAGCCCACATTATTAAGATTATCACGCCAGTGTGTAGTTAGGCAGTATGAGCTCCTTCAATTATTTTTCTTTTTTCAGAAACCTACAACTATGTCTCCTTGGAATTGCTAATTTATCTGTAAACTTATAGAAATTACACAGACACCATTTTAATTTTAATATTTATTACCTTAAAAATTCGAGATTTAAGACTTATACAACAGTAACCACCACCATAGAATCTAAAAAGAAACGTAGCTGTCTTCTATATGTGTGATAAAGCTTTAATTTATTCCTGTTCAAAAATAAACTATGTTTAACATATAGATGCTTGAACATGCACTGGAGTTTAAGCAAGGAAGTTCACTCAACATAGCATACAAGTCTGAAATATCATCATTTTTTTTTTAAGTTTGACCTGAATTATTGAAAATGTGAAGAATTCACATAGTCATAAGAATAAGTTAATATCGGTAAGGAATCAGTATTGCACATCAAGCCTGGACAAGCCCAAGTTTCTTTTTATGACTTTTTTTGTAGTACATGTTTTGAGAAAACTCTTTTTAATCTAGACAGCATTGCAATGATGTCATAGTTTATATCTCCACAGTTCAAAATACATGAGCATTGCACATCGCCCTCGGAGGGATAAGAAAGTGTTCCAAAGATAAAAAAATATGTGTAACTAAATATACAGGTGGTTATTTGTTACTAAATGTTTTAGTATGCTTGTCTGTTAGCACTGAATCACATGAAACCCAAATAATAACAGGATTTATTGTTATTGTGTGATATACAAAAGATTAACAAGCATAAGGTAAGGTACTAATTTCAGCAATTTGTTCTATTTGATAGCATTAATAGTTATATACCAAATTAAGTTGATATACTGTACGAATATCTGCTTTATTAAGGTAGTAAAGTAAATTTTCCTTCTGATTCATGAATATTAAATAATGGGAGGTCATACACTGATTGGATCACATGAACAGGGAACTTAAATCTAGTAACTTACCATGATATCAAACAGTGCAAAAATAATATTAGTGATTGTACACTGAAATTTGAATAAATACTGAAGAAGTTCTACTTTTGTAGAAAGCAAAGCAGGGAGGGTATCACTTCATGATTTCAACATCTCTCATCTGAAATCAAAGTGAGTCAAAGGAGAGAGGTCTTGTTCTTCCATGTTTGGTGCAAGATACAAAGCTCTTTGGTATTTAAGGATAAACTTAACAAAGCATTTTTTCATTACTACGCCATAGGACTAAATTGAACAAATTGGTGATCAAACAGTTCTATTAAATAATTGTGTCCAAGAATTTGGCTAAGGGTGAGCAGATTTTCCTAGACAGAGGATAAGATGCAAACATAAGAAAGTAGATGCTACATCCACATGGGCATTAAGGCTTGTGAGCATGTAGATTAGGAACACTGCAGCAAGGCAGGAGAGTCAGTAGTGAAGCAGCAGACATGAAGTACCCGTATCGATACAAAGTTTTGTGGGACAGTTTCAACCTCCCAGTGTTTGCCTGGAGTGTATCCAAATTAAAGCTACTCCACTTATGCACAACCTAGAAAATTGAGTCTGAGTTTCAATGAATTTTTAATTTTGTTCAATCTTGAATGTGTTCAACCGAAAACAATTTAAAGAAGGCTGCAGCTATCAGCTTCAGTGTAAGTGAGTTCAGCTCCTTGTTAGAGAGTTCTTGAATTTCCCATAAAAATCAACAGTGGGTGTCTAACAGCATTCTTTTAATTTGCTCATCAAAATGTGAATCACCATATCAAATATTCTTCAGGGCCCCTTTGGCTCGTAGATTAACCATGTTATTTTGCCACATTTTCTGAATTCTCATTTTAAATAATCATAAATAGCAAACCCTTGATATTCTTTGGCATAGCACAGCTGTTTGATTCAGTCGAGTCTCTAAGTCTTAGAAATTGCACATTTTCCTCTTTAAAGTCCCCAGTAGTCTCCTGAGGCTTCAGCTGAAGGATTCTTTATTGTACTCAAATTTTGTCCCATATGAGTTGTTCCCGTTACTCAAACTATGAAGAGTCTTGGAAATGGAACTGGGTCCACAGCAGAAAACTCCAACTGTTTTCCTGGAAAGAGAAGAGAAGAAGTGGGAAATCAGGTACAAAATGTGGCAGAACAGGACAAGCAGCTGACTGTATGAACATGGATTTAAGGTATTTGCAAAGTTAATTTCTTGCTCCTTTACATTTTAAAACCATTTTCCAATTACGCTATTCATAGTTGAATTCAGAAAAAAACATAACTATGGGCATAAATTGGCTGATAGAAATTATGCAGTGTGTTTTGTATTATCCCCACATGCCACTGATGACCACACTAAGAGAGACAGTGAACAGATGTCAAATCTTAAATTGGCATTTTATAAATATTGTTCTAAGTTTTTCACATTGAGTTTCATGAGAGAGAGAGAGAGAGAGAGAGAGAGAGAGAGAGAGAGAGACAGAGAGACAGAGACAGAGACAGAGACAGAGAGACAGAGACAGAGACAGACAGAGACAGAATAATTACCAATGTTGGAACCAACATTTTTATGCACTTGAAAAAAAAAAACCCACACATGCATGCATATATATTTTTAGTTTTTGCACTGCTGTGTTCATGAGAAATGATAAATGGACTTTTATTTTTATGTAATATAAAACTTATTTCAGTAAAAAAAATATGTATCTTTAACAAATAGGAAAAATAAAATGCAAGAATTAAATATTTAGAATTGATTTTCCAGGAAACAGGAGTGGGTGGATTGGGGAGCAGGACATGGGGAGGGTATAGGGGACTTTTGGGATAGCATTTGAATTGTAAATGAAAAAAATATCTAAAAAATAAAAAGAGTTCAAAACAATCCTAGACTACTGCATACTGGATTTAGATCAAGATAAGCAAGAAGACATCAAAAGGAGAAAAAAAAAATAAAGAATTGATTTTCCTCCAAGGTTTATTGATACGCACTGACTTCCTTTTGTGATAACAAATGTTTAATTCTTCTTATCCCAACAAAGACAAATGCAGTATGTTCTCATTACCTCAGCATAATTGGGAGCAGAAGACAGAAACCACACAGAAACCACATGTTATTTAAACTCATACAACCAGATAAAATATTTTTATTAAGACTTTTCACTTCAAAAATTAAAGGAGAACCATGAAAACAACATTTCTTTACAGTCATGATGGTAAAATGGAGATATCCTTTTCCATTAGAGAAGAAAGAAAGAGCTTTAGCTGCACCTCTGTGTAAGTGCTGTTTCCGTGCATGCACAAAGTCCTGTCTTTGACCTTCAACCCTGAAATTATGACAAACCTTCTATTATATGTACTTCACCCACACATACAAATAATTTTACGGTTAAATGTTATTACTGTACACAGGGCATCATGAATTTCCAAGAAGCCATAGGATGACAAATAAAAAGCTTGGAATCAGGCTTGGGCAGCTTTTCCTGAGATGCTGTACAGGGCTATCTCAGAGACTACCAAACAATGAATGTGGTTGTCACTCTTCTTGGCGCCCCACCAGAATTTGACAGTAAGACATTATTACTGAACACACTCTACACTTTTGTCACAGGACATAGAGAAGTCAAGTTGCTCCTGATGAGGAAGCTTCCGCCTTCATAGATATCTTTCATAGTCCAAAATGTTTCTATGTAGGCTGCTGGCCATAAATGTTATTAGGAGCCTTACCAGCTGCAGACACTGAGAACTACAATAAGAATCAATGGGCAAGATATGCCCATGGTTGCTAGTGGCAAAAATATTACGTGAAACTAACTGCTTTTTGATTAAGTTTAAGAACCACTTCATAGGTGAAATGCATGCCTTGTACTGTACACTTGCATAAGAAGACATGGAAGGAAAGCTAACAGATTCTAGGGGTGAACTTACTACAATTATTTTGCTAAATGGACATATTACTAATCTGTCCACTAAGTTGATATCTTTATACCCATACTTAGCTCAGACCTGAGAACGCAGAAGAAAATGGTGCAATAGGTGGTAGTTAATGTAGAAACTTACAAGTGGTCAAAGTTAAGATAATTAGTGTCTGTGAAGTGCTCTTCCATATATGTGGTATCTATACACATCTTCTACCTAAGGCTATGGGATCATGATGGAAGAGGGGTGATTTTTAGGTACCAGAGTATAGCAAGAGCTGTAGTGAAAATCTCTGAACATAACAGGACTGCGACACTCATGATAACAGCTGTGTTTGTCTGCACAAGACCTACACAAGAACAGGAAAGTCAGCCCTGAAGCATGGAGGGAGGGTTCAAGAGACACCATCCTGAACTGAAGAGTTACTAACAGTTGATGGATGCTAAGGAGGGATAGACAGTTTTCTTAAGGGTCTGGCTCCTGGTAAGTTATCATCCTACACATTTGTATGAAGAGAGTATAAACTAGATTTTGTTGTTTTAAAAATGATGTGAAGTTGGGAAGTTTGGGGAAGGGGACTCTGAGAGAAGTTAGGAGGAGCAGGAGTAAACTATGAACAAAATACAGTTTATAGATGCATAAAACTCTCAAACATTTTTATCTATATCATATCTATCTATCTATCTATCTATCTATCTATCTATCTATCTATCTATCTATCATCTATCTATCATCTATCTGTGTTTCAGAAACTGAACAAATACTATGATGGGAAAAAAATCAAGAAAACAAATTAAACCTACATTTACCTTTATTGTTCCTGGCAACAAACTGTATGCCAAAGAATAGTGTGGGGAATGACAAAAGTATCACTGGGTTAAGGAGACCAAACAAACAAACAAAACAAAACAACAACAAGAACAACAAGCATAACAACACAAATGAATTTGGTGAGACCAAAGCTTCTACCAATTATGTGACAGATTAAAGAAGAGAGGAGAAATATACAGCAAGAAGAGCCAAAGTTCTGGAAAGAAGAAATCTCAAGTCCTTGTCAGGAAAAAGAAATAGGGTCATATGAAAAAAAAAAAAAAAAAAAAAAGGAAACCACATAAATTTGGTCAAGGACTACAAGAGATCAGTAAGTTAAACTCTTTCACGGAATTTCTAAAACCACAAAACCTCACAGTCCCTAGTTAGTGTTCCTATAAGTGTCCCCTTATTTGTAAAGGGTAGTTAGTGGAGATGTTAGCCATAGACTTCAAGCTGCTCCAACTCTATAATATGAAATCACAAAGCAGCCTTCCTTTTAAAGAACATACTAAACCAAAGTAGTGGGAGCTTCATGGTGTAATAAGCTCAATATACTTGAGAATATTTTAAAATCGGACAAACCTTAAAATAGGCAGGCACTTAAATGTTATCAGAGAGAACTGTGTGTACAGGTGAGTGTATCACTGTGTACTCAGCACGTACCCCTCCTTCTCTCTCTCACATACACCCTCCCTCAGAAATCTAAAAGAAAGATAGTACCTATCCAGGAATATTTCAAACTGATTTGTTTCCTTCCACTCTTACGTTATTGTCATAACTTCAGATGTGACTATTATTGGATATAGGACACGTAAGAAGATGATGAAGTCAAAATCAAACAGGAAGTATGAGCTCAAGTACAGTAAGTAGGATAATTAGAGGGAGTGTGAATGCTAGTACTGTGTGCAAACAGAAAACAAGGTCATCTGAAGGGACAGAAGGAAGGCAGCCATCTCCAAAATGGGGGAACAGTGTGTTTCCTTAAAAGAGAAAGGGAAGATATGTTTAAAACGCATAGTTACATTTCTAGGATTTATTACAATTTCTAAGTGGTTAGTGAACTACATAGGTTAAAATATAGTAACAGACATTGACAAAGAAAAGAGAAATAAATTGGGAGACGTAACATTAGAATCTATCAAAATCAAATTCCACAAAGACTGAGGAAAATATTGCCAGCAGTCTTGTAGATAACAACTGTTTTAACATGTGTGCAACTGCTATACCAGTGGGAGCCAAGACAGAATTTGACAAAGCTGAGTTTTCTACAAAGCATCTCTCAAATTTGATGTAAAACCCTCCCAATGCATAAATCAAAGAATCTCCTGAACCTCAAGAAAATGCTGAAAAGGTACAACAAAGAGAAACCTTGAGCAGTACCTAGAAAGGAATAAAATCCATATATTATGCATGATAAAGAGAAGATGAAATGTGAAGTTGGTAATAGGAATTTGCTTTAAAATAAGCACATCAGGAAGTAGTAGAGTGACTGATATCTGAAAGTGCCAACAAAGCAAAATGTCAACCATTGTGTAATAAGCTGTATCTACATAGGAATGTTTTTGAAAGTGGAAACAGAATCAAAAGTTTTCTAACAAAACCTGAGTTTACTGAAAGAAAACCACTATTATAAGGAAAGTTAAATGAAATTCTTCATCAAGAAGCAAAATATTATCCAATGGTGTTTTGGTTAGCTGTACTTGTCAACTTGACACAACAGAGCATTGGCTTAGAAAAAAAGACACAGTATAGGAACCGTATAATTTAGATTTAGCAGTAGGCATGATAAATTCTGGATGGATCAGGCCACATTAACATATAGATAAATGCAAAGTTCGTTTTTGTATACTTTCTAATCTCTTCAACACTTTATTGACTGTTGAATCAAACAAATAAAAAAATACTAAGAATGAGGTTTATGGCCAGGTGAGTGACAGTACCAGAAAAATGAATGAAGAGGGGATGGTAGTACTTAAAGGGATAAAAGAGGGTTAAAGTAGAATATATGAGAGGCTTGCAGAACTCAATGGGGATGACCTTAGCCAATGTGCCCAACAGTGAGGAGAAGATGGGACCCTGAAAATAAAAACACCTCCATTAGATAAACAAGGCCCTTAGTGGAAGGATGGCGTCACCAACTCACCTTTAAACCTTTTCATTCAGAATTGTTCCTCACTAAAAGAAATGCAGGGAAAAATTGTAGCAGAGACTGAAGGACAGGCCATCCAGTGATTGTCCTATCTTGGAAGGCATCCCATGGGCAGGCATCAGTCTCGGAAACTATTACTGATGCTATGTTGTGCTTGCAGAAGGACCCTAACATGGTTGTCCTCTGAGAGGCTCTACCAGCAGTTGACTGAGACAGATGCTACAACCAACCATTAGACTGAGGTTAGAGACCCCTATGGAAGAGTTAGGAGAAGGATTGAAGGATCTGAAGGGGATTGCATCCCCATAGGAAGACCAACAGTGTTAACTAACCTGACTCCTGAGATCTCCCAGAGACTAAGCCACCAGCCAAAGAACACAGGCTGGTCCTAGTTCCCTGGCAAATATGTAGCAGAGGACATCCTTGTCTGGTCTCGGTGGGAGAGGAGTCACTTAACACTGTAGAGACTTGATGTCCTAGGGAAGGGGGGGTGCCTGGGTGGCAGTTAGAACCCTCTCAGAGATGAAGTGGATGGAATGAGGAATTCTTGGAAGAGGAACCAGATGGGGGGAACATTTGGGATATAAATAAATAAAATAATTAAGTAAAAATATGACAAATTATAGTGTACATCTAGAACAAAATCCCTCCAATTTTGACCATTACAATCCCCATACAACCTTCACAGAACTCAGCTCTACAGATCCAAGAGCTTCAATACTGGAGAATTGGGAATGGACTCAAGAGCTTGGGTGTTTAGTTACCCACTTATGCTCAAAGAAAAAGGTTGGGAACCAACTGTTTAAAGCTGCCATTTCAGAAAGGAATAATACACAAAGACACGACAAATACATCAATACTGGAGAAAGCACTATCATAAAAATAATCAATCTAAAGAAATGTAGAAGATGACAAAATGATGAATACATGAACATGCTGGGATTAACTGACATGTTTAAACCCAACCATATCTCTATTAAATTCAAAATAAATTGAGTTAAAGTTTTAATGTATGTGAAATAAAAATATATAGCATTTCAAGGACACATAGACCCAAAACTATAGTTGATTTCAAAACATTGAGAAAAGTAAACAGGAAGGACATAAGTATACTAAAATATTAAACACTACCATTAAAACTATTATCATCTGTTATTTATGATTCATCTAGTCAACAATAGTTAAATAAAAAAAAACCATTTCAAATGTATACACCAGATAGACCATATCCTGGGCAGTGAAACTGAACTTAGTAAGTTTTAAAAAGTTAATATTATTTTTCAACAGTCTTTCTCTTTTTTTTCTAAGATTTATTTATTTATTATATGTAAGTACACTGTAGCTGTCTTCAGATACTCCAGAAGAGGATATCAGATCTTGTTATGGATGGTTATGAGCCACCACGTGGTTGCTGGGATTTGAATTCCGGACCTTCAGAAGAGCAGTCGGGTGCTCTTACCCACGGAGTCATCTCACCAGCCCTCAACAGTCTTTCTTTTTTCCCTTATAGTTTGTGGGTACAGTACATTCTGGTAGGAAAGGCACAACTATAAGAGCATGCGGTGGTTAGTACCATAATGCACACAGTCAAGGATCAGGAAGCAATGAATGGGGCTGCTCAACTCTATTCTCCTTTTTTATCATTCTGAAACAACAACCAAATTGAATGGTGATACTTTCATAGTAGCCTTTTCCACATTAGTTAAATGTCTTTATAAAACCCGTCACACAAATGTCCAGAGATTTATTTCTAGGATGATTCTAAATCCTGTCAAATTGACAATCCAGATTCACAATCAAAGTGGAAGCAAAAGTTTTTTGACTCTAAAATCAAGTGAATTCACAGACAGAATCTGTCATTCCTACTTGCTTTGTTTATCTTAAACATGCTCCTAAATGAACTAACTTTCTCATGCTTGCCCCTGTCTTATAAAGGTTCCAAACTATCCATCTAGGGAGTGGGATGGAAGAAGGGCATGGGGAAGAAAATATGAAAGAACAGCTAAAATTAAGGAACTGTTGAGTGGTAGTATGGAAATAATACACTAGAAGCTTCCTAAAATATATACATACATAAAGGTGACCACAAAATCATATGGGAGACAGAACAAAACCTGTACTTTCCTTGTCACCAAATGAAGCTTCCAGGAGCAGGACTGGGCTATAATCAACAGAGTTGTTGTTCAAAGGGACCCCATGAGAATGTCCAAACTACCCAGGCTGTTGGCAGGTCTGAAGGCTGATCTTCACACACTGATGGTAAGACCCCATTGCTCAACCTATATGGTATGTTGCATGTTATCCAAAAAGAAACACCACACCAGTTACAAACTTATCTACAGTGGAAATATCCTTGCGTGTCAAGTTAGAGCAATTGTGGTACAAAGCTTGTGGGAGTAACCAAGCAATGTCTGATTTGAGTTAAAGCCCGCTCCTTGAGAAGGAACCCATAGCTGATACTGTCTGGGTGACAAGGAACCTGTGTTGTAGTCCAGTGACATGGGGTAAAACTTAATACCACTATTCTACTAAAGAGATGTATCAATAAAATGGCTCCCAGTGACATTCCGTTATATTCACAGATCAGAGTCTTGCTCAGTCATCATCAGAGAAGTTTCTTCCTACAGCATATTAGAAGAAACACACAGACCAAAGTCAAGGAATATTCAGAGAGTGAAAGATTGGAACACAGCCCTAAATGGGATGTCTCCATCAAATTTCTCCATTCAGAGCTCAGGAAACCCTGAGAAAGAGGATGCATAGAGAGTGAAAAATTCATTAAGGATGGAGGACACCAAGAAAGAAAGCCTTCTAAATACAACATAACTGATGTACATCTGAACTCATGGAGACTGTAGCAGCACATGCAGGGGTTACATGAGCCTGTGCCAGATGTATTCCTAGAGCTGAAAGAAGTGGACACATGTCCCCATCCCTAAATAGAAGCCATATCCAATTAAGAACCCCTTGCAAATGAAGTTTTAATTTTTTCCAAGGATGCCTCACTGGAGAAACATACTAATCTTGAAGGTAGTCTACGTGTCCAGGAGTAGATGGTCAAGAGAAAGTAAATTCAATAGCAGTTTTGGAGGTGCTTTGTCTCATAAGGTCACATAAGGATTTTTCTTTTTTCTTTAAAAGTTTTATCACTACTTTTTAAATTTAATTTACAAGTCATTTGTATATATATTAAGGCTTTCAGGTATGTGTTATTTATGTGATTCCTGAGTATTTGAAAAACTGGTCTCTACAACTATGCCCCATTTTTGTGATTTTTCTTGTGTGCTTTTCCTTCTGCTTCTTTGGTCTCATTATTATCTGTATATCTTTTTTTTGTCATGTCATGTCATATTATATTAATTATTATACCTTAGAAGTCTGTTTGTTTTTTCATGAAAGGCAGAAAAGGGCAGTGCATCCACATGGGAGGTCAAGGTCATAGAACTTGGAGGAGTAGGGGAAGCGAAACCATAATCAGAATATGTTCTATGAAAAAAGTATCTATTCTCAGTAAAAGAAAAAAAAACAGTTTGTAAATTTTTATATTTCTAAAAATTTGACAGGGTGTGCCCTTCTCCAGTTTAAAGCTTGATCAGAAGATTTTTTTCAAACAAATCTGTATAAATAATCAAAATATAATTGAAAAATACCTGCATATTTGGAAGCTTATTAGAATCACTCTGAATACAGCAAGAACAAAAGAAAAATCACATTAAAGTTAATGTTTTTTTAGACCTGTATGATAATGAAAAATATAATAAAAGTGAGATACAAAGTGGGGTCATAGAGAAAATTTTAAGATTATATGAAAATTTGCATAAATTCTTAAAGACACTTTGAGAACCTGTGTAAATATGTTTGTGCTGATTGTCTGTGGGTCATTTTCATACTAAGTAGGGTTCTCTCAGAAGAAGAAATCTCAGTTGAGTAAATGCCTCTATAATATTGAACTAAGGCAAGACTGTAGAAACATTAAACTCATGCTATAAACTTAAAACAGAACACCAATAGCTCAGACTCTAAGATCAACCATTGACAAATGGGACCTCATAAAATTGAAAAGCTTCTGAAAGGCAAAGGACATTGTTTTTTCCTATAGCATATTAGAAGAAACACACAGACCAAAAATGGACACATAGGACAAAATGGCAACCTATATTTTAGGAAAAGATCTTTACCAATCCTACATCCAGAAGAGGGCTAGTATCCAACATACACAAAGAACTCAAGTAACTACTCAGAGAACCAAATAACCTTACTAAAAATGAAATACAAAGCTAAAAGAGAATTCTCAACTGAGGAATCTTGATTGACCTAAAAGCACATAAAGAAATCTTCAACATCCTTAGTCATCAGGGAAATGCAAATCAAAATGACCCTGAGATTCCACCTTACAACAGTCAGAATGGCTAAGATCAAAAATTCAGGTGACAGCAGATGCTGGCAAGAATGTGGAGAAAGAGGAACATTCCTCCATTGCTGGTGGGACTGCAGCCTGGTATAACCACTCTGGAAATCAATCTAGCAGTTCCTTAGAGAACTGGAAATAGTTCTGCTTAAAAACCCAGCTATACAACTACTGGGCATATATTCAAAAGATACTCCAACATATAAGAAGGACACATACTCCACTATGTTCATAGCAACCCTTATTTATAATAGCACGAAGCTGGAAACAACCAAGATTTCCCTCAGTGGAAGAATGGATATAGAAAATGTGGTAGTACTACATGGCTTTTAAAAACAGTGATGTCATGCAATTCACGGGCAAATGGATGGAACTAGAAATATCTTGAGTAAAGTAACACAGAAACAAAAGAACACACATGGTATGTACTCACTGATAATTTGAGCAAAAGCTCAGAATACTCACAATTCACACACCATATGAAGCTTGAGAAGGAGGAAAACCAAAGTGTGGATGATTCAATCCTACTTAGAAGGGAGAACAAAATAATCACAGGAGGTAGAGGGAGGGAGAGAGCTGGTTGGGAGAGAGGAAGAGGAGGGGAAAAAACGGGGCAGGATCAGTAATAGGGAGAGACAGAAGCGAAGTACAAAGGATCAGGAAATTGAACAGAAATATGTAGTAGTGGGGGATGAGGAACTTGGGTAGTCACTAGAAAGTCCTTGATGCCAGGGATCCAAGAGGTTCCCAGAAACCAGTGGGGATGACATTAGCTGAAATACCCAGCAAAGTGGAGATAGAACCTGTAGGGAGCATTTCTAGTAACAGCCCCACTCGCCCATCTCAAAAATTTAACCCAGAATTGTTCCTATCTAAAGAAAGTGCAGGGACAAATAATACAGCAGAGACTTAAGAATAGTCCATACAGAGACCGCCCCGCCAACAGATCTATATAATTTGCAGGCACCAGACCCAGATACTATTGCTGATGCCAAGAAGTGATGGCTGACAGGAGCCTGGCATAACTGTCCCCTGAGAGGCTCAGCCAGCACCTAAGACAGATGTAGATACAGCCAATCCTACTGAGCACTGGGACCCCAATGGGAGATTTAGTGTAAGGACTGAAGGTGCTGAAGGGGATTGCAACTCCTTAGGAAGAACAACAATATCAACTAACCAACCCCCACCCCCACCCCCAGAGCTCCCAGGGACTATACCACCAACCAAAGAGTACACATGGAAGGACCCATGGCTCCAGCTACATATGTAGCAGAGGAGTGCCTTATTTGGCATTAAGGGAGATGAGGCCTTTGGTTCTGTGGAGGCTCTATACCCAGCATAAGGGAATACTATAGCAGTGAGGAAGGAATGGGTGCGTGGGTGGAGGAGCACTCTCATAAAGGCAAAGGGGAAGGGGTATGAGATGGGAAATTTGAGGAGAGGAAACCAGCAAGGGAGCAACATTTAAAATGTAAATCAATAAAATAATCAGTTAAAAAATTATCTTCATGTACACACAGTTTTCAAACTTCTCCTACGTATTTTATAGTTGCTGCTCTTCACTATGATATGTTGAATGATGACAAATGGCCTGATATTTCTCCATCATAACGTAAATTCCCTTCCTTCCACTGTTACTTCTTCAGATCATAGACACACATTCAATATGCTAATAGTCTTGATAGAACCATCTTTGTTTGGAGGAAAAAAAATACATTTTGGAAACACTCCTGGCTTAGAAAGCTAACATTAAAATAAATGGTTAAAAAATCAATATGATAATAAAATACAAAAATTAATTTCTGAATGTGACTATTGCTAGATGCATTGGTGACTTTCTCAAATTGATGCTGAAAATACTTTATGCAGATCATCTGATATATACCATGACTATAAATATTATATTAATCCAGGTGGTGGTCGTATATGCTTTTAATCCCAGCGTTTGGAAAGCAGGTGGATTTCAGTGTTTGAGGCATGGTTGGTCTACAGAAGGAGTTCCAGGACAGCCAGGGCTACACAAAGAAATCCTGTCTTGACTCCCAACCCCTTACCCTCAAATAAATACATAGATAGATAAATAAATAAATAAATAAATAAATAAATAAATAAATAAATAAGGGAAAATATAAACGTTAAAGCAAGTAAGTATACAGTTTTAAAAGTAGGTAAGTCTAAATCACAAATACTTAACTATGCCTAAACCATCTTTTAATTATTCCATGTTTCAGGTTTTTAGAGTATTAGCCATTTTACTTCATCTTTTGATTGAAACTGAGTGTTCAAATGAATTTGTGATAAAAATACTTGCAATTAATTTTTAAATATTTCATAGAATGACCCAGAATTTTTTTAATTTGATCTTCAGCCATACGCTAACTTTGTGAGGACATTACTTACCCTCTGTTACATTTTGCTATTTCATCAAATAAAAGCTTCCACCGAGGACGTCCAATAAAAAGTCTTGAATTCAGTGTGTGATATTTTTCTCCAATTATCTTCTGTCAAAAAGGAAGGATATGCTTTATAAAATGCAGCTCTGGATAAACAGTACATTTCTCGTACATGAATTCACCTGAGCTAGCACCTCCTTCCAAATTGCTGTGTCCTAAAGAACATATCAGAATTCTAAGGAGTATAATTCCAAAGTGTCACTTTCATTTTCTTTTCCTTTAAAATTTAGTATTCTTTTGAACGTTAGTTTCACAAATTGCTGGCTTACTTTGATTTTTTTTTTATTTTCTTCTTTTTTAAGTAAATTCAACCTAACATGAAGAACACACTCCAGTTTATCACATACTATTAAATGTACTCAAAATTAAATGTCATTGACATATGTTTGTAGCTAAGTACATTTTTCATATTAGGCTCACTGTATGAGTAAATTAACACAAATTTTCATCACAAATTTGGGGGAATAACGCTAGACATGATTTCCCAAGACACTGGTTATCTAAGTCTATTCCCTATCAGACAGTGACTGTTGAAGGGCTCATTCTTGCAAAGAATAAACACTTGTTATTAATTGACAATGAACAGTCAGAGGGAAATAAAAAGAAAAGAAAGTGCCTTATTTTCAGTTAGGCAGACTCAGTACCAGATATAATTTATCTATACTGATTTTATTATTAGATTATTGTGTAAATATATTTATCTATATTATCTATACCCTAGTTACAATTATATCAGAAAGAAATATCATACTTTCTTGCTTCACAGCTATAGTAAAATGAAATAAAAACATTAATATTAACTAAAAACTTCAGAAACTGATTAGGACAGTTTTTAGGAAACAGATAAGCATTCATATTTTACCTGAAAAACAATGAAAAGGGATGAAGAAAAAGAGTATAAAAAAATCAAGGGTCTTTTTCAGTGACACTCTTGCCTTGTAAGTTTGAGGACTTGAGCACAATCTCTGGAAGCCACATAGACATGCTGAATATGATAGTGTGAACTTGCAGTGACAGGAACCAGTAGTGGCAGTGAGATAATGGGTCTTTGGGGCTCAGTGGCTAGGCAGTCTGGCCTAATTGGTGGGTATTTGGATACAGACATTGTCTCAAAGGAGGTGAGGAATTTAAGGATAACATTCTAGATTATACTCTGAGCTCTGTAGGAAGTGCACACATGCACATGTGTGCACACAGACAGACACACAGACAGGTTTTTTTTTTAATATGGAAAAATATTTGCACAAAGATTCATCACATTATGCAACTATTTGATATTTCTAAACCTTAGCTTGCCTCGCATTATAGTATAGAAAGTAATAGTAAACACCGCTGAAATTAGTTGAGATTACACAAAATGATGTATGGGAAATTCTCAGCATAGTCTCTCATACAGTAAACAAGGCACTGTGGCTCTTACTGTTTCTATGTTAGATTCCTCTGGGACGGAATATGTTTAATTGTGTACGACTTTATCTTTTCTCATCACAGAAAACCTTCCTTCTATGGAAAAGAGATCATGAGGTTGTTCATTTATTACTTGATGTCTCCCTACAGATATGGATCTTGAAACAAACCCAGAGAAGAAAGATGGAATCAAAAGGTTTACTTCAGCATGCTGTGAGGAGAACTGAAAGGAACAACGGACTTCAAGGACGAGCTATGAGTTTCCTGGATGCATCCCAAAAGAGGCTTTCCTCTAGGACACTTAGGCTAAAACCCCATGCAGAAATTTTCTTCCAGCACAGCTCTTACAGTAAATTTTCTATTATCGAGGGGCTCATTTAATTAACAATAACATCCAGCCACATACCTGAATCCCATCTGTTTGACTGAGGTACAGCTGGATATTCACAAAGTCAGGTCTGTTTTCTTCCCAAAACTGAGAGAACATAAAAATGAAAAGCCTCATTTAAATTCTTTCTAAATATTCAGAGTTTGTACCTAGCATATGTGATTCTATAATGCAGTAGATAATTTGGATTATCATAGTAAATATTTATAGTAAAATAAAAGTAAGCAGAGAGGTGATAGGTTATTAATAAATAGACAGACAGACAGACGGATGATAGACAAGTTCTCTCAACATAGCTTGCTCTGGCGAAATTTAGTGATGATGATTTTGATGATAGAACACAATCTAAAGATAAATCATGCTAAGCAATATATTATTCCTCTCAGTTTCTTATTAATAACCTCTATTTCATTTGCTAAGACACCTAAATTTTAACTCATAGCTTCCCTCATCAATAAACATAATTTTACCTTAAAAAAAGAGACAATAGGGATATAGGATATTCAGATAGGAAAATAAATCCAAAGCATAAAAAGTAGACATGCCATCTGGCTTTCTACTCATTCACTATGCATTTTCTTCGAAAAAAATAAAAAATAAAGGCTATGAGAGACTAGAAGTACACCTGCAAAGAAGTAATCTAGAGAAAGTGGAACAATAGCTTTCCTTTCCCTCTTTTACCCAGAAACTATTTTTCTACATTACCAAACTACAAAGTGAACTATTCCAAGTATCTTATGTAAATTTTACCATAAAGTATTTGTCCCTTCATAATTGGCTGACTTACATCACTTTAATTATCATAGTATTTCTGAGGTCCACTCAAGTTTTAACATGTAAGAACTTTTTTCTTAATATTAAATGATTTTATTATATAAATCCATAGTTCTTTTTTCCAACTAGTTATATGTGACATGTTTGAATATTTGGAATACTATAAATAATTCTTCTAGAACCATCTTAGTTCAATCCACATCTTCAATAACACTAGGCATAAATTTAAATCTCTTTTTTCTAATATAAAGTCTACAAGCCTTCTGTAGTCTACCTTGCTAAGAGCTCTATACACATGCACACACATACATACCACTGTCCAGTTGCATATCACTTTTTATTATGCTATAGACCTCCGTCCTCTTCTACTATTGCACTAAACATATGACTGCATCAGATAACTTTGAGAGTTAGGTACCCTGTATCGAATTTGCTCCCAAGGCATTTGACTAGTCAATACACTCAAGACTATCCCAACAGCACATGGCTTGGCAGACACTTCTGAATATACTCCTTAATAAAAAGAAAACAACAACAACAACAACAAAAAATCCCAGAGCCTCTGGTGGCCACATTGATATACTTTCCTTTTCTTGTTGGCCCAAATTGAGGTCTCAGAATCAGACATGCTGCACATATAATGATTTAGTTGTCTGTGTTACTATGAATACAAGAGAGATAAAAATCATGGTTTTATTTTGTTACCTACTATATCTTTAGATCCTAAGACAGATCCTAATTCTCAAGAGACAGTTAATGATATTTTCTGGATGATAACATGCTCAGCTTCATGAAGATAAAACGTTTTAAGGAAGCATGTGAACAATCGCTGAAGCACTGTGTACAGATACAATGTAGCCAATGTTAAGAAAGTGAACCGCAAATCAGATACAGTGAGCCCAGAAATTTGCAATGTTAATAGAGACAATGAATTGATTTCATTCTCATTCATAAAAAAATAACATTTAAGATGTAGCAATAAGCTTTAAAATTATTTGAAGAAAAATATAAATAATACATTAGAACTTACATCAATTCTAGTGACATAGACTTGGTAGGTAAAGTAATAACAGATTTTACTTTCCTAGTGAACTAGTTCAAGAACCTTTTTTATTTTAAAAACGTTATAGTGGATCAAGAAACATGCTGACTACAAAAACATTAAAACAAGAATATGAGGGAAATTTGTAATAGAGGCTAGAACATGCTGTCATGTCTGTGTTGATCACTTTGTCTTTCTTTCCTCATCATGTTTAGACATGTTCATATATATCTACATTATTTTATGTTAAACTGTAGAAATGCCTGTTAAAAATGTCAAAGACATATATTAACAAACATTCATGCCGGGCGTGGTGGCGCACGCCTTTAATCCCAGCACTCGGGAGGCAGAGGCAGGCAGATTTCTGAGTTCGAGGCCAGCC
>NC_034590.1:58747491-58755373 GCF_900095145.1 Mus pahari | reverse complement strand
AAACAACAAAAAAACCAAACATTCATATCTAAAAAGATGTGCATTCATTTTTATTTGATATTACCTCTGGTTTTGGATTTAAGAGAGGCTTTTGTTCTATAGTGAGCATTTATTGATTTTAAAATATACAGTAAATGTTATTCAAGAAATTATAAAACTAAAAAATAATAACCATCCTAATATTACCTTGTTATGCAACACACAGAGCAAATCTGCAAACCACTGGAATGACTGGATGTCTCTGCACACCCAGATAAAGTACAGTCTTCTTAGCTTGTACGGTTTCCAGTCATCCCTTTAAAAGCAATGTAATGAAGTTTTAACTAAAATTGGATAGATAACACAAAGTCTACATATACATGAACATTTGCTATTCGTTCATAAACAACCAATTAAAAAAATAAACAAACAGACCCCAAATTCAGCCATTTCTGTGCCAACATTTACCATAACTCTCAAACAGATAAGATACACAATATCATGACTAAGATGTCATAGAATGCTATATTTGTCAGTATCATACATATTACCTGTTTCAACTTCCAGACCAAAAATTGAACTCTTGGATCAGAAAAATGTTGGCTTATGAGTCTCAGAAAAACAAGTTCTCTATTTCAGTGAACTGTATCATCGTTCAGGGATCCAAAGGTCATTCAGAGTTGCCCTCACTTCTAGGTAATACCATTCCAGAAACTTGGTTGTTTATCCTTTTCTTAATAATCATTTAAGAAAGATTTCACAACCACACACTATGTAATACATTCCAGCCACTCACAATTCCAAGTCTGGATGCCTACTTATGACTATGAGGTAGACTTGAGGTTAAGAAAATGTTCCTTTTTTAATAACACTAAGAATCAAAATAACTTGTAATATGTTGTCTGAAACAAATGATTTCTGGACTGGAACATGCTTATTTTTATAAGAGTCTCCAACATGTCCCCAAATCACATTTAGTATAATATTAGAAAATGAAATAAAATATTCAAAATATCATTCATTTCTTTTTTTTTTTTTAATTTTTGAGACAGGCTCTAGCTTATCTTAAAGTTACGATTTTCCCAACTAAGCCAAAGGAAAGTTTTATTTCTTCTTCTTTTTAGATTTCCTCTCACACATTTTAATGTGACTTTGTCTACTTGAGAAGGGAATGGAAGAGATCTGGGAGCACCATCTTGCTGTCATCTTGTTTGTGCTTTATGGTGATGAATGAACTTAAGTTTATAATCTTGGAATGAAAATGCTGAGACTATTTCCCAATTGGGTAATCTCAATGTTGACATTTGTTTTCTTCAGTCTGTTGCAAATATGTTACTAAATGAAGGAATGAGGTGGTGATATGTTCATCATCTTGTCATAAAAGTGTTCCCTGAACATATTCTTACAATCACAGAAGACATTTGTTTTTATAATCTATTTATCTTTTTTATTTACTTATAACTTTCTATTTTATTAACTTCTTTCAAATATAGTGCATTCTGATTACTCTCCTCCAAATCTTATCTTCTCTCCTTCCATCAATATAAGCCCACCTGGTTACCTCACTGTTAGTCCCTTTCCCATATTCATGATTTTTGGGTTACTCCGTGACCCATTTAATATACTCAGGGACCTTTATGCTCACAGGGTGGAACTAATCATTGCAACCTGGTGGAGTCACCAATGAGCACAAAACTGAAGGCAATGATTCTCTCTATTCCCGATTCTATCATATACTTTGGAAATGAAGGGCAGATTCCCTCCTTCATTTTTATATGAAAACTGATGTGCTCATTCTTCCGCAGACTCAGGGGAAAGATGATTGCAATGGTTACGTGTCATTCAGAAGACATTTAAAGTCTTTTCTTCACAATCTGTTTATTTTTGCCTCACTCTACTAAAATAGTCTCTGATTCATGGATATGTGTTTTTTTGTATGTTTTATATATACAGATTTAATCATATAAATTTCTTACTACTTCCTTTCAATTTGCCTCAATTGAATGTGTAGTTTCTAACGGTACAGTCTAAGTTTTTACATTCATTGTTTTATTTCCAGTAACCCAAGATTAATTAGCACAAGAGCATCACAAAATACTTGTTAATCAAATAAATGAACAGTGACACCACTGTGAGGAAGTCAAGAAAAGAAGTCTGAGG
Source organism: Mus pahari (assembly GCF_900095145.1). NCBI lineage: Eukaryota > Metazoa > Chordata > Mammalia > Rodentia > Muridae > Mus > Mus pahari. The sequence goes on along the minus strand of NC_034590.1, from coordinate 58,753,234 downwards.
GTGAATAACTATTGATAGAAAAAGATGGGTTTGTTTTTACACAGAGGATGCTAATAGCTACAGATAATACACTGAGAACTACTGAATTATTTTTTTCACCGATTAGGAAATGTCATTTCTTGATTACTGAGTGGGAATACTCTATAAAAAATTATTTTATATGTAAATTAGAAGTTTGAATATTTCTCTATTTGAAGTAATAAGATTGATCAAAGTGACATACAGTAGAGTGTTTAGTATCGATGCAAATGGAGTGACTCCAATGCCTCCAGCCACACAGAGACTAACTTCATAGTTCAGTGACTCCTCAAAAGGGCTTCCAAATGGACCATCAATGTATAACCTATAGGGAAGGCAGACAAAGGTTGAAAAGATGAAAAGTTATTTTTCTATAACATGTACCATTTGTGCTGAATCCAAATGCTAGCATTGTGGTGGCCTGAGACTTATCTGTTTCTTAGTCATAAGTCCAAAGGAATAAGCTATTTGTTTTGAGTGATTCATAGTAAAACATGAACACTCTCCTATTTCTAAGTTAATTAAAAGTATAGGAAATTATAGAGATAACAATATGTTAAAGCTTGATGATATTTCATTGTGATAATTGACAAAATGAAAATACTAGTTGATTCAATATTTGAAACTGGGTAGATTATCTTTCAGTAGTGAGTGTTCTGGCAGATACATTTGGTTTCATATGAACTATGGAAATAGAAAAGGAGGAGGAGGGGAAGGAGGAGGAGGAGGAGGGGAAGGAATGGAAGGAGGAGGAGGAGGAGGGGAAGGAGGAGGAGGAGGAGGAAGAGAAGCTAATATTGCACCTTCTTGTTCCATAGTTAAATTAGTTAGTATAAACACTACCAAAAAATCACAAAGAAAATTGTTCTTGCTCTGTGTATGCTTATTTAAATATGTGTGTATATGTGTGTGCTTGTGTTATACAACCATCCTTAACTACACAGAAATTGTGAATTGTTCACTTAATATCCACCCTCCTTTTCTTAGTAACAGAACATTAATTTCATTGAGGGAAACAAATGTCTAGCCAAAACACCACATTTCCCAGATTCCATTCATCTGTTTTGACTGTGTGGTTATTTTGGCAGATGTAAGAAGCCGTCTCACTTGGATGCTGTGACTCTCTTGCACTTCATCTTTCCTTCTGAATCCCTGATGTCTGAAAACATTCATTTTACGATCAAAGGAGTTATCTGTGATTACTGGAGAATGACCATGCTTATACTATTTGTGATGACTGAGACATCTTGATAGACCCTATGCATGTAAGACACTGCTGTTTTATAATTTTTTTTATTATATCTTTTTCAAACACTGTGTCTTTATAGCATGTCTACATGTCATTTATGTTTGGAGGCCACTTAAATAGAAGGCCAGGTAACTCAATATACTTGTGAAATTAACGATTAGGCATCTGATAAATGTCTGTAGAATAAATTCATTAATAGGCATTTCTTTGAATGCAAGGTTTCATGGTATTTAGTCACTGCTTATATTTTGTTTTTCAACTTTACACAAGTGACTTGTGTTTATTGGTATCTGTGATTGTACTGGGTCATATGGATCATTCCAAATATAAGAAACTTGACATTTCTTGGACATGCAAATGCCATTTCACATCTTTGGTAACTAAAAAAAGACTCGTGTTGACCCAGAAATGGGAAACAGACTGAATTTCTGCATTGTTGCTTGAATGATGTCATCCTAGAGATTCACTGCACCCACAGAAGATGCTTCATATGCAGAAAACAAATTCTTTGGTGTTTAATGACACTGAACCACATTGGGCTGCTATTTCAAGGTTAACTGTTTACACTGAAAAAATTTAGGCCATTCTAAGTAATGCATGTATGTTATCCAGAGAGAAAACTTGCAAAGGTTGCTTTTGGAAAATACTGTAGCCAGTAAAGGAAGGGAAAAATGCTTTTACCTAAAGAAAAAAATAACCAAAGTTAATATGCCTAATGTAGTATTTTAAACATGGAAAATATTCTACTACTATATACTTTATATAAATAAGTACATATATAATTCTTATCCTGCCTATGTAACTTATATTTTTATTAGTCAGAAATCATGAACTATGTGTGACTTCTTTGCATGCTTCGAGACCAACAATGACTTGACTTCTATCCTATAATTTTTTGTATCTTTATCTGAAAGTCACATAAAATAAGTTAGATAAAAAATAAATTAATTGAATGCAATGGTATTTTAAGAGACCTTGACAAACTTCATCAATAAATTTTATTTTATTTCATCAGCAAATGGGAGGAATCATGAAAAATACCCATTTGCTAATTATGTGCTTCTAAAACCACACATGCTTCTCCTTCCCCAGGCAGCCATTCTCTGGTGTTTTGTAATAGCTTTGAACAAGAACCCTAGAACTTGGAGTTCCAGTCATTTACTAGGAATGAGATCACAGATGACCTATGTGTTTTCTCCAAACTCCATTTACTTCATGTATAAAAGAGACAAGATGTGATGACACAGAGAAAAACCTGTTAGGAATTGGAGAATGCAATATGAATATCAGAGATACTTTATTAATGATGATATCAGTGTATCCACATTATGGCATTGGGACAAAGTACAGCATAGACAGAGAGGCAGACAGAGCCCAAAACAAGATAGGGAAAGTATGAATTTGTTCTGAGGAATCTCTGAGAATCAACTGCTTTTCATTTCATATACCTTTATTAAATTGTTATGAATCGATAAATTTAATCATAAAGAACATACATAAATGATGTCTCATGTAATACTTTGAAACCTGAACTTACTATGAAATATTTAAATCAGCTTAGTCATCTATAATTCAAACATTTATTATTTATTTTCATTTTATTATTATTACAATTTATTTGTTACTGTGACTATATTCAGAATCCTTTATAATACCTTTAAAAGTATATACTCCCTGTTATGGAATGTCCCCAGACTGTGCAAGAGCAAGGAAGAACCTGACTCCTTTAACTGTATCTTAGTATCAACTTGTCAATCTTCAGCCTATATTCTACACACTATACACACTACACACACACACACACACACACACACACACACACACACACACACACACAGGATGCAATCAATGGTGAAGTGAAAAGATGATCACAAAATCACTAGTAAGTGGTTATCTGACAAGACCTAGATTTTTATGAGAAATAGAAAGAAGAAAATAAAATCACTTAGATATAATTTTTTTGTACATTAACTTGAATAAATGTGGAAATTTCTTTGGCTTTAATTTAGGAGTTGCAGTGGAAAAAACTATAGAGATTACAGACAATTGTTCACTTCTTCAAAACTGCAATTGAAATATGGGCATATTTTTAAACTTCAGTAGATAAGTGATAAAAAGTTTCATTTTGAAAGACATCATATCTAAGAGAAGACACCATGCCTTTGCAAGGCTCACCCCAAACTGTACAAGCATTTTCTACATTTTTATAAATGTTCTTACCTTATTATAATTTTCATTCATATTTTCTCAATTGTTTTAGTTACTAGTTAAGATGGAGCTGATTAATCTGTCTTTTGTTTTTTTTTTAAATGGAGAAATTAATCAACTGTAAATTAATCCAATTATATGAATGACAAAAATATAGTCAATAGTTTTTAAATATCTGCTATCCAGGCACTTGTGATGCTTCTCTTAATCAGATTGCTTAACATCCAATTTAATCTGTATTTCTATTAACAACATAAGAAGAAAGTTTGCTGTAATATTAGGGAAATGCCCTTGTTAATATTTTTAAAGTATTTTCCCAAAATGAGTTCAAGAGAATTTCATAAGAAGTTTTTAAAAAATTATGCTATGGAAGTAATGTAGGAAATACATTACAAAAGTGATTATAAATTAGTTTACTTACTATAAAACAGCTATGAAATAAACCCTCCAATCTTAGAGAATTGGCATGAGATCTACCCATTTAAGATAAAACAAGAAAGTAATCTATTTAAACAAACTATTTACACTTCTCTAAAAGGTGAAATACACAAGGCTCAGTTTAGTTTAGTTAGATCAAATAACCCTCATTCAGGCTGCAGAGAACTGCCCAGAGGGAAATCATGGTGCTTCCACAGCCTTCCTTTAGTTTCCTTCTCCTGCTCTGAGGATATAATCTGAGGAGCTACATTGATATCATCAGATGGGTTGCAAAGGAAGTTGTGGACACCTCAGATGAAAATTTCTAATTCTGTATCAATCAGTTTCCACTTAAATTGGTACTTGTTTAAAAAAACAAAATTGTGTATATGTTATATCACAGCTACCATTGCTAGGTAACACACCTTAAAATTTATTCATCCTGTAAGATGGAATCTAGAATTGTAACATCATCCACTTCCTACCACTTCACTTGCTTTTAAGACTTTGTTGCCTCTTGAATGTCACATGCAAGTGAATTTAAAGTTTCACGAGATTTCTTAGTCCATATGTATATAAGCACTTCATGCTGCTTAAAAATTATTTAAATATTTTAAAATTTTACTTTTTATTCATGTGTGTGTGTGTGTGTGTGTGTGTGTATGTGTGTGTGTTGCTGTTGTTGTTGTGTGTGTGTGTGTAGGTCGCATATATGTAGGTGTCCTTGGAGGCCAGACAAGGACAAGAGATTCCTTGGCACTGAAGTTGCAGATAATTTTTGAGGCCATCTTTCTAAAAAAAATTGAATAAAAAAAATCTGGTGGGAGTGCAAACTGGTACAACCACTCAGAAAATCAATCTGGAGGTTCCTCCGAAAATTGGTAATAGATTTACCTGAATAGCCAGCAATATCGCCCAAAAGATGCTCCACCATGCCACAGGGGCACGTGTTCTACTATGTTCATATTGACATTGTTTGTGATATCTAGAAGCTAGAAACAAGCCAAATGTTCCACGACAGAAGAATGGATGCAGAAGAATGGATGTGGTTCATTTATGCAATGGAATACTGCTCAGCTATTAAGAATGAGGAGACGCTGAGTTTTGCAGGCAAATGGATGGAACTATAAAATATCATCCTGAGTAAGGTAACTCAGACCCTAAAGGACATGCATAGTATGTACTCACTAATAAAGGTCAACAAGCTGATGGACTCAAGTGAGGACACTTCAGTAACACTTGGGAGGGAGAAGAAAGCAATCACAAGGGGAAGGGAGGGGCCTGGGAGGGAAAGTGGACTGGGGTTGGGGGGGGGTGTGGGAGAGTGGAACCAGATCTGGTATTGGGTGAAGGAAAAGGACTAAAGTCCTAAGGGCCAGCAGAAAGAACAAAAATAGGCAACCTCCGGAGGTAGGAGGTTGGGGGTACCCTCCAGAATGCACCAGAGACCTGGGAGGTAAGAGAATTTCAGGACTCAAAGGGAGAGACCTTTGATAAAATGCCTATCGTAGGGAGAGGGAAGTTATAGAGCTCACCTCTAGCAGAAAGACAGGGCATCAAGTGAGGGAGGGGTTGCCATCCTACACTCAAAACTCTGACCCATAACTGTTCCTCTCTGAAAAAGCTGCAGGTATAGAAATGGTGAGGAGCCTGAGGAAAAGAAGGTCCAGCGACAGGTCTAAAGTGGGATCTATTTTTTTTTTTTAAATCCAAAGTCTAATATTCTTCTTCTTCTTCTTCTTCTTCTTCTTCTTCTTCTTCTTCTTCTTCTTCTTCTTATTATTATTATTATTATTATTATTATTATTATTATTATTATTATTATTATTTTCTTTATTTACATTTCAAATG
>NC_034590.1:58722892-58747348 GCF_900095145.1 Mus pahari | reverse complement strand
CAGCTCCTTGGGTACTTTCTCTAGCTCCTCCACTGGGGGCGCTGTGTTCCAGCTGACTGTTAGCATCCACTTCTGTGTTTGCCAGGCACTGGCATAACCTCACAAGAAGCCGCTGTATCAGGGTCCCTTCAGCAGAATCTTGCTGGCATGTGCATTAGTATCTGAGTTTGGTGGCTGATGATGGGATGGGATCTAGCTCAAGGGGAGGTCCCAAGGCCTGACACTATTACTGAGGCTATGGAGTCCTCACAAAATGGGACCTATCATGACTGCCCTCCGAAAGATCCAACAAGAGAGTGAAAGAGTCAGATGCGATATTTGTACTCAACCAATGGACAGAAGCTGCTGACCCCTGTGGTTGAATTAAGGAAAAGCTGGAAGAAGCTGAGGAAAAGGGTGAGCCTGCAGGAGGACTAGCAGTCTTGATTAACTTGGAATCCTGAGATCTCTCAGGCACTGAATCGCCAACCAGGCAGCATACAACAGCTGACATGAGGCTCCCAACAGATATACAGCAGAGGACTGCTGGATCTGCATTCAATCAGGGAAGATGCACCTAACCCTCAAGGGACTGGAGGCCCCAGGCTGGGATGTGTGGGGGTGGGGACATCCTCGTGGAGACAGGGGGTGGGGAGGAGGTATGGGATGTGGAACAGTCAGAGAGTGGATCAGGGAGGGGAAAAAATCTGGAGTGTAAAAATCAATCAATCAATCAATCAGAAAGTAAAAGATTAAATTAAAAAAGAATATCAACAAATACTTAAGTTTTACCTCAGAGCCTAAAAAAGAGTATAAAAACCATTTAATCAAATTTCATTCTGTTCCAGAAGCTGTACTGATTATTCTCTATGTACCTTCACTCTAGAGTCACAGAATAACATAAGTAGGGAAAATAAATTTTCATTTTCTTGCAATGACCATACCTTCTATTTAAATAAAAGATAGTTCCTCAATTCTTTTTAAATCTATCTCCATTATTTCTTTCTGTAATGACTGTGCTTATCAATCATTTATTTTTGTTAGGGAAATAAAGGGCATATTGTCTTATATCATTTATCAGGTAACAGTTTCTTCTTCATTTGGAAGAAAAATGATGATGAGTAACTACTCCCCAGAAGATGATACTGCATTTTAGACTATTCAGGCAATAATTACATCAGTAAAAGCCATAAAAAGCCATCAGGGAACATTAGAGCCTGACATGGTCTTCAAAATCTGTTTTACTTTAATTAGTTGCAAAGCAACATGTGAATCAGAATTTCTTGGAAGGTTTATTAAAACACACAGACTCAGACCCTAGCCTGGACTCTCTATTCAAAGTTGGTATGCCTAGACAAAGGCTAAGACGTGAAACACAGTATCCCTGGCAATTCTGACATCCCCACTAGAGTTGCATTACTGTAGATAGTTAGTTTAAAAATAGTGATCATGGGAGATCCCAGAGGTCTATATAATGTTTGGATTAAAACTATATTACATGCCTAAATCAAATATAAACAATCTTGTATTAATATGGCCCTACAGAGGATACTAGAAGGAAAACTCCTACATGAGGTTCACTACACCAAAGAAAGCATAGGAAATTAATCATAACACAGCAAAACCAAAAGAAGAAAATCACAGATACATGACAACACCTACAAAATCAAAATAACAGGAGCTGACAATCATTGGTTATTAATATCTCTCAACACCAATGGACTCAGCTCACTAATAAAAAGACACTGGTTAAGAAGACTGGATCCACATTCTGCAGGATACAAGAGATATACCTCAGCAACAAAGATAGACACTCTCTTAGGGTAAAGGGCTAGAAAAAGGGTTTTCAAGCAAATGGACACAACAAACAAGCTGGAATAGGAATTATAATATCTAATAAAATGGATTTTTCAACCCAAACTTACCAAATGATATGGGGAAAGACACTTCATACGCATTATAGAAAACGTCTACTAATATTTTGGTGCAAGGGCATTCACATTCATAAAAGACACTTTACTAAAGCTCGTATCACCCAATGACACCACACAACGTTAGTGGGGGAATTTCAACACCCCACTCTCACCAATGGATATATCATCAAAACAGAAAGTAGACAGAGAAACAGTGAAACTAGCAGAGGTTATGAAACAAATGAATTTAAGACCTATAGAACGGAAAACTAAACAAAATCCAAAACAAAAAAATATACCTTCTTCTCAGCACCTCACAGAACCTTCTCCAAAACTCATCATATAATTGGACACAAAACAATCTTCAACAGATACAAGAAGACTGAAATAATGCTATGTACTCTATCAGATAACCACAGAGTAAAACTGGTCTTCTCAACATCAGAAACAAAAGAAAGCCCACATACTCATGGAACCTGACTGACTCTCTATTCAATGATCAGTTGATCGGGGAAGAAATAAAGATAGAAATGAAAGACTTTTTAGAAATCAATGAAAAGGAAAGCACAGCATACCCAAACCTCTGAGACACCATGAAAGCAATACTAAGAGGCAAATTCATAGCAGAAGGACCTTTATAAAGAAATTGGAGAGATCCAACACTAGCAACTTAACATCACATTTGAAAGCTCTAGAACAAAAGGGAAGCAAACACAGCCAAGAGGATTTGATGGCAGGAAATAGTCAAACTTTGGCTGAAACCAGCTCATTAGAAACAAAGAGAAAGATACAAAGAATCAAGGAAACCAAGATATGGTTTTCTGGGAAAATGAACAAGGTAGATAAACCATTAGCCAAACTAACTATAGGGCACAGAGACAGTTCCAAATTAACAAAATTAAAAATGAAAAAAACTAGACATAACAATAGAAACTGAGGAAATTAACAACAACAACAAAACCATTAGATTTTTCTTCCAAAGCCTATATTTCCATAAAACTAAAAAATCTAAATGAAATGGATGATTTTCTAGATAAATACTATTTACCAAATTTAAATCAAGATCAGATAAACTATCTAAACAATCCCATAACTCCTAAGGAAATAATGGCAGTCAATAACATTCTCCCAACCAAAACAAGTCCAGGGACAGATGGTTTTAATGCAGAAGTATACTTAGACTTCTAAAGAAGAGATAATATCAACATTCCTCAAACTAGTTCACAAAATAGAAACAGAAGGGACACTACCTTGTTCTTTCTATGAGGCCACACGTACCCTGATACCTGAACCACACAAAGTTCTACAAAGAAAGAGAACTTCAGATCTATTTCACTTCTGAATATCAATGGAAAAATACTTAATAAAATTGTCACAAACAGAATCCAAGAACACATTAAAAACCATCATTCACTATGGTCAAGTAGGCTTCACCCTAGGGATGCAGCAATGGTTCAATATATGAAAAGCTATCAATGTAATCGACTATATAAACAAAGTGAAAGAAAAAAAAAATCACATGACCATGTCATGATATGCTGGAAACACCCTTGAGAAAATTTAACTCCCCTTCAAGTTAAAGGCATTAGACAACTGGGGACACAGGGTACATACCTAAACATGATCAAACAATATACAGCAAGCCAATAGCCAAAATCAAATTGAGTGGTAAATAATTTGAAGTAATCCTACTAAAATCAGGGAAAAGACAAGGTCACCGAATCTTTCCCTGTCTACTCAATATAGTACTTGAAGTTCTACCTAGGACAACAAAAGGAGATCAAGGGGATACAAATTGGAAAGGAAGATGTCAAGATATCGCTATTCACAGATGATATGATACTAGACATTAGTGACTCTCAAAATTCTAGCAGAGAACTACTACAGCTAATGAACCACTTCAGCAAAGTGACTTGATATAAAACTGACTCAAAGGAATCATTATCCTTACTTTGTACCTATGAAAAAAGGGCAGAGAAAGAAATTAGGGAAAAACATCCTTCACAATAGATAAAAATTATACAAAATATAAATAAATAGTAATAATAATATGGAAATGATTAAGATTATATGGGGGCGTTCACTTAAAGCAAGAAGTATTTAAAGCCTTTAGCATACAATATTAAAGGTGGGGTGGCTCAAGTATTTAATCTCAGCTCTCAAGAGACAGAGGCAGGTGGATCTTTCAGTTTGAATCCAGTCTGGTCTACAGAGTCAGTTCAAGGAAAGATAGAGGAACATAGAGAAATCCTGTCTTAAAACACCATAAAAATAAAAAATTCAAACCAAACCAAACCAAACAAACAAAAATACCCCCGCAAAACAAATAGCAAACAAATAAACAAAAGACCTTACACATAGTATAATCGCTGACACATGTTTTGTATGTTACTAATATTACTTTATTATTATTGATGATAATAAAAGTTTGGTTCAAAATACATTTCACATAATTGAACTTAAAATTACTGAAGAAGGAGTGATAATTTCTAGAAATAGAATCCAGAATATACAGGAGAGAAAGGAGGATTATCCAGCAAAGAGATGAAACCTGAGAAAGGTTATCTGAGGACTTGAGAGATATTACCCAATGTTATCATTTGAGCCACATTTAGGCAGCCAGTTGGAACTGAGAGAACACTGAGACACAGATTTTTCTGTCCAAACAATTAAGATTGTTTTTTGGCAGTGAAGCAAAAAAAAAAAAATTCTGATTTCTGTCATAAATAATATTCCTCTTTCTAAGCAGTGTATGCTAGATGCTACTGCTCATAGAACTTAATCCCTGTGCAAACAAAGTGGATGAAAGTTCTTCCTGTACTTTTCCAGTTATTTGTACACATACTGTGCCTTCCAGAACTGCTGGCTCATATTTGGGGGCTTGATAGTCCAATTTAATGTATAATCAAAATCATGTCAAATGTCCTCAAATATTTTGCATATCTGAGCTCTTTTTATAAGGATAGGAGTATAAATATAAACATCCAGATATATCATAAACCAACATCTCTTCAGACATAGCTATGGTGACATGAGCAAAGACTGGGTAATGAAGCTTGTTACAGCCACCTTATTCTCTAACCTCTAAATCCATGCATACTTTGCAGTAAGTGTACTTGCCTTTAAGTCATTCATTTTGTTCTCATCTATTCACATTTAGGGAACATTCACAGAACAATGTCTGCACTTGAATTCTGAAGGTGGAATGGATGTTCCTGGTTTTGGCTATGGGTCTTATAAGAGTTCATAAATTTAAAAATGTAAGTAATTTTGTTATATTTTAGAACAATAATCACCAGACAACTAGGAAATGATTTTCGAAGGTCTTTCTCTTAATATTTCGTGTGTTTCTGTCTCTCACTCACACACATAAACATACCTGCCATTAATGAGTCATTTTTTTCCCTATTTCACGAGTATTTTTACCTGATGGTCACACTTTTATATTCTCTATTATTTGTTAGATTTCTCTTATTCAGAGAATGCTAAAGATTAAATGAAACCATGAAACCTACATAGCTTCTACCCTAAGTCCCAAATCCCATAGCACAGATTGGTTAGAATATAGTGAGTTTATGCTTGATATGGTATGCTCTGTATTATTCTTTGTAATATACAGCAAATAATTTGCTTTTTATCTTATGTTTTCTGTCATAAGACATATTTTTTAACTTAAAAAAATTATACCAATGGATCAGCCAAAAAAAAAAAAAAAAAGAAAGAAAGAAAAGAAAAAAGAAAAGAAAACTAAGAGTATAATCTCTATGTAAATACTCCATTTTTAATTTAAACAGAACATAGAAAATGAAATGAGGAGCCACTCATCAATGATACAAGAGGCTCATTGCCTGCAAAGAAACACAGATGCTGACTCACAGCTACTGTACTTAGAAGCAGAGTTCTCTGTCTTCTGGACCTTTTGAAAAGAGTCAATCATTATACATTGCAAGTAAGATTCTAGTGAGTCAGTCTAGCTTACTCAGGATTTGTAAAAGTCCCAAAGAACAATAACATTTCACCTTCCCTGCATCAATTTCTGCCAGCATCTGACCACTCCCTTCTCAATATTCACAAACACCTCTTACTTACTTGGGATAATTTCTAGATTGAATGAAGGGCAGAATCTCAGAGTCTTGACTTGATGGAGGCAGTAGTAAATCTCGGAATCGTTCTGTTAAAAGAAATAAAATATCAACTGTGAAAAAATAAGTAATGAGAGTAATGTCAAAAGAGGGTTTTTATTTTCCTTATTATCTGTATACATTTTTTAACAAAATAACGTCGTCACTAAAAATATTTTAAACAGAATATTCTTTGATATAGACTTGAGAAAACAGTTATATGATATTAAATGCTAAGAGTTGTACAATGTTATTAATTTGGGCAACACGAGTTGCAAAAAAATACAATTTGTAGCTCTTGTGTAACGTGGCATGTATTTGTCAGAAATTAGTGATGCAAGATCAATGTAAAGACCAAACTTGTTGTTGCATGCCACTGATGATGCAGCTCTGACAGAGGAAAGTTATTTAGAGCTCTCCTTGATATGTGAACATTGCATTGACTGTTGCCAAATGTTTTCATTCCATGCTCTGAAGCAACATTTACATATGATTTAGAAATCAAGTAGGAGGGTACCAATAGCACTATTTAAAAAAATAGCCATAAATATCTACATTTCTCATAAACATGAGCATGGGCTACCTGTGCTTTAATCCATATAATAGAATACTTACAAATTAAAGGGAAACTGAATGCTTTCAAATATAACTAGGAATGGAAACACATCAATGTACACTTAAGGGTGGAAATTCTCAAAATAACTTCATTGAGATAGAAAGCAAGGAAGGCATGCATTGGTTCAGCACAGTATATATAAATCCAAACACAGCAATGAGAACAGGAATGGTACTGTCAATTATACTTTATTGCAACTTCCAGGAATGGTAGAATGATTTAGTAAAAGAAGCAACAAGAGGATTGTGAGACATTGTTAATACTTCCTATGCATTAACTGCATTATGATGAAATGTTCAAATTGTATTATTGTGGTGACTAAATGAGTTTAGAGGAATCAAATGAAGAGAGTAGGTCACAGACCTTAACAGAATGGCCACAAAGTATTACTGAGTACAAGGCATACTTTTAAAGTACAGTTTACTTTCATGTATGGAATAAGAATCAGTTCACTGGTTTCCATACTAATTTAGTTTTTGTCACTCAGACAGTCAGAACACAACTGGGGATAATGAAGTAGCATCCAGGAATGGCGTGAGGTTTTCTTGTTCTATTCTGAAGTGTGGAGTTCCAAAGCTGTGGCACATATTTCCTCTTTAATTTGAATCCACATTTTTGAAAAATTAACCAATATCAACATCTGTTACATTGTTATTTTTAATCTATGAAGTCCAGTAAATGAATAATTTGTTCCAATAAAATGAATGTCAACTATTTTTGAAATTTGAATGTTTTCTTCTTTCAAAATTGTTTTTTATTATTTGTGATTATAATGACACCATCTAGACTTTTCTTTCCCCTACATAGGAGGTTTTCCCCTGCAAAACCTCCTACACACACCCTTTTGCTCCCTTTCAAATTAATGGCCTCTATTTTTGATGATACATGATCTTACCTTTATGTTTACAAGATTAGTAGGCAATGGTTACCCAATCCAATTATTTTAACCACTTAGTCCTATTCCAAAATAGACCTTGAAAATAAAACTTAAGGCCAAAAGAAGCCAAGAACTTTATGTATCATGTAAAAGTAAGTTTTGCCCAAAATATATAGCAGATATCCTTGGGAGCTAAACATACAAATTAAAATTTGGAGAATGTTTTCCAAACTTGCTTAAAAGCAGGCAACTATCTGAATTCTTAATGCATATTATTCTGCCTTCACACATTATTTCCCAGTGATCGGTTTGCCTCTTTTTATATATGCCCCCAAAATTTCATTACAAAACCATGGTGAAAAGTCTCTGAGTATAATATAGTAGAAAAATAATAGTATATACACATATAAACATAGTAAATGTAAAGGACAGTAAGTGAACATTTTTAAAACTTCTTCAGCTATCACGCATGACTGGTAAGAAAAGTATACAGACACAAGAAATATGCAGTACTTTGTAATTTTTTCTTCTTAAAATGTTATTATTAATATATGAATAAGTCTGTAAACATGATCAGTTAGGCTTTTTTTTTAAATTACCATTTAATCACAGATTATATTTGTTTGTCTTTTATGAAAATAAAGACTAGTTATGTGTAGGTTTCAGCCTCTCAGATTCCTGCCACCAATTACTTCAGCTGCAGTCCCACGCTTCATAGGATTCTTGAGAAAACATAACTTGATTTTTCATTTGCTGAGAACGAAGAGTAAAATGCTACTCCTAGTGCGGTAAAAGGCCGAACCGAATGTGGTTTCTCAGATGTCACATAATTTCTGTAGAAAACAGCAGCTTTCCAGCACTGGTGCTCAAGCCATTCACAGGGCATCTTAAAGGAAGATGTTAAAGCCACTGACAAGAACCACGGGACTTTCAGTGATGCTGTGATGAGCTGACTAATGAGGCAGAGATATCTGGATGTGATTTCACACCAGTAGGGGATTCCTTAATTGACTCAAGCTATTATAGACTTTCACCTTCTTTTTATTTCTCTCAAACTCAATCAACAACACAAGCCTAGAGGACATCCTATACATAATTACATTAATGTGTGCAACATAGACAATAATTTATTATACAAAATAGCTAGTAATTAAAGAACAAAATAAGAAAAATACTTTTTCACAATTTAGAATGATTTACTTTTTGTTACCTTTGCTATGACCCAGTTTCATGTCACCTTTTTTGGGGGTGGGGTGAGGGATGATCAATCTTCTAATTATCAGCAACGTGAAGTATACTAACCAAAACAGGCATTTATGTCATGACAATAAAGAACATGGGAATCTATTCATGTTGTGAGAATGGAATGAAATCTTCCTATCGGTACAAAGAAGAAAAAATGATTTATGAATAAAATAACACTAATGAATTATTCCTTTATAACCTAAGTGTCTCTTGATCACAGAACTTAATTAGTGTCTTCAGTAACATCCTGGGAGAAACTTGTTTGCTGGAGAGACCCTGTCAGATAGATTTAGGGAACTTCAAATTATTTTGTTTCAGGAGGTGGCCATTTTACTTTCTGTCTGCCTCACAATATATAAATTGATGTTGCACTTATTTTGAATAATCTGTGCTCATAAGCAAGGAAAGGCAGTCATATAAAACATCTCTCAAGGTTGAGAGCATTGCCACAAAAGGAGACATCTCTTACATTTTTATTAATACATAAAATTTTTCTCTTCTTTCATTCAATATTTATATTACACCTATATTGTCAGTTCTTATTTTCAAAAATCACCCAAGTCAAATCCTTAAAGGACACCGAAGTTCCCCATGACACACTTGACCTTAGTCATAAAGCTAACTGGAATGAGCAGGCATGATGGGGAACACTTCTATTATAACGCTTTAGTGCTTGAGGCAAGAAAATTGCAAATAAGAGACAGCTGTGATTACACAGTGAGATCCCATCTTAAAAATGAATAAGAAAACACAATTTTTAAAAAGTGAAAAATAAACAGAGGATATAACAGATAGTTTTAGAAGGTATGTTGCCAAGGAAACAGAAACTAGCTTGGACAATATAAAATGAAATAGTAAAAATGATTCTACCAAGATACTTATGAGATCTTACACTTATTTTATAAAACAGAAAGTACTATTTGAGTATAGATATGGACCTTTGGTATTTGTGTTCAGCTCAGGTGCACTGAGATACATGTAGGATTGCTGAAATATTGCTGTGTGCTCCAGGGGTCATTTCAAGAGAGGAATATGTGAGAAAATTAGAGGGTCTGTGGGGGAACGCATGGCTAGAGAGTGAAATCTCAATGATACTTTCCAAGAAGCTGGCAGCCTGCTGTAAAAGAAGTGGGATGAAAGCAGTGTTTAAAAAGCCTGTTAGCCATTTCTGTTTGAGTCAGTTCAAGTTTTGCTGCTGCCACAATACTCCAGCTTCGTCACACTTTTGGTGTACCATCAACACCAGCAACTTTCCATGGAATGTCAGCCTTGGATTGAGACTGTTGAGCTTTCTGGATTGGTTAACTTCTTAATTCACTCCTGTAGTGTCCAGACAGTAGCTATTGGATTGCCTAGAACCAGTGGTATAGGCCAATTCAAAGTAATTTCATTTTCAGATCTTTCAATCAGTGTATCATCCTCACCCTCATCTCTCTCTCTTTATCTATCTATTATGTATATATGTACCTGAGTATGTATGTATGTATGTATGTATGTATGTATGTATCCCTATCTTTCATCTATCATCTATCTATCTAGCATCTATTAATCACTTATCAATCTCTCTATCTACTTATCTATCATCCATCAATCATCTACCTATATCTATATATACCTATATCTATCTATCTATCTATCTATCTATCTATCTATCTATCTATCTATCTATCTATCTATCTATCTAATCTAGTGTCTATTTGTCTATCCACAATCTATTAATTGCCGGGAGCCATGGCCCTAGTCATGGCCTTGTGGATGTTTTCTAGCTTACAGAAACAATCCTGAGAGAACATTTGTGGTCATAATAGTAAGAATGTTTAGGGGAAAAGAGGACAGTGTGACCGTTGGTTCCAGGAGTTGAAGATTGCCACCTGACCTTCAGAGAGCCCCCGGGCTCTTCCCCCTCCCTTGGAGCCTCCTCTTGCTTATGCTTATATTGCCACTCCTGAATAAAGTTTGGAGAGCTTAATCAATATGATTGACTTGATCTCATTCTTCATGTCGTGTCTCTTGTTTCTCTCTCTCTCTCTCTCTCTCTCTCTCTCTCTCTCTCTCTCTCTCTCTCTCTCTCTCTCTCTCCTGCCCTGGGTCCCTACTGATTTTTTCTCCGCAGGGCTCTTGGGGAAAATTAATCATTTGTCAATCTATGAACTATCATCTATCTATAAATCTATCTATGAATCTTTGTACCTAATTATCTATCATACATCTATTAATCCATCATCTATTATTTGAATATCTATGTATATTATATAGAAACACATTCTTTTGGTTCTGTTTTTTTATACCACGTTATGCTTTTTTTCTTTTACAATGATTTTATACTAAAAGTTAAAATTACTTTATAATACTAACAAATATTTCTCTGTGCATACTTTGTAGTACTTAGAAGCAAAAGATTATAACAGAAAGACTAACAGGAAAGTATATCTTAAATATTATTATGAATACACAGACAAAATAACATCGTTATATGGAAATGTATACATTAGATTGCTTGTGGTGGTCATTTCACAGTATATACCAAATGTCATGTTATATATCTTGACTATATGCAATTATTTTATTAAATGAATATAAATAAAATAAACTCTTCCTTGTTAAAAAGAATTAAAAAAGCACCCTAAATTCATGAGAACACTTTTAGTCTTGATTTCCAAAGTCAGTAGAAGAGCATGAGCCAATGCTTTGGATAGCATGATTTATGTCTATCTCCTGACATCCTGATCAATATAGTGCTCATTTCATGTTTCTATCTTTTGATTAAATAAGGAAAAAAGTAAAGAAAATAAACTAGTTGGGATGCTGTTGGTAGAGACATTGTCTTCATATTCCTCTTCAAAGATTTTGTTGCTCAGCTCTGGAAAGTGCAGACAAACAGCTATTGTGAGGCTTAATTTCCTTCTGAGTTGGCTTTATATGCAAGGGCTATGAATTCCCCCAGAATAGCTCACCAATGAAAAAAAACGTGTAGATTTTTCAGCCCTACTCCAGCAGCTCTGATTATCAATCTTTACTCTAAATCTTATTATCCATGTATCTGCACTAGATTAAGACTGTACAACAGCTGTTCAACTTCTCCCTCTACCCAATAACTCCTTGTTCTTCCACTTCAGGTAGTGATCCCTAAGAAGCATGTTGCATTAAGCAAACAAAACTCAGAATCGGATTCCTTGAAACAGAGTTTGCAAAAGATAAGACTCTCAGGTTCCTACCTAGTTTGAAAGAGTCTCCATGAACTTGAATTGAAGTACTAGGTGAAAACCCATGTGTGTGCCACTAAGGAGGACCAAAGTCTAAAATGAACCATTTCCAATGGTCCAGATGTTCTACAAACTTCTGGATTGGACAAATAGGTGCTCATTCTTAAAATAAATTTCTATCAGACACAAATTTTTTGGAACAGGTACCAGTATTTGATATGGCCCAAATGTGGCACAACGCAGTATACCATGATCCCAACCATTCTGTATATCCTAGAGTTCTTGAGCAACCAGTTGAGTCCTTTCTTAATTCCTTTATTGATCAGACTAAGGATCCCAATAGGAGAGCTGGATTTCCATGCTATAACATGTTTATTACTTAGTGAGTTAAAGGTAAATTATATGAGACACAAATATACAGAAAGACACCCTGATTAGAAGTAAATGATAACTGTATTATTTACTAGTCTGTAAGCTCAGAATTCCAAACATTGTTGAACATGCTGGTAATTTAAAAAAGCAAGCAAGCAAGCACATGCATGTATGTATTTGTATGAAGGAGAGGGGAATACTCGTCTGTTTCATGTTTTAAGAGACACTCTAAATATATTTGATAAGATTTTTCCTTTTCTCCCACATCAACAAAGACCATTAATCTCTATTGGAAGACAATTTAGAATTGGGCATAAGATCAATCAATATGTAGGGAAGTTAGAGCTTTACTTCATTTTATACATTTTTCCTTGCTGAACAAAACATGTATTGAGTAGTTATTATTTGCCATGTGCTATGAATAAAACAAATTCTCACCAAGGCAACTCTTCTTAATGAAAAAAAAAAGTTTAAATGAGAAAAGAATTACCAAGTCTTTATAGATGCTCCTTAAGGAGGTTTTAAGTGGAATTATAAAATTACCTTAAAAGCAAAAGAAGAACATTATATGTAGTGACTCAAAATTTTATAGTTTTTAAGTTTTTAAAATTGTTTTCTTAGGAAAAGAAATACAAACACACATTAATCATAGAAAAACAAATTACTTTGGACAATGGAATTAAAGGGCAGACACGGAGACAGCCATATCAACTGAAAAGAGATAGAATAGAAATTCGATTTTTTGAAAAGTTTGCTTAAATCAAATAACGCTCTTCATTACCATGGTAACTAGCGTTGAATGACAATACTTTACATTTAAAGTATTGCTTTCAAAACTGCATTCAAGGCATCCAAATTAGACTATTTTGGTTTGATTAAAAAACAAAAACAACAACAACAACAACAAACAAAAACAAAAAACAATAACAGATACAGAGCAAAAATATCTTCTTATAGGGTCAAGTCTCTGGAAACAGAACTTACAAGAAAATAGACAACAATTTTAGAAGAAAATGAGAGCTGATTGTTTGGGTATCCTAAAACTTCCTTTCCACAAATAATAAGAGCAAATGAGAGCACTACAAACGAAAAGGTTATTCTGTCATATGTACACAAAACAACCTTCCGTGAACACTTTTCAAAAGACAACATAAGCATAATACATGTATAACAAGAGCTAATGAATGAATATTACCTGGGCAGAGGTGCAATATTCAACCTGTCTGATCATCTCTCCTGCAGTACCTTCCTTTTAGAGTTTCTCAACTATATAAAAATTTATCTACCTTTATTGTTGCTTTATATAGATTTGAATTATTTATTCTAAATTTTACTTCTATGAGAAGATTTAGAGTTTAACATCAGTGTTGAGCAAGGAAATGGTTAGACACAATTTTCTCAAATCTGGATGTCGTAGGTGAAGAAACTAAAAATCAGCAAGGACCTGACTAACCACAGGGCAGCTAACTTGCAAGAGATGGAGACAAAAATCAAACAGAGCAAAGCAAAATCCTTGTGGATGGTATTTGGTTTGTTTGTTTCCACTGTTTTCTTTAGAGAGAGACATGGTGTTGGCTTGCCTTCCCCCACTTTCCCATTGTCTAAGGATTATAAAGTAACAGAAAACCAGACACACCATCTACATAGGTTTATACCTGCTACATGTAAGCACTGAAGTTCTGAAGAGAGACAACGTTGGGTTAGAAAAAGAAAAACATTTCAATGGGACTTTTAAGGGAAGCGGTGATAAAATTCTATTCCCTTGACACCCATTATTCTGCTTCCTACTTATTAAACATACCACTTTAAAAAGTGAAATCCACTTTTGGAAACTGTAAACAGACTTCTTGGCCTCTAAACACATCAATGATTCACTGTCTATAACTGGTATTCTCCTAAAATATAAATTATCTTTTATTGTTGTGGAAGTTATGCTATAACAACAAAAACACTGACAAAGGAAAGGAAGGAAATGCAGGCTAAAGCAAGGCAAAAGCAAATATCAGAGGCTGTCTTGGATAAGCACATTACTGCAGCTGAGTTTTCTCTAACACAATCCACCTTTAAAGGAAAAAGCTATACTTAACAATTGTCACAGCCAATGCATTTTTAAACGGTGTTGGCACTGAACAAAAGAAACACCTCAGAGAGATCAAGGCTCAGCTTGACACTAATTCAGTCTCTGCTTTCAGCACAAACTCTAATACCACCTACACTCATATTCAAAAGAAAAAGGCAATTTTGTTCAGCACTCAAAGAAAATACAAGGTTTTTGTGTATGGGTGTTTTTAAAGTATGCTCAGTAAAACTTAAGCTATGAAAAGCAGTAGCGTGCAATACATGGTCTTTTGAAATCTATTAAAATCAACCCAGCAGTGAGTCTTCTGTATTCGTAAGTAGAAGACATGTTAGCCAAAGATGAAGCATATGGAATAGTTCACCAGAGAAGAGCCACAAGTAGATAATGCTTGGCTGTTCCAGTAGCCTAAACACTTTTCCTTTAACCCCCTCATTTCCCCCTTCATCTGTTTTTTAACTGCCAGGACCTCTTTCACCCCAGGTCTTTCATCAAGTCCCACTCAAGGTTTAAAGGCTTAACCCTGACTTTCACTTTTTGAGAAGGCTGATCACACCAAACAGTGAAAATATTTTCACTGAACTTCCTGAGCTTGCAGTTGATGCTGAGAGATTATACAAATTAAAATTAGGAAATGGGGTAGAGATTCATTATCTCCTATAGAACAGAAAATGAAGGCCGGTTTCTTTGGCTCAGCTTTAAACTTTTTATGAAATGCTAAAAGACCCTCAACTCAACATTTCTCAGTATGAGCTTCAGCCTTGTTAACACAAGATCATCGTCTAACGAGCATGTATTTACCAATTCTCCCTGTTATTTTCTGAGTTTCTCTCTGGCCACAGACATTATGTATCTGTTTTATCAAGGGGTCTACTTTTTCTTTTAAAGATCTTAGCATTTTATTCGGTTTTTAGCTTTTTTTTTTTTTTTTTGTTATATAATTCTAACATTACTACTGATTTGTATCTAGTTTGAATATTAGCTTTGGATATTTTGTAATTTTCTGTCTTTGAAATATATATGTTTTGAATCTGTGCAAAATCAAACATCAATGCATTGATGCATAGGATGGAACAAGCAATAGTCCATTGTTCTTAGTAAGGCAGGTGTATGAATGGGATAAAAGGAGTTCGAGCTATTGCCTTTGGTTCACTCTTGGTGCGCCAGTGAGCTTGTGCCTGGACACTGTGAAGTTAAGAAGTGCTTCTTCTCTCCTGCCTTCTTAGCTTGAAAAGGAGAGAGAGAGCTAGCTGGAAGGGGCTGGGCTACTCACTTTCCCACTTCTCAGGTAAGTTATGGCCAGTAAGTTCCCATTAGGCTAGTCACTGCTAAAAAATAATTTCTCCTGAAGACAAGCTACTGCGGAGGAGAATGCTCAGTTCCTTTAAAAGCATTTAATTTTTTCCTATCCATTGCACAAATCTCATATTGTTCCCTTAATTTTTGTAATGAAGAGCATATAAATCTTACAGACAACAAATTTCAATAAAGTGTGAATCCACTGGAGAGTGGTTATAGCTGAGCCTTGTCCACATGGAATCTAACTGTTCACCAATGACAGCACATATTTTTCTACCCAGACAAAGGGACCATGAATTTTACTGATAAGTACCTGTATCAGGTACTCCTCGAATGCTATCCAGATTTGAATGAGAGAGGGGACCTGGCCAGGCACATAGAACTTTTTTTTTTAAACTAACCTAGAAAAGTTGCATTAAAACATAACAAAACAAAACAAACAAACAAAAAATAGTTTGTTCAGGTTTTTATGTGCTGGTACATCAATGCCTTCAATATCTTTCCAAAGGTCCATGAAGGCCAAACTTGATTATATTTTAAGTCTACAGATCTGCTTTTCTTTAACTTTTTAAATTATTTTTATTTTAATCATATGTATGTTTTGCCTGCATATATGTCTGTGCACAGCCTGAATAGCTGTTGCCTGTGCAGATCTAGAAAGTGTGTTTGATTGATTTGAACTGCAGTTACAGATGGTTGTAAACTGTCATGTGGGTGCTGGTAATCAAATCTGGATCTTCAGAAAGAAACAAGTGCTCTTGCCATCTTAGCCTAAATGAAGTTAATACCATGACTGGTTTATTTTCGCAAACTTAAGACTTTTAATTGGATATTTCATTTATTTCCATATCAAATATTGTCCCCTTTCTTGGTCTCCATTCCAGAAACTCCCCATCCCTCCACTCACCCATACACTTCTGCCTCTCCTCCCTGGCATTCCCCTGCACTGGAGCATGGAGCTTTCACTTATCCTCTTTTCTGGAAACAGCCATTTAAATCGTGTGAGTGTGTGTGTGTGTGTGTGTGTGTGTGTGTGTGTGTGTGTGTGTGCATACAGCATACTACTCATTTCCTTCATACCAAAATTTTATGGATTCTGAGGCTAGGAAATATGGAATTTAAGCTCATATCATATATATTGAATAGTTGATCATGAAAACAGATATGATATGTGATACTTCATTAAATGAGCTAACAAATCATCTTCAAAGGTTTTCACTCAGAGACTGGAAACAGTTTTTCACAACACAAATCATAGGCACTCTTAGCTCATATCTTCCTGACCTAGACATCTCCCCTCAACAAACAGATGCACTCACTCTGCATTTCCCTCTCACTCCCATTGCTAATTACAGGCCAGATCAATACAAATTCAAACACTTACAGCATTTGGAGAAAGTTTGGAAACAGAAAAAAAAAAAATCAGAAATTTGGCCCATTAATACATACCTCTTTTTGTTTACTGATTCTCTTTGCTTACACTGCTTCAGTTACACAGTAGTTTGCAGCAAACTCTACTACCCCTCCTACCACTCCTCCAAAACCCTAACTTTCATAATTCTAGCCAGCAATGTATACTCATTGTTTTAGATAACCTTCTTGTTAGTACATAGGATTCAATTATTTTTCTTCCTTAGTAATAGTAGAAATATTTAATTTGTAGGTTTTGATTCTAACCTGAGCTTCCACCTTTTCATCCTGCAGAAAAATATCAGTGGCTTATATGAAAATGAATTTGTTTTCAATTCCAACCTGAAATTCTTCAATATTTCACCAGCACCTCTATGAGAAGACTAGGTTACACCAAAACTTCCAGTCCTCTCATGACCTTGCTTCTGGAAATTTATCTCTCCTGACCTTTCAGCAGCAGGGCATGCTATGAGCTATTCAAGATATCTCTCCCTGGAAAACTATACTATCTAAGACAGTCATATTTATATCTAACACCAACTTT
The DNA here is from genome assembly GCF_900095145.1 of Mus pahari. Lineage (NCBI taxonomy): Eukaryota > Metazoa > Chordata > Mammalia > Rodentia > Muridae > Mus > Mus pahari. The sequence goes on along the minus strand of NC_034590.1, from coordinate 58,729,692 downwards.
CGCCCAGAGACTCTCCCAAATCTGTTGTAAAGCTTCCTTTTCACCAGTTATGGAAGGCAGATGTTATTTTTGTTTTTGTATTGGACCCTATGATGTTCTTGCTTGTAAGTTTCTGTGTGCCTTTTACTCTTTTATCATTTCCGTTTAGAAATATTCACATTTACTAGGATCATGTGCATTCTCACAGACTTAAGTACAGTGACAAGTAAAAGAAAAATAATCCCTAACAGGATACTGAGGACCCTATATTGGTAGACTCGCTTGCTTACTATGAATACACTTGAGTTCTGCAGTTGCCAATGAAAACAAGTGCTGAGAATGTATGATGTCAGCCTACATAAAAGCACAACCCATACTAAGGTGTCTATAGATTTCTAAGAGGATTCAAAACATAAGATGTGATCTAAAGACATTAACGGCATATTTGTTGATGGTAGGGATCACATAGGGTGATGGCAAGTTCTCTGGGTGTAGGTTAGGACACATATTACGGGAGAGAACAAAAGAAATTAAAAAAAATAAAAGGCAGTGTTGCTAATGGGCATAAAATTAATCAAAGCGAAACGAAGGTAAAGAGGGCCAAAACTTGAAGGTCAGTAGTGGTCAAAATGAAAATGGCAACTGTAGGCTCATATATTTGCATGCTTAGTCCCCAGTTGATGAACTATTTGGAAAATTAGCAGGTGTGGCCTTGTTGGAGGAGTTGTGACCTTTTTGCAGAAAGTGTGTCACTGGGAGTGGGCTTTGAAATTTCAAAAGCCCTTTCCAGCCCCACTGTGTTTCTCTCTCCAGCTATCACCTACAGGTCAGAATGTAAAGTTTTCAGCCAGTGGTCCAGTGCAATGCCTGTCTACCTCCCTCCATTATGATCATGAAGCAACTGAAACTGTGGGCAAGCCCACAATTAAGTGCTTTCTTTTATAAGTTGCCTTGGTCATGATGCCTTCTCCAACTAATAGAACATTAATTAAGACAAGATCATTTCAGGACATGGTAGAGATAATCTGACATTCACCCAAGAAGCAACAGGAAATTATTATAGTTGTAAACAACAAAAGTCTCTTAATTTGAGAGATGGTTTGAAGTTTCTAGACCATTGTAAAAAGAATGAATTCAAAGTGGCAGATATAATACATTTTTTTTCAGAAGTGGACTGATGTCAATTAAAATCCAATTTACCACCTGCTCAACTGCTAATTTGCAACAGTGAACCATAACTGCAAAGAAATTACAATTATTCTGAATTATTACTTTTCAAATTTAGAAACACACATCTCAGAAGACTAGTTGGCACAGTTCAGAGGAGCCACCAGGATTCACTCATCAATTTAATACTGCATATGATCCATTCCTTCTCCTCAACGTTACTGCACACCTTCACTATCTTCATTCTTAGTGTTAGTCCTACAATTTATCTTCATTAGAGACAGGAAGAACCAAAACAAAATTACCATTTTTTCAGCCAAATCTACTAAATGACCCCTTCCTCCTTTTATAAAGCAAGAAGTATATAGGTTGCCTTAGGTTCAAGTTGATCACATACAAAGTTCAAGTTGGTCACATACATATTGGATCAAATCTCTTTGAGGAGAGTTTGATTTCATAACTGTAAATTTTTGTCTCTCTAGCAGTACAAATCTTGCCCTCTATACTTCATTCTGGTTATCCACATCACTCCCAGAACTATATAAATGTGTGAAGTTATTACAATGTATGTATCCTGATAATTTAGTTTGTTGCCCTGTCCCTAATCCATTCTAATAGAAACGTATATTTTTAACTTCATTTAAAGTAAGAAATATTTAAAACATGCACTGTTGTGTTCTGGCAAATGTTTAAGAGATATGTCTAAAAAACACAGTGTATATACTTTTAAAACATGTGTTTAAAATATTTCAGGTTGACTAAATCATTACCAATGTGTATTTCTCACAGAAATTTGAACATTGATGTACTTAGTCTGTTTGAACATTTGGTGCTTAGTCTGTTTCCAAGATGGTATCTTTCTGCTATGCAGGCATGAACAAAGACTTAAAAGGGGCCAATTTAACTCCCTGCAGCTCTTACAACAGGCCTACCAATTGTAGTGGTCACATTGGCAATTAAGTCTCAGCATATAAATTATAGGGAAGGCTTCATGTAACTGTGATGACACGTGTTAACTTCTGTGGAATAAATGCCCCACTGTGAATGATGGGAAGTGGTCCTACTTGATTTCAGTGGATAACTAACTGAGAGGAAAAGCTCCCCAACTTAGGTTGAACTGAGATTAACTCCAGCATCTCTGAGGATGTCTATCTGGTTTTTAAATTATGGTCTCATGAAATTACTTCATTGTGGCTTTTATTTCAAGCATTCCATAAAAACCAAATCTTCTGAAGTTACTAGCTCAATCTTCATTTTACCTGATTTCTTAAAAGCATCTGTTACAACTGGTAAACCGTGCTTTGAAGCATCTTTCTGTGATGTGTAAATGAAATGATCTTTACTCTCTTTTAGTCTAGTGGCTAGTGCTTCTTAGTTGCCATTGCTGAACATAACATGTAGGAATGTATCAGAGTTCCGTTCTCTAGTGTAGTTCTTCTTTAACTATGAACTCTTTAAGATGTGAGACAGTGCCACTTCTTACGGTAAGTTTAGTGTAATAACTGAAACTTTTTTTCTCAAAATTGTTATCACAAATTACTGAAATTAAAATGAAGGGAAGAGGACCATTAGATATTCAGCAATGTTGTGCAAAATATCATATCATGCAATAATTCTCTGAAATCCTTTTAGAGAATATGTTGAATTTGTTGGACATATATACAAATTGAAAAATCATGTATAACTATAAAAAATGAAAAGTTTTGAATTACTTTAATTTGCAAATTAAATTTCTAGGATTACAACTACTTTGTAAAGTGAAGGGATATTGTATTTAACTGTGTCCAGAACTAAGTCAAATGATGTAGCTCATGGAAAACCACATTATAAGTCCTATGAACTGCATTTTTCCTCCTTAATCTCAAAAGTTTTGTTTATGTTCAGGTTTCTCCTGGAAGAAGGTCCTGATAGGTTATCCAATACCAAGGAGTCACCCTAAATGTACATAATCGAGTAACAGCATTAAGTGAAGTCCTCAGGATATATGTATATGAGTATATATGTATATACATACATATAAACATATATACACATAAATCCATATATGTATATATAAAACCATGTATATGTAAATGCACATATACACACACATCTGTACCTGCACAAATACATGTATATAATAAAAATAAAAATTATAATAGTAGTGGAAGACAATGTCACAAATTTGATAGAGTCAGAAAAGACCCAGGGACAGATAGAAAGGGAGATTTTAGGGTGGAAATTATGTAAATTCAATATTCATGCCTGAACATTTTAAAGAAAAAAATCAATAAACAAAAATAAACTAATTACTAAAAAAGAAAGAAAGAAAATTATATTAAATCAGAGCGGCAAGCTGGCTCAGCATGTAAAAGAGTCTGTTCTGATCAAGCATGATAACCTGAGCAAGCGACATTGTAGAAAAAGAAAACTGACTCCTGCAAGTTGGCCTCTGACCCCTTCACATACACTCCAATGCACATGTGAAAACACACACTTACATGTAAAGAATACCAGAAAGTAAATAATAAATAAATGTAGAATAAAATTAATGAAGTTACATGAAAGCATGTCCTGTATATGAAGGAAATGGGACAGGAAGTTGGAGGATAACACACATGATTAGACCATTGCTCACTGAGTCATAGAAACACACTGCTAAATACTACTGCTCAGAAAGCAAGATTCCTATCAAGGTACTGCTGCTCACCTGCAACGTATGCAATAGCCTAAGAACTCAAGCAGAGATGCAAAAACAACTGACACAATTAAAATTCTGTATAAAGTTCTCTTGTTTAACTAACACATAAGGCTAAAGCTGCCATACACGGTGATTCTTTTTTTCATTTCATTTCATTTCATTTTCATTGGCAACTACTGCAGAGTCTGATGGACACAAATGAAACTGAGGATAATTGAATTAATCAACCATATGGCAGGATATAACCACCATCAAAGAACCACAGGAAATATGGTATAAGTCCATTCCCCAAAGAGTTTTTATCATTTTCCTAAAAAGGTCAGGATTCTCAAAATTGTTTTCCTTCCTTCCTTGTAAACTCATTCCCTTTAAATAAGTACAACCTGAAAACGATAAGGTAGAGCCTATTAGGACCTAAGTAAAAATCATTCAGACAGACTTGAAAACCATACCTGAGATATGTTTGTAAGACTAACATCTCATTCTCCTATAGCCTACAGTATATGGTTGAATCATGTTTATCAGCCACAATAACCAATTGTTTTAAAAAATTATGTTCTACTGGTGGCCATCCAAGGAATTTAATGGTCATAGCAACAATAATCATAGAAAATATTCTCTGTGGCAATATTTTCTGAAAGCAGCAGATATGATTTTTATTCTAAACCTAGATTAATTTTTGCATTACAAGCACACAAATTAAACGGACACCTGACACCCCGAAAAAAATTAAGATGTCCAAATAATTCACTTTCCAATTTATTTTAGCTATTGCCTTTGCATTGAAATTCACAGGTTTACATGTAATTTCGCAGTAACTAAAAAGCCCATCCTTCCGTAAAGATCTATTAGCAGTTAATGGCTGCTAGAGGAGGTAATATCACTTTCTTCAGTAGTGAGTCCACTGATTAGTTGCTCATGCTCTAATAAGCCTCTACCATGCTCATACAATCAACTGGAATTAGATTCATTGAGTCACACACAAAAAGAAGACTTTAATGTTGGCAGATAGCTTCTCAGAAAGAAATGTTTGCATGGGAGAGATGGGGATGAAAGAGAACAATAAAGTGAAACAACTACAATCATTATATGCAATGTGTGAAACTTAAAAAGAAATATAAGTGAATAAGAACATTGTTGATAGTACCACAATTCTATAAATTTATTAAAAACTACTTGAATAAAAAGTAAAACAGGAAGTCAAAGTCATTTCTACTATATGAGAAGTTATATAGTTTCCCTAAAAATGTTGTAACCATAAATTAATATAATTTAGTATTATCATGTATCATAAGGAAATATCACAACTTATAAGGAAAACTCCAAATTTAAAAAGTATTTAACATATACAATACATACGCAATTTTCATCTTTTCATGAAAACTCAGCTGGATGGTACCTGAAGTATGCATGCTTTATAGAATGCCATAGACATACAGAGATATAATAATCAAGTATTTTGTGGATGTCTTTGATTAAAGTTGCATTTAATATTTCTTACACTGTGTTTAGTTTGGATTAATGCTATCAAAGCAAATCCACAGTGTTTGTCTTTAATTTTCAGCTTATATGCTATCAGCTAACTATATCTAATTTTTACTGCAAATTATAATGAGTAATACAAAAATGTCATAACCAAGGATCAATAAAAATCCATTATGTGACACATATAATAGCTTCTCTATTTTATGTCGATCTATGATTACCTATTCATTGATTGTTGAATATTTTCATAGCAAAAACATAGAATAATTGTGTTGGGATAATGGGTATATAACTCTTTAGTAGCGAAATTAAATAAAAAGCTTTAAAATAATCTGTAATTTAAACTACTAAACATACAGAGTATGTGCAAATAGTGAAATTATTCTATAGTAATCATATCTAGCACAGATAAGTTATTTTAGACAGAAGTATAGCTAAGGTAATATTCTTAATCACATCTTTGAAATAAAAATATGATTAATTTTAGAAGAGAAATAAAATGTTAATGCAATTCTTTTGACTATCATTACTATTATCATTATAAGATGGAGCAAAAACATATTTTGCATTGTCCTCTACATTTAATGTGTCACTCATGCATTCAAGAGATGCAATTCTTAATGAAAATGTCTACAAGAATGAAAGTAGGTGAGTCTCCAGAACTATGCAGCCATTTCATCTTGAAAGAACCGGTATGGAACATACTGAAATCTTTTCTTTTTTATTTTCTTTTATTGGATATTTTCTTTATTTACAATTCAAAGGTTATCCCATTTCCTTGTTTCCCCTCTGGAATCCCCTTATCCCATCACCCCTTCCCCTGCTTCTATGAGGGTGCTCAAATACCCACCAACCCACTCCTGCCTCCCCGAACTGGCATTCCCCTACACTTGGGCATCTTGCCTTCACAGGACAAAGGGCTTCTCCTGCTATTGATACCCGACAAGGCCATCCTCTGCTACATATGAGGCTGGAACCATGGGTCCAGCCATGTGTACTCTTTGGTTGGTGGTTTATTCCCTGGGAACTCTGGGGGATGTAGTTGGTTGATATTTTTTTTCTTCCTATGGGGTTGAAAACCCCTTCAGTTCCTTCAGTCCTTTCTCTAACTCCTCCATTGGGGACCCCGTGCTCAGCCGATGGTTGGCTGTGAGCATCTGCCTGTGTTTGTCAGGCTCTAGAAGAGCCTCTCAGGAGACAGCTATATCAGGCTCCGATCAGCAAGCACTGTTCACTGCCCATGGTAAAGCATACTTCACAAAATCACAGTTTAAAAAATCCAAAACAGGGCTGGAGAGATCGCTTAGCATGTAAAAGTGATTGGATCTCAAACCATCTCCATCCTTAGCTATTGTGGAAGGTAAGCACTTACTCTCAAAAGCAGTCTTCTGACCTCAACTTGTGCACTATGGAATATATGAAAATACACACACACACATGTCACCACTACCACCACACACACACACACACACACACACACACACACACA
>NC_034590.1:58720789-58722825 GCF_900095145.1 Mus pahari | reverse complement strand
ACACACACACACACACACACACACACACACACACACATAAGCGAATAAACAATATCACTTTTTAAAAAAGCTTCCAATGTTCACATTCACATTCTTATTAAGTTCTTCTTTGGCATTTCTAGAAATAGTACTCTGCTCATAATTTTAATTTTGGAGAAAAACTCAGTGATTTCTGATCTGAAGAGAATGTTCTCATTTTTCTTTCAATAATTGTAACTCTGTTGTTTCCTGGAAGCTAAATCCCCTCTTGAAATATTATATCAGTGAGTGACACAATTATTTAGGGCTCCTCTACATGCATGTTTAACTCGATGATGTGAAATTTTTATTATTTTAAACAGAACTTAACTCTCTGAATAGAATGATCTTGCATCTCTACCAATATTTTAGCACAATTTAAAAAGGGTGTAAAATTGACTATATTTCCTGCTCCAAGTGGAGGTAATTAAAATAAATATTGAAGTAATTAATTTTTAATGAGCTACTTGTGATCAAAAATGACTCTGAGGAAAAAAATCATACACAATAGCTAATTACAAACTATCATAAAGCTTTTCCTTGCCCTAATGCATTAAATTATATTTTTGTTCTTTTATTTTATATACAGAATTCTATCAATTACAATTCATTGCTGAATTTAATTTCTGCTGTATTAAAATTCTTACTGGAAAAGACTTTCCCCCCATTCTTTATTTCCCAGACAGTGTCAAAACAAATTCATTTTTTCAACTCTTTCTGCTACATTATAAGAAGTAACCTTTCCATGATACAGGAATATCTATCTACAGATGGACTGCTGTGATGTCTTTTTAGTGCAATGCATAACCATTATCTAATTAAGATTATATTTTGTGACTCCAAAAAGGTTATTACTTCTCAATCTTTTTAAATCAATCTTTGTAAATTGATTTGGTTTTTTTTCCCATTAAATTGTACATAGCATATATTCCTTATTTTTTCAAATTTCAACTTCCATGTTCACTGTCCTTAATACAAAATATTTATTCAAATCATGCATTCTATTACATAGTATAACTTCCTTATATCACTAACCTTACTCTACATTCCTGAATATTCCATCTTTATCCAGAAATCTAGCTTTCCTCGATTTTAAAAGTATTTTCTTCTTCCTAGTACTAATTTCTTAATATTTGTTTAAAGTAATTTTTCCCAGGTTTAATACGTAAGCCTCTGATTGCTTCCCCTCGGTTTCTAAGAATATACCCGTCGTCATTGCGAGTAATAGATTGAAATAGCAACTCACTGATGATATGTTCACTGGAGAGGCTCAAAGATTCACCAGGCTCCAGAAGAGTGGGACTCACCCGATCCTTTGCTAAGCTGCATCCAAACACATTCTGACTGAAACAATTTGCTTTGATTGGGTTGACACTGTTTTCTTTCACTTTGATTAATTAGGTATCTTGGGTTTTGTTCATTTGATTCCTGATGATGATTATACATTACTTTCCCTGATTTGAGATAAATTCCGTTGTAAATTTTACACTTTTTTCTTACATCTTCATACATTTGTTCAAGGTCTAAATTTGAAAAATTCTATCTTCTCCGTGGATTTTCTTAGTCTAACTCTAGACTACACTGAGTCTACTCTAAAGAAGATTCTTGCTAATTATTTAATTGTAAATGTATTTTGTGTTCTTTCTTATACTTTCATTCTTTTCTTTTGACAGTACTCTAAAGAACCAACATGCCAAGGTTAAGTAAGTGTGCATTTCTTACCCATTGTGTTGGATCCAGAGACTATAATAATAAATCATAACTGATGTATTTGTTTGGGATTCAATATAATGCATCTCTCAAAGACTATAAAACTTTTATTATATAGATGTCTAAAGTAAAACCAAAAGAACTGACACTAAAAGTAACTTCTATTCTAAAAATGGTTCGGTGTTATAGATATACATCAAGGTCATTCAAACATGAGAGTTGCTTCTTCTCAATCCAAAGAGGTTATTTAAACTTTTACATGGTGTGTGTGTGTGTGTGTGTGTGTGTGTGTGTGTGTGTGTGTGTGT
>NC_034590.1:58719231-58720216 GCF_900095145.1 Mus pahari | reverse complement strand
GTGTCCAGGCAGGCATGGTGCAGAGGAGCTCAAACTTTTCCATCATATTCATAAGGGAACGGATCTCTGTGCCTTCTGGTTCCACCAAGGATGGCTGGAGTCTCACTTCTTTAATTTTTTTTCCTTTTAATTATTTTATTAGATATTTTCTTCATTTACATTTCAAATGCTATCCCGAATGTTCCCTATACTCTCTCCCCACCCTGCTCCCCTCCCCACCTACTCCCAATTCTTGGCCCAGGCGTTCCCCTCTGTGGGGCATATAAAGTTTGCAAGACCAAGGGACCTCTCTTCCCAATGATGACTGAATACACCATCTTCTGCTACATATGCAGCTAGAGACACAAACTCTGGGGGTACTGGTTAGTTCATATTGTTGTTCCACATATAGGGTTGCAGACCCTTCAGCTCCTTGGGTACTTTCTCTAGCTCCTCCATTGGGGGCCCTGTGTTCCATCCAATAGCTGACTGGGTGCATCCACTTATGTTTCCCAGGCACTGGCATAGCCTCACAAGGGGCCACTATATCAGGGTCCCTTCAGCAGAATCTTGCTGGAATGTACAATAGTATAGGGTTTGGTGGATGATGATGGGATAGATCACAAGATGGGGTAGTCTCTGGATAGTCCATCCTTTCATCTTAGCTCCAAACTTTGTCTCTGTAACTCCTTTTCTGGATGTTTTGTTCACTATTCTAAGGAGGAATGAAATATTCACCCATTGGTCTTCCTGCTTTTTGGTTTTCTTGTGTTTTGTAAATTGTATCGTGGGTATTCTAAGTTTCTGGGCTAATATTAGCTTATCAGTGAGTGCATATCTAGTGACTTCTTTTGTGAGTGGGTTACCTCACTAAGGATGANATCCTCCAGATCCATCCACTTGCCCAAGAATTTCATAAATTCATTGTTTTTAATAGCTGAGTACTATTCCATTGTGTAAATGTACCACATTTTCTGTATACATTCCTCTATTGAGGGACATCTGG
>NC_034590.1:58692171-58719220 GCF_900095145.1 Mus pahari | reverse complement strand
CTCCAGAGTTGTCTCACTTGGGTTTTCTTTATTGCTTCTACTTCCCTTTTTAGGTCTTGGATGGTTTTGTTCAATTCCATCACCTGTTTGATTGTGTTCTCCTTTGTTTCTTTCAGGACCTCTACCTCTTTAGCAGTGTTCTCCTGTATTTCTTTAAGGACTTGTACCTCTTTAGCAGTGTTCTCCTGTATTTCTTTAAGGACTTGTACCTCTTTAGCAGTGTTCTCCTGTGTTTCTTTAAGTGAGTTATTAATGCCCTTCTTTAAGTCCTCTACCAGCATCATGAGGTATGCTTTTAAATCTGATTCTTGCTTTTCGGCTGTGTTGTGGTATCCAGGACTGGCTGAGGTGGGAGTGCTGAATTCTGATGATGGTGAGTAGTCTTGGTTTGTGTTAGTAAGATTCTTACGTTTGCCTTTCGCCATCTGGTAATCTCTGTAGTTAGTTGTTATAGTTGTCCCTCGTTGGAGCTTGTTCCTCCTGTGATTCTGTTAGCCTCTGTCAGCAGTCCTGGGAGTCCAGCTCTCTCCTGAGTCTCAGTGGTCAGAATACTCTCCGAAGGCAAGCTCTCCTCTTGCAGGTAAGATGCACAGAGGCCTGGCATTCAGATCTGCCTCCTTGCTGAAGATGTAGGCCCGAAATGCGGCCTGTTCAAGAAGATGTGTCACCTCTGCAGTTTGCACACTCACCTGCACAGCCTAGACTCCGAGGGACTCTGGACAAAATATCTCTCTCACCTGCTCTGGCAGACAGAGCCCTCCTGTGTGGCCAACTTTCCTCTGGCGGGGAAGGTGCCCAGATGTCTGGAGCCCGAAACAGGGTCGGTCCTAGAAGTTAGATTGTTTCTGTCTGTCCCAAAGCTGTGTAGCTTCTGTAGTTTACACTCTCACCAGTGCAGACTGGAGCCTGAGTGAACTGGAGCAAAGATGGCTCCCTTACCAGCTCAGGCAGTGAGAGCACTCCCAGGTGGACACTTCTCCTCTGGCAGGGATGGTTCCTGGATGTCTGGATCCAGAGCCAGAGTCTATCCCAGAAGCTGTTGCTTCTGCAGTCTGCCCTCTGCCATGCAACAACAGGAGCCTGTGCGCACTGGAGCAAAGATGGCTCCCTTACCAGCTCATGCAATGAGAGCACTCTGGGCGGACACCTCTCCTATTGCGGGGATGGTGCCCGGATGTCTGGAGCCAGAACCAGTGTCTGTCTCAGAAGCTGTGTTGCTTCTGCAGTCTGTGCTCTCCCTGGCAAAGACCGGAGCCTGGGCATACCAGAGGAAAGATGGCTCCCTTACCAGCTCAGGAAGTAAGAGTGCTCCTGGGTGGACACCTCTGCTCTGGTGGGGATGGTACCTGGATGTCTAGAGCCAGAAACGAGGTCTGTCCCAGAAGCTGTGTCCCTTCTGCAGTCTGCCCTCTCCCCCAGCAATGCAGTGAGAGCGCTCCCGGGCGGACACCTCTGCTCTGGCAGGGATGGTGCCCCCCACTTCATCTTTCTTAACTGTCTTACTCAGCTAAATGTAGATTATTTTGAAACTCAATCCTACGATGAACTTTAAAGTCATGCTTTTTAGAAATAGATTTAAGTATTCCTACTTTCCACTAATTCAACTGACAATAAGAAACCTATGATATAACCCCCCCAAATTATGCATTATTAATAATTACTGTTACTCATATTCTGATTTCATTAATCTTATAAGAAAAATTAGGCAATAAAACTAAATAAACAAAGAAAAATGAACTTCTGGACATACATATGAGTAGTTAATTGTGTTGATAAATGTTGTTATACTACATTCTTTTCAGAGAATTTAAAGCTATTAAGTGGTACATACCTGTCCAGTCTCCTACTACTTTAAAGTGGACACCAAATGTTGCTTTGGTTTCAGTAGGACACTGAAAAAAAAAAACTAGCATTAATTCAGATTAATTGTTATATATTAGAGGAATATGATTCAATTAAAACCTTTATTCTTATTGCAAGCCCCCAGTTCAACAACTAATGAGAAAGAACAGGTTGTAAATGTATATGACAGATAAAGCAATGCCATTTGATCATTAGCTTACTTTAGTTTCTCTAAAGATCCATAAATATGCATATAAAACAGAAAAATATGCAAATAAAAGTATTGTAGGTAACAATAGAACCTGTGAAGACATCTGTTAAGGATTTTCTGGCCTGCATTCTGTCAGTCCTGCAGGCACCAGGAACAGCTCCCATGGGACACACCCGGAAGTAGTGAGTTTCACCTTGCCTCCTAATCTCCATTTTCTGTCCCACTGTTCTGTTGGCCCACAGTCCACTTGCCCCAGGGCAAGGCCAATCAGGAGGTGAAATGCTGGGAGTTTGACTGTGCTTATTTCACACAGCCTCCGGGTGGGTGCTGGGCTGCAGGGAAGCACCAAGACACTGCTCAGGGATGGGAAAGCACAGTCTGAGATGTGGGAAAGCTTGAAGAGTTTAGGGGGTCCTGGGATTCTCAGACTCTTCGACATCTGGGTGCTGCTGAGAGTTTGTGCAAGAGCAGAGAATGAAGTCAAGAATAGAGAGAGTCTGGAGACTAGCAACTAGGCTTGGATGGGGGAAAGAAGAGCTTGGCTTATTTTAGGTGTGATCGTCCATAGTTTGGTGGTGGTTGTATGGGAACACAGAGAGGCCTTCTACCAGAGAACTGAGTTGCAGTTATGTCGGTGAAGCCCTTCTACACCTTCTACATGTTCCCCATGGTGGTGGTAGATGAAACAGTCTATAGTTCTAAACTGGTTATTGATTATTTATGGTGGAAAATAAATGCATAGTCAACCTCTCAGGGGACTCAAGATTAAATACCTTTTGCAGGGAGGAATGTCTGGGAAGAGATCCTTATTGTCTAAGCCCCCCTTCCCCCCTCCAGGGACTCTAGGTACCTCATTAGCATGGAGAACTCTGCCCTGGGCCTTTGTGACCACAGGTCATGTTTCTTTATGTGCAGCATGTGGCATGGGTTTCAGGCCAGGAATCTGGGTGGGAGCGGGGAGTGGCCTAAGTCTCAGGTGTGTGCCCACCAAGTCTCCAGGGTCTCAGACCGGTGCAACCTCAGTATTCTGCCTGCATTCCTACACACCTGCCAGCAGTGACAACAACCAAGTAGGACCCCTGTCCCAGGCCCCTTGCTTGCCAGGTCCCCTTCAGGGTAGCATACTGCCCTGTAAGCCTGTACTCCATTTTCTGGTCCACAACTCTGCCTGATTTCCTGGAGGCTCATTGGCACTAGGAACAACAAGATGCCTATAAGGCCAGCAGAAGGACACAATCAACAAGAGCCAAGGCAATTTTGAACAACCAGAGACCAGCTATCCTATGACAAAAAGCCCTGGATAGCCTAAACAGAGCTGAAGCAAAAGGAAATGACTTTAATCTAATTTTATGGAGTTGATAGGGGCCTTTAAAAAAGAAAATAAATTAACCCCTTAAATACAGGAAATAAAACGGGTGAAGGAAATGAATAAAAATGTTCAAGACCTGAAAATGGAAATAGAAGTAATAAAGAAAACATAAGCTGAGGGAATACTCGGAATGAAAAACCGAGGAAAGAGAACAGGGATTACAGACACAAGCATCATCAACAGAATACAAAATATAGAAGAGACCATCTCAGACTCAGGCTTAGAAGATAGGATAGAAGAAATTGATACATCAGTCTAAGAAAATGTTATATCTAAAATGTTGCTGATACAAAATATCTAGGAAACCTGAGGCATTACGAAAATACCATACCATGCTAATAAAATCGGAAATGAAAAGAGGGCCATAACAACAGACTCTGAGGAAACCCAAAGCATCATCAGGCTTAACTTAAAAACCTATATCCCACAAAATTGAAAAATGTAAATGAAATGGACAACTTTCTTGATAGATACCAACTAGCAAAATTAAGTCAAGATCGAGTAAACAATTTAAATAGATCTATAATCCCTAAGGAAATAGAAGCAGTTATTAACAGTCTCCCAATCAAAAATAATACCCAAGGCCAGATGGTTTTAGCAGAGAATTCTACCAGGTCTTTCAAAGAAGAGCTAACACAAACACTCCTCAAACTATTCCATAAAATAGAAACAGCAGGAACATTGCCAAACTTATTCTGTGAGGCCTCAGTCACCTTGATATCTAAATCACAAAAGTCTTAACAAGTAGAATTTTAAACCAATTATCTGAATATTGATGCAAAAATACTCAACAAATTACTCACAAGCCACATTTAAGAATCATCTACCATGATCAGTACACTTCATCCTAGGAAAGCTGAGATGGTCCTACATATGAAAGTTCATCATTATATACACCATATAAACAAATGGAGAGAAAAAACCCACATGATCATATCAATAGAGGCTACAAAAGTATTGTTCATATTTGTTTGATAGGCATTCAATTTTTTAAATTATTTTATTAGATATTTTCTTCATTTACATATCAAATGCTATCCTGAATGTTCCCTATACCCTCCCCCCCACCCTGCTCCCCTGCCCACTCACTCCTACTTCTTGGCCCTGGTGTTCCCCTGTAGGGGGCATATAAAGTTTGCAAGACCAGGGGGATAGGCATTCAATTTTAAGTATGAATAATTTACTAATGTTTATATATCAGTGAGACAAAATATTAAAATATATCTACTTAGGAATATGATTTTACTATATATTTACTTATTAACCATCAAAAATATAAGAAATAATATATTTTGTTTTTAAAACATGAGACTTGAAATAAACAAAATAATTGAAATTTATATCTATGTTCATTATCTAAAGTTATATGTAACCTAATTTCTTAAGTCAGAAAAATGATCGCAGATCACAAAATGATCAAAAGGATGTTCGTAAATCATTTTGTGATATTTCTCTGTGACCCTTTTTTATTTTCTAGCTCCAATCTCTCAATTTTTTTACTGTCTTCTAGCCAGTTTATTCTAAATTTAGTTTAGCTGAAATTGTTTTTACCTTCTCAAATTATATTCTTTTGATTCTCTTATATCGGTACATGGAACCAAATTCTTTTCAGAATAGGGTCCAAATATCACAATACTATCACATATTAGTCCAGCTGCCAAGTTCAATCAACTTTCAAACCCTTTCAAATAAGTTTCCAAAGGAAACTGTCTGATCACAGCAATCTCATATTGGTTGTGCTATATGGAAAAGTACCTACTTATTGATTGAAGTCTTGATTCCAAGCTAGTGATGCCACTGAGGTAATTGAGTAAGGAGGGCAGTAACTGAATCAATTGGTTAATTCACTGATGAGACTGTACAACTGCATGAGCTATAGGCACACAGGTCAAGTCAAAGAAATTAGAGCATGGGAGGCCTAATACTAAAAGCTATGTTCTGTGCTTACATCTCCCTTTTATACATTCTACGACCTCTGGTATTAGGAACCAAAATAAACTCTCTGCTTAAATTATCTTCTTTGGTATCCTGTCACAGTAATGAGGAACTGACTCAATAGCATGTAAATTCTTTCTTTCTTACAGTCAAAGGTCAAAATTAGTTGTTCCATCTCTATTCTGTACGATTCAATTTTTTCTGTTTTAATTCAGTAAAACAAACTGTCAACATTTAATATATTCCTAGTCCCATTTTACTTACAGTCTGGTCATTTATAACAAGTTCTCTTCCATTCAGCTGTTAACTCTTGGCAACTCTTTGAGACTTATCTCAAAGCCTGCATTTCATAAGAGCTTGAATTTCTTTGTCAATAAAATTCTTCACTTCTCTGAACCTAAAGGATTTGTGTAGCTTTTGTATCCCCATTTCATTTTACAGTCTATGATATTTTGAACACCTTGTCCATATGAATATGTTTAAAATGTTTAGAAAGCAAGATATAGTTCAAAAATATTGTTACATATTCTTAAAATCTATAACATATTATACATACAGGATGGAAGGTAGAAAAAACATTAGTTGAATGAAGTATCACTTGAATAAAATATTAAAGTATGAACCTGAGAGAAAAATATAGACTTCAAATGTATGTCTTTCATCCATGAATTCTTCATCTTCTAAACACAAACTTATTGGGGTTTCAAAATATTCTAGATACTGTGATAGGAGAACATAAAATTTCACAAATGAGGAATATTCAAAAAGCATGAGAAAGGACAGCAAGTTAAGAGCACAGAGTCCCTCACATAAATGCAACATGGTGAGCTAAATATTTTTATACTGTCTACTTGAACATAAATCAAATAAAATAGTGCATATCTGTATATCTGAAAAATTTATACTCATTATTAAACACAAAATATGCAAATGTACTTTTGATAACATAGATTAATTTTACTTTTTGTTCCTTATATTAGCAAATAAGGCCTGGAGAGATGGTCTAGTGTTTAAAAGCCCTTCCTGCTCATTTAGAGGATGTGGATTCATTCCCTGTACCTACATGGTAACTCACAACCATCTGTAACTTCATTTTCATGGAAATGATGCACCCTTCTGATCTTTATGGGTACCAAGCACTCCTCATATAGGCAAAACACTCAAACATCTAAAATAAAATGAGTAATTTTAACATGTAAAATGAAAACAGACACTAAAATGACCAGCTTAAGGTTACAAAAAATATACAAATGTTAATGCTGAATAAAAAAAAAAAAAACAGCAGGAACATTGCCAAACTTATTCTGTGAGGCCTCAGTCACCTTGATATCTAAATCACAAAAGTCTTAACAAATAGAATTTTAAACCAATTATCTGGATATTGATGCAAAAATACTCAACAAAATAATACTGGAAAAAAAAAACACAGCAAGTAATATTCACAATTGGAAAATATCTGCCATGGGTCTCAGACCAGCCAGAGCATGCTCATGTAAATAAGTAAAGCAATTAACTTAAAAAAAAATATTTGACAAGCTTTTTTTGTGTGTGTGTGTTTGATTTTTTTGATTATTTATTTATTTATTATTATTTTCTTTATTTACATTTCAAATGGTATCCTGAAAGTTCCCTATACCCTACCCCTGCCCATGTTCCCCTACCCACCCACTCCCACTACTTGGCCCTGGCCTTCCTCTGTGCTGGGTCATATAAAGTTTATAAGACCAAGGGGCCTCTCTTCCCAATGATGGCCAATTAGGCCATCTTCTGCTACATATGCAGCTAGAGACACAAGCTCAGGGGGTACTGGTTAGTTCATATTGTTGCACCTACAGGGTTGCAGCCCCCTNCANCTCCTTGGGTACTTTCTCTAGCTCCTCCATTGGGGGCCCTGTGTTCCATCCAATAGCTGACGGTGAACATCCACTTCTGTGTTTGCCAGGTAAAAGGCAGAATGTAGTGAGATGGAGGAAATGAATAGGGGAATATTTGAAACTAATATTCTCCTGAAGGGAGCGCCATGGAAACCAGCACCACCAGAACACTGGAGAAACTCAGCTCTCAGTCAGGAAGATCAGAGCTGGAGTTCAAAAATGTCTGTCTGTATTTGTATATGAGTGTCTCTCTCAAGATTTACTTTAGTATGACAAAAAATATGAGAAGTACCACTCTAGAAACCCAAAGTAAAACAGAAGCAAAACACACAGGTCTTTGGGTCTGGAACTATGGCCCATTGAAAGCAAAGAGTAGGCTATCACTCATTTATTGGATAAAAAAAATGTATGCATGCTGCATAGCATGTCCAGATCATATGATTTAAACCGAGTTTCACAACCTGGATCCTAATCCAGTCTTTCCTCTTTTAGTTAATAGAACTCTAATTCTTTAGGCTAGAAACTTAGGTAAGAACTTTGAATTCTTCACATTTACAATCCAACTGTAGGAGAATAACCAGTCTTGATCACTAAAACTTCAAAATGGATTTCGGCGCGGACACTCTTGTCGTGCCCAGTGTCACCACCATGATCAAAGCCATCATCATACCTACTGGATGGTTCAGACACCTAACTGCTCTCCCTGCTTCTGCTAATGTAGTAACCAGAGTCACACATGGAAAAGGACACTGCCTTAAATGTCTGGGAAAGAGTTCCTGATATGAACTTGGATTTCCATTCTAGAAACACCCGTGGGCCATCAGAGAATATACACAGCTGTAAAGTAACAGAGGGTTAGGCAACTGATAATAGTGCCTTTTGGCATTCAGAACTCATGGGAATATAAAGGGAAATAAATGAAACAAGACTGAAGCAAAAGTCATCATAAACATGGATGTCCTGGAAACAAAATGAAAATTGTAAAAAGTGTTTCAATAAAACAAACAGCAGCATGAAAAGGTGCTGATTTGTAGAGACCATGAATCAATGGGAAATGCTCACTGCATTTACCAGTAAGAAGGCATGGTTCATCTTGGAAGTATCTTCATGCCGTGCTGCTGTGGCCAAATCCAAGGGTAAGCAACAGAGAAAGAGAGGAAAATCTGATGAGCTGCAGCAGTAGCCAGAAGGGACGAGTCAGGAAAGGAGTGTCTTCATTTTCTCCTTGAAACCAGGAGGTGAAAGAAATATCAAAAACTATTGATTGAATAAATCAAATTAATATTAACCAGTCTATTTGTTTGAGTACACTGCTTTATTTAGCTCACATTTATCACAGAGGCTATCATTAGCCTCTGAGGAAACATTGCTTTTCTCCTGGAAGACAGCCAAAGTACAGGAGTTAGGTGATGTTTAATTCTCAAAAAAACCTCAAACATTTTGTTGGGTTCTATGGATACTAATCACTGTCTGTGGTTTTCAACACTGTGCCTTGAATACATAATGACAGATCGTGCCTGGCAAGCTACCTTCTCCTCCATCTGAGTTTCTAGAGCAATAGAAAACAAGAATAAGGCAAGTTTTAAGTGTTAACTAGAAGGGATTAAGACCAGATATCAAAGTAGTTCACAAAGAATTACTAGTTACATTTAATGACATAAAATTTAATAAATGACAACTGTAACATTTTGTCTAGTTTTCATTTTCTTTTAAAAAATTTAAAAAAAGAAGAAAGAAAAAATCTCCAAAGTAAGACATAAAAACATGAAACAGAAAAATAATGGAACAGCAGGCATGCTATGTGAAAAGTGCAGAAAATAAACAGGAGAACCAGTAGGTTCTGACTCATGGAAAAAATACGAAATTGGGTTATTCATACTTCGAAATAATGAATCACACAACTGAAACTACAGATGTCAGAAAAGCATGTTTATTTCTGAATAAAAATAACACTAGAAGAACATGGAGGTATGTGCATAGGCTTCAACAAGTTAATACTGAAAAGGAATACTGCACTACTTCTATAATTGAGAATTTATGAAAAAGAAGAAAAAACATCTATCACAGCAAAAAAATTAAGAGTTGCTGAATTTTGTAATAAGTACATCTTATCCTTTTAAAAGTCCTTTTAAAACTCACTTTTAATTTTGTTTTTTAAATTAGAAAACAAACAACATGATATGAGCCCTCCCGCCCCTCCCCCCGCAATCTAAACATTTGTTCATTATAGAACACAGCTGGGAAATACCGAGTAGTGTAGGAACAAAGTATAAAATTCTATTTACTTATTAAGTCAATATATGCCTAAAAGGAAAAATTACCATGAAAATTTGGTTCTAGTTCTAGCTTTTCTCATCAGTTACACTGTTTAATGACTTTTGTCCCTTCAACAATTTAACTTTTTGGTTCTTCAAATAAAACTTGGACAGGAGGAGCTGGAGAGATGGCTCAGCAGTTAAAAGCATTGACTGCTCTTCCAGAGGTCCTGAGTTCAATTCCCAGCAACCACATGGTGGCTCACAACCATCTGCGATAGGATCTAATGCACTCTTCTGGTGTGTCTGAAGACAGCTACAGCATATATATATATATATATATATATATATATATATATATATATATATTAAACAAACACATCTTTAAAAAAAAACTTGGACAGGAAATGTTGAACCTTAAATATATTAGTAAGTTGGATTTATATGTCTAATTTCAGGTTATAAAAGGGAATCACTTTGCACAAACAAATAGTGCTTTGAGATAAAATTTGTGACTGACAAGTTGTACTGTTCAGATCCTTCACCTTCCTTCCAGTTCTTCTCAAAATTTACAATCAAACCACCCAAGAAAGCTCCCAGCAGTGGACATGGCTACCTATGACTGGGTTTCTACTGGGACTCTCCTGATACTCACTCAAAATTTCTTCATGTAAATCCAAGTTCTCCGCCCTGGAGACATCTAAAATTCAAAGACAACTCAACTGGGAGAGAAAAATCTTTAGGTCCTTGACATCAAGACAGGACAACTGTGAAATAGCTCCTCTTCTGAAGAGCTCTGCCGTTTTGAGATCTCTTCTGTTATTCTACAGTACCATTCAAGTTCTGGCTGCCTTCTTGTCTGTCAAGCCTTATGAGATGCTGTCCTTAGTACAATTCCCAACAATTCGACATCATGCAATCTCCTTCTTGGTGTTAATTTTCTGAGACTTATGCTTTTATCTTTTCTTTTCATAAAAAAAAATTATATATACATGTGCTTTGTCTTTGTACCTAACAGAAGAGGGATTTAGATTCCATTACAGATGATTGTGACAAATCACGTGGGAATTGAACTAAAGACCTCTGGAATAGCAGCTACTGACCTATCACTCCAGCCTTCCTCCCATTTTCTCTTTTACATTTATCTAATTATGTTTACAAATTCTTTCATTATTGGGCTATTTTATGTTATATCTCTTTATTTGGCTTCTCTTCAATAAGCTTCTGTTTTTCCTTGATTTAACCTTATTTCTGCTACATTTTCTTCACTCCCAGTTCCTCTGGTTACCAGTACATTCACCCTAAATTATTTGACTTGCATAACATGCTGTCCATATTTTTTGCCTTTTTGTTGTTGTTGTTCTATAGATAATAGATTCAACTATAGTTTAGTGAAATCTAATTAACTTTAAGTATGTTTCAACATACTGCTTGATTTGAGTTGCTGTTAACAACTGTTTTTTCTTCTTTTCTTTCTGAATGTTACTAGAGATTGAGCTCTCCAGAGTAGGCTGCTATGCTGTGAAGATGGTTTCTATTAAAGAGCACTTGTTATATTGTCAGTGGACCAGTGTTCAGTTCCCAGCACCAACATGAGGTGGCTCAAAATCATCTGATCTTTACAGGCTCTTCCACACATATGTTAATATCCACACAGAGGTTTTACACACACACACACACACACACACACACACACTCACTTGCGCGCGCGTGTGCCCATGCGCACACATTAATCTTTTTAGACAAAAGAACATGCTGATCATTGAGAAGATACCCAAAACCAAATGGAAGAGATATCCAAACAATAGATACATAAATGACAACATAAGGACACCAAATGACATAAACAAGACTGCATGCCTCCTATAAAAGATCATACCATGTTATTTATGAATTCAAAGATACTACAATGACAAATATGCAATAATTTACTCATGACAATGTTCATTGGCCACAAAAATAATTGAAATAAGCAGAGACAAGAAGAAAGGCAATCAACAGCAGACCTGGACTAGATAGCCAACAACACAGAATAGAAAGTCAGAAGGGCAGATGAGAAAATTGTCAAAATATATGAGAAAGTTAACATCATGGCAGAGAAATTCATTAAGATAAATAAATTGGGTGAAAAATGAAAACATATTCTGGCAGTGAAGTATCAAATGAATCAAGTTTAAAACAATGAAAATGTCACAGCAGTCTCAACCAAGTAAAAGAAGGAATGTGAAGGATGAAGATCAAAGAAATCAACGCATTCAAATATCAAAAAAGGAATACAATAAATAAAAGGGTCTAATCACAATTTCCCAGAATTCTGAGCTCGATCATGAAACCAAACATAAATATTCATAGGGATGAGATTAAAACTACAGGCGTGGGAAAATCTATATCAATGAAATTATAGAATAAACGTCCCCAAATCTAGCGCTCTCAAAGTATTGAAACAAGACTAGGTGATTAAAGAGCAAAAGCTTCAAGAATATATTTTGGTTTCAATATAACAAATACATAGTACTGAGGTATCTCAGTGGAATGTGCTGATCTGAACTGTGTTTTAAAATGCAGCTGATTCAAGGTCATGTGCATGCTGAAAGCCCTCCAGGTTCATAAATTCTGATTTGTGTGTGTGTGTGTGTGTGTGTGTGTGCTTCTCATTTTGGCTTGAGAAAGAGAAGCTGTAGAGGTGAGGCATTTGACCTAAAAGCCTCTCTATGTCAGGGGAAAACTCTCATCAATTCTGAGAAAACATAAAAATTTTTAGTAAAGTATAAATTTTAAAAGTGAGGTAGCTTTTTATTTTTTCCTAAATCCAGTTGATGCTTACTGGCATGTTAGGCTATTTTCTCCATTTGGAATATGTTGGAAAATATTTTTATGGAAAAAAGTACTCTCCTTTATAGTTGGCATTCAATAATTTGCTTCATTTTTATAATCTATGTTCTGCTTAATACTATCTCGATGAAAGAAATTTAAAAGTAAATTCTCAAACAGAGATTCTGAAGGAAATTTATAATGATTGTAAATAGTAGGTCTGCTCTCCTAAGGTCTATAAAACTACTTGTATATTTTCTCCCTTTTCACCTTCTACTTTTTTCTGATAACAGCTTCATGTTTATGAATGTATGAAAGCTGAGATATGAAAATATGTCTTAAAACTGTCAGAAGTAAACGTGATTTAGATGAAATTTTATATTTGTTACAGTTAAATATTTGTTATTCAGGTACATTTCTGGTACCTGGTAAAACATGAGAAATGCTAGAGGACTAATGGGCGTGACACAGCAACCTGACTTCTTATAAGGACTGTGTCCTAAGGGCTCTTAGGACACACTCCATGTGAGTAGCTGAGCTTTCATTACTCCTCATGACAAATGCTTCCCTTTCACAGTAGTCAAAGCCCATATAGCAGCAGATGAAAGAGTATTCAGAATAATTCACCATCACTACAGACAAGGAAACTATATAATCACACTGTGCTGTGCCAGGGCTTCTGTCTTTTCACAGATCATTATCTCACTAAATGCTAAATGACTTTTCTTTGATGATTATTGAACAAGATTCACTCATATAGACAGAATACAAAATTTGAAGTAAATAAAGAAAAATGTGTCATTTTTTTCTTCAGAAAACCCTTTTGAATATATGGCCTCTCATTTTATTCTAACAAATTGATACAAGCTTGTTGGTTCCTTTATTCTTTATGTATAGAATTATTTAGCTCAACTGTCAATGTTCTGGTGATTTTGAGACATAAACTTGAACTGAAAATTAAAATCATAATGGTATTATTATCACACCAGATACTTTCGGTACTTTCATGATTATTTTTTATGCTGTACTTGCAGTTTGCTTAACTCCTACAAATCTATTATTCAGAACTGACTTAATCATAATATTATACTGAAAGTCAAATGCCCCAAAAGATAAAATAATACACCCATTGGTTGTGAATTTTAAATCTAATACATGTAATCTAAAAGTCACTTCATAAACCCCAACCCCAAACATAAACATTTAAATTATTGGTTTTTCTTTCTGTCTCCCTAATGTGGTAAAATTTACTTTTTGTATATACATTAAGGTGTGGTAGCAATTCTTTATCAGAAACATGAATGAGAACTAAACATCAGTCCTTAATGCAAATATCAAATAAATAGTATTTCCTAGCTGTAGAATATTATATAGGCATTGAAAAGAATGTGGTACATTTAAATAATTAGGGACTACTCAGCTATTAAAAACAAAGAATTTGTGAAATTCTTAGGCAAATGGATGGAACTAGAAAATACTATCCTGTGTGAGGTAACCCAATCACAAAAGAACACACATGGTATGTACTCATTGATAAGTGGATATTAGCCCAGACACTCAGAATACCCAAGATACAATTTGCAAACCACATGAAACTCAAGAAGAAGGAAGACCAAAGTGTGGATACTTCGAGCCTTCTTAGAAGGGGGAGCAAAATACCCATGGAAGGAGTTACAAAGACAAAGTTTGGAGCAGAGACTGAAGGAATGATCATCCAGAGACTGCCCCACCTGTGGCTCCATCCCATATACAATCACCAAACCCAGACACTTTCGTGAATGCGAACAAGTGCTTACTGACAAAAGCCTGATATAGCGGTCTCCAGAGAGGCTCCACCAGTGCCTGACAAATACAGAGGTGGATCCTCGCAGCCTAGCATTGGACTGAGCGCAGGGTCCCCAATGAAGGAGCTAGAGAAAGGATCCAAGGAGATGAAGGGGTTAGTAGCCCCATAGGAAAAACAATATAAACTAACCAGTACCCCCAGAGTTCCCAGGGACTAAATCACCAACCAAAGAATACACATGGTGGGACTCATTGCCCCAGCTACATATGTAGCAGAGGATGGCCTAGTAGGTCATCAATGGGAGGAGAGGCCCTTGGTCCTGTGAAAGCTCTATGCCCTAGTGTAGGGGAATACCAGGGCCAGAAAGCAGGTGTGGGTAGGTTGGTGAAGAGGGAGAGGGGGGAGGAGATAGGAAGTTTTAGGGGCAGAAACCACGAAAGGCGACAACATTTGAAAAGTAAATAAAGTAAATATCTAATAAATTTTTAAAAAATTAAAAATTAAGAAAAGAATGAGAAACTGTTCACGGTATAGTCTTTTTCTTTTTCATTTTATTACAATAATTTATTTGTTTCTAGACAAGATCAGTAAAAATAGACCAATTTGCCCTTTCACACCAAGATGCCATGGAGGGAAAAGCTGTAAACTCTAAATATTTTCTGCCACTGAAAGGGATTAAGGAGAATGTTCTGCCACAAGAAACCTGAAGTCCCTGCTGAATCATGGTATAGTCTTAAAGGAACTGATGTAGTGAGAGAACCGTTTGGTCAAACAAGCAAACCCCAGGAATTTGTATATGCTGAAATAGATGTTAAAATATCTGGAATTACCTAATTATGGGGAAGAAGATATGAAAATGAAAAACTAAAAATCTTTCTATTTTATCTTATGTTTTTGAATCATGTGAAATATAAGTTGTATAAGCTCATACAGGCTTATAAACCTCCTGCTCTGGGAGCAGACTGAGATCACATGTACACTATATACTCAACTATACAATCCAATGCCTCCCCTATACACACAAGGAGATGAGCAACTCAAGGTCAGCACATTAAGCACTCTGATGCAGGAAAAGGCATGTTGGATATTTCTCTCAATTTTGATTTATAGATTTTACCCAGAACATAAAATCATCTATATATGGCAGGAAAGAGTTCAGGAGGAAAGGATGAGGACAAAGGGAGGGCACTGTAGTTACACAAAGTGTAAATACATGATACACTGGAATAAAATCCATTTTTTAATCTTTAGTCATTTGCTATATGTATATGATGTAAATTTTGGCATAAATTGGGTTGAAATATTTTATTATTATAATATGCAGGTTTAAGCATAATTTGTGATAGTATAAAGACATCTATCTCTATGATTTGTCTAATTTTATCATCCTACTTTGTTTTCCACACATATGAAGTTACCAGCTAAATTGTGCTTTATCTTCTCTTACTAATATCTGTATTTTTAATCCTTCTATAACATCCAGAGTATCTTTCCTCCTTTATTCCAACTCTTTAATGAAAACTGGCCATATTTTATTTCCACACATAGTTTATACACAGGATGCCACAAAATTGGTTTTTTTAATTTATTTTCTCTTTTTAGATACAGAATCCCAAGCCATTGTCCTTAAACTCACTATGTTGCCATGGATGACTTTTAACATTGGAGTCTCCTGCCTCTACCTCTGGAGTACTTGGATTATAGACATGCAAGAGCACGCACAGTGTACAGGGTTTTCAGGATGGAACCTGACAGGATCTCATGCATCCTAGGAAAAAACTCTACCATCTGACTAACATTCCTAAGCCCATTACTCATATACGGAAAAGTAAAACTAAGAGTTTTCTATGCTTTAAAGCAATAAGCTTTAATCAATTTTAAATAAGCACATTGTTTACTGAATAGTTAGGAATCAGAAAATAATGGAAAACCAATACTTACAAAGTCTCTGAATAGAAAACTATATTTCTTTGAAAAAAAAAAAGCTAACTAAAACATGAAGAAACTATGATCATCTAATAATTTTGAGAATGAAGTAAAACACATACACAAATATACACATGTGAATCACATGGACACATATATTCAGATGTGTGCACAAATATGTATATATACACACATAAACAAATACATATGCCCATGTGCACACATATATACGCGTAGACAAAGATGTTCTGCAATCTACAATTTTTTTAAAATTCAAGAAATATGTCTTACCATTGTGAGAGTAAATGGGTGGTTTTCTAATGCTGATACACTGGGGCAATGGAGAATAATATACTAAAAAAGCAACAAACAGATAATGTTTTAAATGATCAAAAGAGAAATACAACTATTCCAATAAATCTGTCTACTAACTTTTAACAATTTCCTAAGGATAAAAGATATTTGTAAAGCCACTAACCACTGGCTCACCTGGCCAGGTCTTGCTTTAAAGTTTTCTTTGATCATACGGAGTTCCATGACATCTGAGGGATGGTTGATTACTGAGATGATGGTGACAGGCTTGTTGCTCCGGATGCATCGGTAAAGCCTCTCCGCACAGTAAAGGCACAAAGGTCCAGAAATCCAAATCCAGGTCTAAAGAAAATTTTTCAAAATTTTGCTTCATGTAATATATAACTAAATTAACAACTGAGCAATATTTCAATTTATATTTTAAACAGTAAGATATTAGTAAGCATGAGTAAAATATGGCTTAAGCTCTCAGCAATGAAATTATGAGAAAAATGTAATATGGAACCCTAATCTCAAATCTATATCCTAGTGAAAACTACGATTACTATGTAAACATTACTTCGTACAACCATCTGTACACTGAAGTTTATGACAGAGACATACTAGATCTCTCTGTATAATAAAGAGAAGTTAAAGCATCATATTTATCTGATGATTATTCAGAAAAATAAAACAAACAATTCCAAGGTTTAGTAAAAACATAATGCCCTCAGTAGTTAATGAATATAACACAGATGTATAGACACATTTCAGTTTTACAAACATGATGTCTAATGTAAATGCATTTCTAGTATTGAAAATAGAATGCACGGAGCACATTTGTATTACAAGTTTTACAAAATATAATATGGCCCAAATTATACTTTTGTGAGAAATGACAGTTTTGACGCCTATGAAAACCATCTTTCCCCTACAACTGCCCACTATAGCCTCTCCTTCTATTCAAAGCTGTCAACTGAATTGCAATGTATTTATAAAGATGTTTGCTTTCTTGTTTACTAAGACAGAGCTTCATTGTGTTAGTGCAATTTGCTTTTGAACTTGATATCCTACTGCCTCTACTTTTTGATTACATAGGCTTAGAGATGTCTGCTAATCCATGCGATCTTCAGTTTTATTTTAATGGCCTTTCAAAGAAAACTTATTTACACAGTTTTACCAGACATTGCTCATTCAATGAAAGCAGTTAGCTCCTGCTCTGTAGACTGTGACAATGAACATGACACTCTGAAGATATGCAGGATGGGATAAGTTCTACAATGAAGTGACCTTGCAACTCTGGGTCTGTTACTCCTACATGATTAAGACCCATATAAAGAAAATGGAACTTGCCATATTTACCTTATATAACATTCATCATTATATGACACTCAGAAAACTGACCAGCTGACTCCAAAGTCATCTAAAAGTTCATTGATGCTTCTCTGTCTTCTCTCTTTAAAATAGAATTTCCTTCCTCTATTTCATATGCAAAATAGTGGGCTTCAGTTAGATATTGGCAGTTATCTCAAACAAGGGCAGACATGAGGTGAGGTGGAAGTCACTGAAGTATTTGTGGAGTAGTGGAAGAACTTTCCAAGATCATGATTTGAGTCAAAGACCTATGTCTACACACTTCCTCTTCCACCACTTGTTTATAGACTTTGGTCAGGATACTTGTTTAAGTTCAATGTTTTCATCAGATAATTAATTCTTTCAAAGGGTAATTGTGGACACTGACGGAAATGCTGCGTAATACAGAGCAATTCAGCATAGTGCCAAGAAAATTATAGTAAACATTCCACAAATTAGCTTCACTATTTATTATGTATAATATGCGGTAATAATATATTGTAACAATTAGTAGGGTTTGTTTGTTTATAGTTGGTTGAATTTAAACTGCGTGTCTTTATAGCTTTAGAATATATATTTGTGGTCTCTCTGAAAGCAAACACTAGGAAGAGCATACTGCATTAAAACTGTTTAATTAGATATTTTCCTATATATGCCTTTTGCCTTGGAATATTAGATACCTGTCACACACACACACACACACACACACACACAAATAGTACTCTGCTGTCTAAACATCCTGAAATAACCTTCTGTACCTGAAAACACAGATTCAGAGACATTTGAATGCAATGTCAGACAGTCACATGAAACCACAGACTTGGCAGATCTCAAACACAGAATTAATCTGACCTGTGGGAAATGAGCTTGGAACTTGGGTTCTTCCAGGCAAATCTTCACAAGTCTTTTCTGGTAACGATCTTCTAAGTTTGAAAACCCTCGAGGCAAAGATCCATGAAAATGTTCTGAGACGTAGTCTGGTATGGACATATTCTGAGATGGTGTCTGGTTAAGACTAATGCAGCCAGGAGGGTGAGTGTCTAAATTTGTCTGATACTTCAACAAGCCACTAAAGTTAAATTCGATAAAAACAAGATGTAAAAGAGACTGAGTCAAAGATGGAATGGGTAAAGAGAAGCAGTTGTTCCCTTTTTCCTGTTGAGTTTTTATAGCATTTATACAAAGTATTTGTGTGATCTCTTTCAGAAGAAATAAAATATCCTAAATTCTTTACTAAAGAATAGAGTAAAATAGTTTAGTTTTCCAAACAAATGCTATCTCTGTGAGATAAAAGAAAGCAGATTTAAGTTTCTTGATGTCGTTTGAATTGGGCAAGGTTAACTTCTGTTAGGTATTCACTCATTAACTTACAAATTTTCACTTCAATAAACACTGTGAAAGTAACTTTGCTATACATCTTCAAGCTTAAAAGAAAAACACAGGAATAATCTTTGATCAAGATATGACTAGATTAAACAGACTTCATGGTTCATGGAGAATAGTAAATGAAAATACCAGGCATCAAATGTTTGTTGCTTGTGTGAAAACAATTTTTACATACCTGTCAAGTTCTAAAGCTGTTTGTTTTTCAATCTCTATGAAAAAACAGCTACATAAAAGCTTAAAATGAGAAGTCTTTACGATGGCATCTCATTGCTTCTTATCTTACTATATTCTAACTCCTGAATTCATTCTTTGTTTGTTTGTTTCTTTCTTTCCTTGTTTCATTCTTTGTTCCTTTCCTTCCTTCTTCCTTCTTTCCTTCCTATATTTTATTTGTGTGTATGTGTTTGTGTGCCCATGTACACATACATATGTGCATGCACATACATATATTATGAGGAGATTAGAGAACAACTGGTAAGATTTAGTATTTTTCTTCCACAATGTGAATTCTGGAGCTCAAACTCAAGGTGTCAGACTGGGCCTTTATCCACTGAAAGGAAGCGAGTAAGCCTTAAGAAGAATAAGAAGCAACCATAGGCTTGCTGGGAACCCTCAGTAAAATACATATTAGTGGGCTAATCTAGCTTAGTGAGAAAGTACTCACTTAGTATGGCAAATGCTTAAAGCCCAGGAGATAATTCCCAATACACACACACACACACACACACACACACACACACACACACACACACAAGCATACACACAAATAGGAGAAGATAAGCATTCAGGTAATATTAAATGATATGTTCAATGAGAACAAATAAAATGATGATGTGTTTTGAAAATTACCACGTAAGATATAAATGGGAATATAATAGGGATGAAGTATCAAATCATAGACATTTAAATCTCTGGATAAAGCTGTAATGAAACGAACTTGTGATATCAAAAGAAGAAACTTTATGGTAATTAAGGTTTTGCCACATCAGAATGAGCATCTTTATAATTAGACATTTACTCTATAAAGATACAGGAATTCAAGCCAAACATACATTTGAAGTGAATGTATATATGATGTAGTCTGGAAAACCTTATTCAATCAATTGAGAATGTATATATGTATCAAAACTCATATCTTTATCCATAAACATAAACAGTTAGTATCAGTAATTTAAATATGCAGTGAAAATTTAAATATGAATGTTATTTGACATTAGCAAAAAGAAGCTATTCAAAATATATTTGAAAATTCTCTGGCTAAACCAAATCTTACAAAAATCACATGAAGTAATCAACCTTTTTCCTGTAAAATTTATGTAAGCACAAAAATCAGCCAAAAAGAAATTTAATCACCTCATCTTTGAAGCCAAATCTTTTCTAAAGTTTCTATTCAATGTGGATTCATCTGTTCCCTGAATGGCTAGAATTCCTGTAAATAAATGATGTTTGTATTTGAAGATACCATCTACAGCTCTCTATTGATTTTTTACCTCAAATCAATTATTTCCCAGGAGACTGTGATCCTACACTACATTACTCTTCTTTCCCCTAAGTATTCAACACACTGACGGGCAGGGGAATGGGTACCCAGCTAGGAGAAATGGTTCCCATCAAGCCTACAGAATTATGTTAAGGAAAATTGTTAACATGCATGCCTGAATTTTGCTTTGAACAACTCCATACCCATCTTATTAACAAAAGACTGAATAAAGAAAATATCTAATAAAAAAATAAGATAATTACAAAGAAAAGAAAAATCCAAAAGACTGGAGCATGACATTATGTAGGAGTTTTAAGAATAAAGATTTGCTTGAATACCAATAATGGCATAAAGAAAATTTACAATGATTTAACTACATACATACAATTGCTAATTTAAAAAAAATAAAATAAACTTGAAGAGTTCCAAAATTTACAAGTAGTCATTTTCTTCTTCTCAGAAATGCAGTCTATGATGTTTTAGTAAAAATTAAAGTCTGGGGTTAGAGAGATTGCTTAGTGGTTAAGAGGACTGACTTCGGTTCCAGAGGTCTTGAATTCAGTTGCCAGCAACCAGATGGTGGCTAACAACCATCTGTAATGGGATCCTATGCCCTCTTCTGTTGTGTCTGAAGAGACCAACAGTGTTCTCACATACATAAAAAAATAAATTAAAAAAAGTTCAATAAAAAAAACCTATGTAATATATAATGCTTATTCTTTGTGAACATATGCAATGACATTTACATCAGTATTATAGTAATTACTTTAATTACATTATAAATTAAGTTTAAATAGATTAATATATTAATAGATTAATATATTTAATTCTTTAGTAACTATTATGTTGGTTATGTATATAAATTAAAATTACCATCTGCCTACGATATTTGTTCTGCAAAAGAGAGCTAAGTTTAAACAACTCTGTTTCTTAAGAAAGGAATGGGAAAAAAATCTTAATATCATCTTCCTTTAAAGTAACTACTTTTAGCCAGGTGCTAGGGTCTTTAATTTCAGCACTAGAGAGGTAGAGGCAGATGGACCTCTGAGAGTTCAATACCAGTCTAAGGGAAAAAAAGAAAAAGGAAGAAAAAAACATATGCTACAGTTTTAATTGCAAAGGAACTTTTTTTCAGAGTTCTGATTTAATAAAGAATAAAGGCAAAATGAATACTTTGTTATGCTAGTGTGTGAGGACATGTTTCTCTTTTCTAATAGAAAGTAAAGAAGTGGGGACAGGGACAATGGGAGATAATGACAAGTGGGTTTATCAGGCCAGATAAACTTTAAAGAATATTACAATAGAAAGTCAAATCTAA
Organism: Mus pahari; assembly: GCF_900095145.1. Classification (NCBI taxonomy): domain Eukaryota; kingdom Metazoa; phylum Chordata; class Mammalia; order Rodentia; family Muridae; genus Mus; species Mus pahari. Next base: position 58,697,383 of record NC_034590.1, on the reverse strand, counting down.
GAAGCTTTCAAAACTGTGTGTGTGTGGCCTAGCAATAATAAAGACATTTTAAAATGCCTATGTCTGAATCAAGTTTATACTAAGCAAATTTTGCTAAGTTACTGAATCTTTCTCAACTTTAGAGTCTCACTTGTAGCTGTCAAAATATTATCTTTATAATGTCCTGGTCATTGCATGTCAGAAAATATTTGAAAAAAAGTTGAATTTATATTTGGCCTATGGCATGTAGTGGATAATTTTATTGTAAATTACTGATACCCTGAATAGAATCTGCTGATTCAATATCTACTCAATGACCATCGCTCTGAACTTGCATACTAGCCATTTAAGAAAGAACTACAAACTAGAAACTAGTCATTTAAAAAAGAACACATGGTGTGCTGGTGACATAGCTGCTTTCCAGAAGAAAATGCAGAGCAAATTCACAGTATCCAGGCTTTAGTTGTAGTCCAAGGCTCCACAGAATGTACCTCCAGCACAGGAAATGAGCAGTTTCCAGTACCATCTATCAACGCTTTCTCTATTATGAGCAGGAATGACTAGACAGGGCCCATGATTATTATGAGTGGCCAAGTTTCTGATGCCTTACTTTTCTATGTTCTAACAGGGTTACCAGAGAAAACGACCAGTCTAATTGGAACAAAGCTGGTTAATATCCCTGTCATAACTAATGGTCACCAAAACTGAGAAGAGGAGGGAAGTTTGACATGTACATGGGAATAAGTACATAATTTATATAAATTGTCTAATACCTTAACAACTACTGTATAAAACAATCTGAAGAAAGAACAATGGGTCTGTTTCTATAAATTCTTTTGCCCTAGAGAAACTTGAGGTGAGGTAAATGGGACCATGCCATTTATATTCCTACCTAATTCTATTTATGATTGTTGAAAAAGTATCTAGACTAGAAGACAGTGATTAAACTAAAATGTCATCCTGAAACCCAGATATCATCTCTTGTAGATGGGATAATGATTGAAGCAAAGGTATCCCTTGTGAGCCCTGGGCAGCTAACAAAATGCTGCCTCATGCCGAGAATCACAGTTCCCACAAATGCCTCCCTTCAATCATGTGTGACATGAGAATGTAGATGGTAGTTCAGACCGTTTTACTTACCCTGAAACATGCAATAGCAGCAGCATGTAGAAGACAAAAAAGAGGTTGTGAGTATACCAGAAGATATCATAATTAGAAACTCTGAAAAATAAATCAGTTTGCATCAGTCATCACGTGAAAGAAACATGCACTTTGAAAATACATGTCATATCTGAAGAGCATTGAAATAGTTGTCTAAGATTCATCAATTGATATCAGACTATTAACTTACAAGTTGTACTAAGAAAACTCATCATTTGAAAGTGATTCACTCACACACACACACACACACACCCACACACACACACACACACTCCATGATGTAGTCTGATTTAAAATGTTTTTGTCTTCTTCGATAGCATTTTGTTTTTCTTTGCTTGTTTTCTGAGATGGAGTCTCTATGTAACCCTGGAACACACTCTGCAGACTAGCTTGTCCTTGTACTCATAGAGATTCACTTGACTCTGCCTCCTGAGTGCTGGAATTAAGCACCCCAATTGGTGGCAAGGGCCACAATTCTCAGCTCATTTTTTTTTTCTTTTACTTTTGTATTGTCAAGTAATTTTCAAAGTAATGTTCTGATTTCAAGGAATTTTTTTTAAAAGTGCTAAAAGAAAACCTCAAATGGAAAAAGATTAAATTATCATTAAAAGTCAGCATTCTTCCTTCTGTTTTAGTTACTGTTTTCACATCTCAGCCTTGAGTTTCTGCCCCGACTTTCTTTGACAACATAGTCTGATGTGGAACAGTAAACTGAAATAAATCTCTTTGTCCCCAAATCATCTTTTATTACACTCTTTCATTACAGCAATAGGAAACCTTTCTAAAACACAAATTAGGATCAGGAATGGGCTATTTCTGTGATAGACCTGAGCATGTTCTGGGGTTGAAGGTATTGTGGAAGGCTTGGAACTTTGGGATAGAAAACTACTGAATGTTCAGAGTATGCTGAGCTCTTTTGGGATTTAGAAGATGCTAGAAATAGTGCAGATAATGGTGACCTGCCCTGAAGTTTAAGAGGGAAGTTGAGAATTTCTTCAAGAATCTCTCTGTGATGCTCAATAAGTTGGACTAAGAATATACACTTCTGGTCAGCAGGAGATAAAGAATTGGCCTTGATTAAGAAGAGACCAACATTACTGAAAAGAAAATTCTGGGAAGTGTTTCCAGCGGTGCAGAAGTTTAGGCTAGCAGCCGAAATTGGAAATATGTAAGAGTTTGCCTGATGATACTAATCTTGAAAACATGAAGGAGTCATGGAGGTGAGAGGCCAAACAAATCCATTGGTGATGAAAAGGCCTCAGTGTCAGTAGAAGCTGCAGGATTGGAGAACCCATGGGAAGGAGAGAAGGCTTGAATCATGTGGCAACATCAGTCCCTCATTAGAGCCCAGAGAAGGATACTGGTTAAGGTGCAGCCCAGTTTGAGCAGAAATCCAGCATTTTGATTTGATGGGAAAACACAATTAAGGGACTTTAGAATTTAGAGATCCTCTGAATGTTTTAAAGAGACTGAATTTATAAAGACAAGGGCTTTTAAAAGTTGAAACATTTTATGTTGAAATACTGAGATCAAGAGGAGATCTTGGGAATAAACAAGAAATATGTTGTCTGATATATTGATGTGTCCTATTGACAAGGGGATCAATTGCTCTAGCTGGTCATCAGTAAAGAGAAAGATAAATTGTGCCTATATGGAAAATGTTTAAAACTTCTATGTGAGACAGAATGAGGCCAGTGGTACGGCACAGAATAAGCACGATCATGAAGTGTGAAACTAAGCGCAGGATGACAGCGATGAGTGATGAGTGGGAGTGGGTATGGTTATGAGTAGATGTACATAGAAATACAGCAAGAGAATCATTTGAAAATACTATTTTCCAATTATTTTCAAACCATATAAACATTTGTTTCTTCGTTATTTTTTCATATCTTGGCCAAGGAAATATCTAAAGAGTTTTAAATTATTAGGTTTTTTTTTTTTTTTTTTTTTTTGCTTCAAGCAAAAAGTTTAATCTTATATGTGCAATACTTCTATTCTGAAATGGATTGTGTTCACCAAAAAAAAAAAAAAAAAAAAAAAAAGACATGGAAATCCTATGGACAATGCAAATATGAAATCTTTACTTTTTTATTTATACACATTCACACATATACCTACAGGTTGCGGTTTAGTGTCTTTATCTTTCTGAATATTTTTTTCTTTTGAATTAGGGTCTCTGATTGAATCTGGGGCTTTCTAATTTGCCTAGATAGACTGTCTGTCCAGAAAAATCGCACGTATCCATCTATCCATCTCTATACAGGCGGCTCTATCCTAGTACTAGGATGGCAGATGTGCACTATGCCTGCCTCTCACACTGACACTACAGATTGATACTATTCTTGTGTGTGAGCAATTTCCCAACTGGGTCAGATCCCTAGCCCCATCAAAAGATTTTAACTAAAAAAAAAAAAAAAATCAGTATGAGTTAGAGTGTTGCTAAATATTTAAGTATGTGTCAAATTTGTTTGTTTCTGAGGCTTTATTTAGAACTCTATTTTATATTATAGCCAAAATAAAAGACTATCATCAGGTAATCAGCTTTAAAATATTTTTTAGGGCATAAATTCCTCTCAAGGTCTATGGGCACACAGTAAAATTCCATCCCACATCCAACAATGTTTTCTATAAAAGATTCTGAAATATTCTACATTTGCATTGGTATACAATGGAATTCATTGGTAGAAATTTCCATACAGTATTTATGACGAATAAAATGTAATTTTTAAAAAAGCTAAGTGAGGGATGGAGAGATGGCTCAGCTATTAGCAGCATTGACTGGTCTTCCAGAGGTCCTGAGTTCAATTCCCAGCAACCACATGATGGCTCACAACCATTTGTAATGGGATCCGATGCCCTATTCTGTTGTGTCTGAAGACAGCTAGAGTGTACTCTTATAAATAAAATAAATCTTTTTTAAAATGTAAATGAAATATTGGAATGTTTCTATTTCAGCTGTGGCAACCCAGAATAAACCACTCACTAAATGCACTGTTCAAATAATTTAATCATCTAAGACTTTTCACATCTGTAGGAAAATGAAAATATGTGGAAGAAAATCAGGACAACCTGCACAGGTGAATAAAAAAATAGTCTCAGTCGTCAGTCTGACCCTTACCTTATTGCATAGGTAGAAGCTGTAACCATGAGGAACAATACCACCACCATGCAGACACCTGTCAGACCAGGAACTGTAAGAACATTTACAAGTACATTTAACTTAATTCATACTGGAAGAAAATTATTACCTTAATGTCTAAAGTATAGTACACTATTCAGCGGAAAACAAATTCAAATTTTATTTCTCTGTGTATACAACTCCTTAGACAAACTGTTGGAAATCCAGCACAGACTCAAGTATTCAGGCTTTCAGACAAGGCAGGTTCCTTTGCTCCTGGCGTAGAGGCATCTTTTCTTGCATGCCAAATGCTCTATTCATAACTGTGAAAGCATGGGGGGGGTCTTGTTTAAGCTTTCATATTGTTGAGGTTTCAAGGGGGCAGTTTCCCTGTTATATGTAGAAGACACTATCTTGAAACAGATGTTCTAGCCTTCTGGCTCTTATAATCTTTCTTTCCCATTATCTATAATATTCACTCTCTGTGATGCTCTTTAAAGAAAGCTTATAGATATATTTTCTCTTCATATTAAAAGCATTCTGGTGTCTATGACATAGCTCATAGTAGGTAAAGGTGTTTTCAAAGAAGCATAAGACTTGAATTTTAACCCCATATTTCACATGGTGAAAGGAGAAAAGCCAGCCCAGCAAGTTGTTCCCTGACCTACTCCCCATACACAGAAACACTGTGACACACACACACACACACCGCACGTTAAAAATTGTAAAACCAGTGGTTTGATATAATATAAAATTTATTTAAATAAATAGGAAAACCTGCACACATATTTAAATTAATGATAATTTTTACAGCTACAAATTTAGCATTAGACCATACACCATGTTCAGAATGACAAGATGACATGATATCTAAGTTAAAATGTAAATAGATCACTTAGTATGATATTACTATACAATTAATTTCTCTGCATACACACACACACACACACACAC
>NC_034590.1:58668792-58692166 GCF_900095145.1 Mus pahari | reverse complement strand
AGAGAGAGAGAGAGAGAGAGAGAGAGAGAGAGAGAGAGAGAGAGAGAGAGAATTTCACTGTAAAATAGATCTGACTGTCCTTGAACTTGCTCTGAAGATCAAGCTTGCCTCAAACTCACAGAAATTGGCTTGCCTCTGCCTCTTGAGTATAGGATTAAAGATATTCATTATCATATCCTGCCAGTGATATATATATATATATATATATATATATATATATATATATATATATATAGTAATCAATCCTAAATTTCCCATCTGAGAGACTCTGAAATTGGGCCAAAAGAAGAATTATTCAACAAATTCTATTTGGAGAATTATATAAACTTCCCACTTCTCTGTTTGTTCGGGCATCACCTATGGAACATTAATGCTTTCACTGACATATAACCACTAAAGAAACAACCAGTCCTGGATCAGTGTAGGGACAGTGCTTGTGTGTATCATTCAGAGAGCAAAGTGATTAGAGCAACTGGACAATAATAATATTAGACTACTGACTATGGTAGAAACAAATTTCCCTTCACACAGACTTAGTGCCATCAGGAATCATTCCCTTGCCTTATATTCCTAATACAAATTATATCTTCCGGGTCATTTTTCCCTATGGTATTTATTTCACAGCACCTTTTCCCATTTCCTCTAAGTGATTGCTTCCCTACCACACTGGAAGAAATCAGTCCACCTCACACTGAAGGACAGACAATAGACTATTTAAAAGCAGCCTCCTTATAGCATGACCTGGCTCCTGAATAGTTACTCAAAAAAAACAAAAACAAAAACAAAAACAAAAACAAAAAAAAAAAAACAAGCATACAGCAACACAAATACTCTTTTCAGAATATTTACAACTTTTTTTAGTGGTCGTGGAATACAAGTGCTCATACTAACATTAACAGCCAAGCAGAGAAACAACTGTATTGTTACACATATATAAAAAGTCAACGAACAATAAAGTAGGAAATACTGGTATATTAAGCATCAGTATAGATGAATCCTCCAAATGAATAGACTTTAGTAAAAGAAGATAAATTGCTTCACCTTGTAAAAAGTAGAAATGTGCTGATTAATATGCACAGAAAAATTGAGAAAAGTTAACTGTGGGTCTACCCTGCTGGAAGTCAGCAGGGCCAGACTGGGTAGAAACAGTCCCCACTTGCTCTTGCACAACCTGAGGTACTACTTCAAGATGGAGAAATGAGCGAGATGGAAAAGTGGAGTGGTGAGAGCACTGGGGAGAGTTGCTGAACTGGTGACAGGGAAAGAGAGAGGGCTGAGATTGATGGCAGATCATGTGAGGTCTATGGAATGGCGTGAAGCATGCCAGAGCTTAAGCACATGCAGATTTTGCCCAGGAACAAGCTGCCACAGAGGGCCATGTCTGGGTCCACAGTCTAAATGCTACTGGGTCTGTGTTGATGTTCATGGCCTGCGTTACTCCCAAAATTATATGAATGTTCATGGTCTGTCTGTTCTACAGCCTTAAACCATGTTGATGTCTGTCAGCAATGCTGCCACCTGGGGCCATAGTGATGTCCACACCTGTGATGCAGCTGGGAGCCATGTCTGGATCCAAGGTCTTACTGAAGCTAAGTCTGTAGAGATGTCTGTGGCCCATGTAAGCACCAAATTCCATTGTGGTGGTTTGAGTATTCCTAGCCAAGGGAGAGGCACTATTTGGAGGTGTGGCCTTGTTGGAGTAGGTGGTCTTAGGCATTAAGACCCTCATCCTAGCTGCCTGGAAGCTAGTCTCCTCCTAGCTGCCTTCAGAACAAGAGGTGGAACTCTCAGCCCTTACAGCCCTATGCCTGCCATGCTCCCACCCTGATAACAATAGATAGAACCTCTGAACCTGTAAACCAGCTCTAATTAAATGTTGTCCTTTATAAGAATTGCCTTGATCTTGGCGTCTGTTCACAGCAGTAAAACATAACTAAGACAGACAGACTGTGTTCTATCCTGTGGTGGGATGCCATGTTGATATCTTCGTTCCCAGTTGTACTGGGGGACCTTATCTGTGGTCCTACTACATCAAGGTGTTTTGTTCATTGTCTGTGCTGATGCCAGAAACCATCATGTGGAAAATCATGATCTATGTTCTCACAGACCATAAAGAGCAAATAAACTGCATTGGCAGTAATATCTATGATTGCAGACAAACAGTTGAGAGAGAGGGACATGGAAGATTCTGTAACAACTTCTATCTCTGCCCAACTCTAATCCACCCCACTCCCACAAAAATAATAAATAAATAAATAAATAAATAAATAGATAGATAAATAAATAAAAAATAGGAATAGCATAGGCAGAAAGCCATGGAAGAGAAATAAACTAAACTAAACTAGGATGCTGGAGCTACAGTAGATGAATTCTAGCAGGAATGTGAGAGGTGAGAGGGAAAGAACTCAACTCTATTATTCTATTTAGGGGAAAGGACACTGAAAGTTTGACGATGACCACCCAGTGAGTATACAACTAACATAAATTGAACAATTCTTTTGGGGGTGGGTGGGCTGTGGGGTAAGCCTCAAGGGGGGCTAGACAGGAAAAGACTAGAAAAGAAATGTGATAGGGGTATATGATGTTAAATCTCCAAAGAGCCAGCAAAATATGTTGGGAAAAAAAGCCACTGAGTCACAAGAAAGGACAAAAGACAAGAAGAATTATTAAAATATACAATATTTGGAAACAGGGAAATGGGAATATTAGAGGTCTTGATTTTGATAAAGACTAACACACATGCACATTAAAGCCAATCAAATAGTGTGCTTTCCATATATTTGTGATTTAGTAAACTTTAGTTAAGTATGAAAATATTTGAAAAACAAACAATAAAGACTGCAACTGAGCCTTAAAAAACATATTGAATGTTAGAACAAATGAATGTTACATACTGTAAAATTTGTGAGCAGATAGACATCTCTAATATTTTCATTGTGCCTATACTAATTCTTTAGGTGTGAAGATTTCCCGTGAGATTCTGAACCTGTTGCAATTGGTCACTGAATGTCTGTCTACAAACCACCTTAATGGAAGGAAGCCTACAAAAATGGGTATTTTTGGACTATAGCCACAGTTGTCCTAGTAGGTTACATGAACAGTTCTGATTATTCAAGGGTCAGATTCATTCCTTGAAGAATCACAAGTCATATTACTATAATAAAGCATCTTAGAAAACATATAATAAAAATTCACTGAACTCAAATCTTTCCTCACATTCACTAAAGAATTTCTTGCATGATCCTACTACAACCAGAAGCTTTGTTCATGATCTGTGCAGATTCCAAAAACCATCATGCAGAAACCCATGATCCATGCTCCCATAGGCCAGAAAGAGCAAATAAACTGCATAGGCAGTGTCATCCATGGCTACAGACAGACAGTTGAGAGAGAGAGGGACATGCAAAACTCTGTAACAACCTTTATCTCCATTCCACCCATAGAACACAGAAAAGACATAGGAAAAGCTTGAAAAGAAAAGGAAGGAAGAAAGAGAGGGGAAAGGGGAAAGAGGAAGGGAGAGAGACAAAGAGGTATGTGGCATGGAACATTGCGGGCTTGACTCTGTCACTGGAAGATGAAAGAGAAGCCAAATTTCAAAATGGTCTGACATTATGGTCTTGTAGTCATTCCCATGGCAAAGTCAAATCTTGCTGAATTTTGTCTGTATACCACAGGGAATAAATTTAATGATTGTTAATTCTTTTGATTAAAATTTTTATCTAAAATTTGCTGCATTTTTTTATATAACCAAATTACTTTCACTCTTTCTTTTAATCCATCATACAACACATTGGGTTTCTTTATGACATTTTCATTCATACTTTGCTCCTGTCAAGTTTCCTCCCTCTTTTCCTCCTGCTGTTCTCTTCCTGGGGGTCCCTTAATCTCACCCAGACCCTCCCTTCTGCTTGTATGTCACACACCTCAAACTCTTTTCCCCATTTCACCCTTTAGGATTCCAATCCTTTCTCATTACTCCATTTTTGGTTTCCTGGTCTATATCCACACCCTCCAACACACACACACACACACACACACACACACACACACACACTCACACACGCACACACACAGTTGTATGCATACACATAAAAATTAAAGTAGCATTTTTTTTGTTGGAGAAAGAACAAAGGCTTTCTGGCTCTGGCTTATTTGCTTAATATAACTTCCAGTTCCATCCATTTTCTGTAAATGTCATGATCGATCACATATATGTATCAAATTTTCTTTAGCTATTCATATTGGTTAGCTCAATTTCTTGTATTATGAATAATGAAGCATTAAATTTGCGTGTACGGGAATCTGTCTGTCAAATGATTAGGAGTCCTTATAGCTCAGTCACAGAGTATTTCCCCAAAATGTGCAATTGTGGGATTTAGTCTCAGAGAACTACTGGTCAGAATATATTACCTGCTGTAATTAAAATTACTGAAAAGGTAAGGATTGAGACCCCCTCAATGTAGTCCCAGGTCCTACTTAGTGCAAGTGAACAGGCAAAAGCTAGATAACTTATTATGTGGATAGTTGTGTAGCTCTCTGCATCAAATTAAACATATAAACAAGTGATTTTCTGTGTTCAATTAATCGTTGGTTGGCATTCCAAGTGTATCATTAGATGTTTTATATAAAATGAAGCTGGTCTAATGAGAAATCTTGGTCTAGTGGTACATCCAGGGCAGTTAAACAACATAGAAAATTGCAGCATAGAGGATTCTAAGTAATAAACATTGGATCATCCCTGAAACATTGAATGGTCCCCAATGTACCCTTGTTTAGCAACTGAGCTAAGTTCTAATCTATTAGTCATTTATGGATACAATTTCCAAGACACAGGAAAAACAGACTAAAATTAATCACTAGTCAAGTTGTACTGGGCAAAGCTAAACTTGCCTATATGGAATTAAAATTATTTTTCTGAAAGTACTCGATCCTCTCAAAAAATAAAAAAAATCCAAATATGTATATTTATTTTAAGGAGAAAGAAAACTGGCATGTGTTTTATAATTTATTTATATCTACTCATGAAAGCAACTAATTAGTAGCCTTTACAATACACAGTTGTACTATACCACCCTGTGTGATCCTTTACAATACACAGTTGTACTATAATATATTGTGTGAATGACTCTGAGCCACATTTATTCCCTTACACAAAATGTAGTCAGAAACACATCATATTCTACTCATTATCCTACTTCTTTTAACTTAATTAAAAACATAATTGTGTTTGTTTATGCACATTTTTCTTATTTTAATTAAATGTCAAGTATCTTATGCTCATCATGGAATATATTATTGAGTTAGGAAATTTTTGTATAGAAGCATTTTTAAAGGGATGTGTGTATACTCAAAACTATTGAATTTATTGTATAAATTCTTACTTTCAATACTCTTTTCATTTCCTAAATACTAAGTGTAATTACTATATTGTACTTTTATGGATATTAGTTTTAAGAAATAATTTCTTAGTATACTAAAAAATAATTAGGCACCAAGAGAGAAGACAATAGAAGATTAAACACACTACAGTACAAGAAACACACACACACACACACACACACACACACACACACACACAAAACATTCTGCTTGCACGTATGCCTTACAGGCCAGAAGAGGGCACCAGTTTTCATTATAGGTGTTGATGAGCAACAACACGGTTGCAGGCAATTGAACTCAGACCTCTGGAATAACAGCCTGCTCTTAGCATCTGAGCCAATCTCTCCAGCTCCATAGAAAATATTCTTAACACACAGTTCTGTTCTTTCTTTTGATTTAGTTCATGTGAATCTAAAATGTATTTATTTGTACATAATGCTTTGTTTTGTTACTGTTTCCCTTTTATTTTTCTACCCAGTCACTAAAATTTAAATCAAAACATGTTATTGATGAACAAAAGGCTAAGCAAAACTAAATTATGTTCCTGAATAGAGAACTGTGAAATATTGTAATGTGGTAATGCAATAATTTTGTCATCAGAACAAAAATACTTTATGACTCTAAGACATAGAAGGATAGATGTAAATTGCATTATTTCTTCTTCATAAAAGTAGTGCAAAGGAAAGACAATGCATATAATAGGGTAATATGCCCCAGTCACTGTGCATGTTATATCCTTACTAGCTAATTACTGCTAATCATTTATCACAGATTGTCTCAATGCCCCAATCACCCTTACACTTGACATACATGCTGAAAACATCCCCACAGTGCAACTTTCTCCAGCATTAGGGTTAATTTTTGAAAAGATGTACATTAACAATCGAATAATCTAGACTGACATTACAAATCAATATTAACAGGAAAGAATTGAATGTAAATGTAAATGTAAAAATAACAGAGCCCCAACACATAACTTATTTTAATAACTTTACCATTCATATGTTTTAAGATCATGTCCCATATATCACTTTAAGACAACTCAATTGCTAGAACTACAAAAACACCAATAGCCCAATATTTTCCCCTAAACTTTGAGAGCAAGAACATGTATATTACCTGCCAAAACACTGGCTATAGCAGGCCTTCATGAGACATGAGGATTATAGTGTTTTCATTTGAGCAACTTGCTGAAAACTGTATAGCAAAACAATGTGTCTGATTACTGTTTCTCTTTATTCATCCAAGACTCAAACTATTGGATTTCTTGAAACAGTTGGCATTGCAGCATCATAACTAAACTATTAATATCAATTATAGAATGTTGTAATTTAGCATGTATCAACTGATGTATAATTTGACTATATGTATTTTCAAAAACCCTTGTTTCATTCATTGTTGAAAAACAATAAAAACTTACTGGTTGTGAAGAGAAGCTTTCTGGGATCCTGAGAAAAGAAAAGAATAAAACATTTGACTGGAAAAATAAAATGGTAGTGACACAAACCTATACAAGAAGTTTACCATGTGTGTTGCCATATATTAGGAATTACGGCACCATTCATCCAGTACAAGTGATAGTCTCAGTTAATTAAGTCTCAGAACAATTTTGCATTATAGAAAGCAAAACTAGAGAAGTCTTACCAACATAGAAAATGAGAGAGCACTGACTAAGTTAGGACAGATTATTGATCTGATTACAGGCTGGCTGTAATGGTGCTGGTGTTTATTTAACAACTTTGAGATACAATAGTTTAAGTTATAATGATATATGTCTCATTATGGTGTCCAGCAGATTGTAAATTTATAAATTCATTATTATCCTGCCTTACAACCAAGATAACTTTTAAACATATTGTGTTCAATGCTCAACCAAAAAGTAATTTTAAGACTAAAAACACCAACATAGTGGAATATTGGACAACTAAACATAGTATGAAAGTAGGAAACATATTTATAGGTGTTAAAGAAGGATGAATTTTAGAAAGAGGAGCATAAAAGGAAATGCTGTACAAAGGAAACTGGAGTGAGGCCTGGAAACAAGCAACCATTGCTAATATGACAATAGGGCTGAAGGACAGTTCAGGGAGAGGAACTGGAGATGTGAGAAGTAGAACTTAGTTTGAAATCATAACATTTGGAGAGCTGTCACTGAGAAAGCTAAGAAGCTAGATTCTCCAGTGAATCTCAACGTTTTATAATCACCTGCTCATCCTTTTTAAAAATAGCAATGCCCAGGCCCTAGTCAGACTAGTCCAATCATATTGATGTCTATAGACAATAGTAGAGGCAAAAGATTTATCAAAACTTATTTGAGGCATTCAGTTTTACAATTGGTTTTGTCACTTGTTTCCTTTTAGGAAGACAATCAGATGATTAGAGTGGAATTAGCTGTGAAATTCCTCATGGTATGTAAAAGAAAAAAATGGAGTCTGGGATGAGGGGAATGTTTAATGACAGGTTAAGTCACTGTAATTCGTCAGAAAAGCTCAGAGAGTAAGCAGTTTGGCTTGGGTGTAGTCATGACCTTGGGAAATAATGCCTCTCTGAAGACAGTGTGAAAGTATTAAGCAACAGAGACCTGAGCACTGCTAATATATGTGCTGAGCATCTGATTCTGGTTCAGCACATAAAATTTTATCTCATGAACATATAAAAGATCATATGGAACAGCATTGCCCCTACGTTAGATAGCACATACTTGTAAATTCAGCTCAAGGTCACCTATCTCATGAAAATGAAGAAATCATTAAAAAAAAAAAACAATGAGTTTTTAAGTCAAATAAATTCATTATTTAGTATCGACAAATAATCAACCTACAGCTGTGCCCTTTTCCACCCAAGCACAGTAAGTGAGTTATTAAAGTATTTTTTTTTTCCTGAGATTGGCACTGTCGACACTCTCAACTAAATGGGAGGAATTATACAAAAGCTGCTGGGAGTCGGAAAGCAGACCTGAGTGGCAACCTTCTGAATAGTGCAGGATATAAAAAGTAGACACCGCAAACTCCCATTTTCAGCAGGAGAAACTATAGCATAGTAATTACCTGCAATTTCTATTGAAAGGGAATAAAACTCAACTTGACAACTGCATTTTAAAAGCACTCAAAAGAGCAGCAAGGTACAGATTTTTTGTAAAAATCACAGACCCTCATTAGTTATCTAATGACAAGTGAGCAGAAAATGGAAAAGCAGAGACCACCCACCTCATTCTGGTATCTTGCTACATTCAGTTCAAGGAAATCTTCACTGTAGTTCACTGAAAAGTTGAGGGCATTCACCAAGTGGGCAGCTACATGCACACCTACAGAACCAAACCAGGTATAGGTCAGTGGGGGTTCCGCATATGCTCCTTGGCTAGAAGTCATTTGTTCTCCATAAACAATTACAGATTAAAACTAGAACTGCAATAGATACATGAGCAATAAAATATTGAATTGAAATCATTCTAAAACACAAACTCAAAATCACCTGAATATAGATAGTTTACTAAATTTTCAAAAGCTAGAGTTAAATAACTATAGTAATTCAGGTCAAGATCTAGAGAAGATTCTAACTTAATGTCTTGGCTCTACAAACACACACACACACACACACACACACACGCACACACACAGTCTCTTCTCTCTCTCTCTCTCTCTCTCTCTCTCTCTCTCTCTCTCTCTCTCTCACACACACACACACACACACACACACACACACACAATTTTTAGATTTTTGCATCTATCAATACAAACATCCATTTGTTCAATAAACTGCTTACTGGTTNACACACACACACACACACACACACACGCACACACACAGTCTCTTCTCTCTCTCTCTCTCTCTCTCTCTCTCTCTCTCTCTCTCTCTCTCACACACACACACACACACACACACACACACACACAATTTTTAGATTTTTGCATCTATCAATACAAACATCCATTTGTTCAATAAACTGCTTACTGGTTCCTGGATACCTTTGTATTTCACACAGTTCATCTTTCCCATAGCTCTAACCCACTCTACCCTATGCACTTCACTCTCATCCATTCCCAAATTGCACCCTCTGAACGGCTTTTAACCAGAAGAATTCTTCCACAATCAATAAATAATTTTCTAAACTCAACAGTAAAGGGTTGAGAGGCACTTCATGGAAGAAAAACTCGGGAAAATAGTGATTACTACATGACAACCAACCAACCTATAAAGATACTGCCAGCACAATGCTCAGATGACTCTGAGTTCATATAAAAGATGCATGTGTCAGAGAATTACTAGAAGTTTGAAATAACCCATTTGTTCATAGCCAGCAATGAAAATTATCTCAAGACAGACAAGGAAAGAACAAATGATCTGTTCAACTAGGCCTCAAAACCTCCTCCTTTTCTAATCTGTTTTTCCCTAGGGTTAAATGAGGTACACATTAACATTCTGTGATAACATATTGATTAAAGACACTCCTGTAGCCTTGGCTCTATAACCTGTCTACTAGTTTTCAATTTATCTGTAAAATCATGAAGACAGTAATGAAAGATATAAATGTTCTGTAATTATTAACTAACCATTACAGGTTAAAATAATTTATGAAGTATGCTGTATCAAAGGGAAGAATGGCTTGAAAAATAGAAGAGCTTGCAGTGTGTAAAACGTAGACTGTAAAATTCAGAGTCATCAAGTCCTATTAATTACCCACAAAGAACAATAAAGGCAAGAGAGGCTCAAAATGCCAAATAAACTAAAAGTTTATTTTTAGGAATTTTAATTCATGCTAACAAGTTGGGTATCAAAATGGGGTGCATTAATATTAGGTATATTTAAAAAGTGTCATAAACTTACAGTACTCAAGGGGTATGTTACTGGCAGAAGAATATACAAGTGGAATAATGAAATAGAGAACCCAAAAATCAGTTCAAATGAATATAATTCACTAGTGTTTTAATAAAGAGAAGAGACAACAAATGAAAGAAAAATGTAGGGTTTCAGTAAACAGTCCTGGTACTACTGAATATTAAGCCTATTTAAAAAAAAAAAAAAAAGAACTCAACATAATCTCTAGAAAGTCCAAGAGCCTTGGAAGGTGAGAGGCCCCCTGGACTCAATGAAGATGACATTAGCTGAAATATCCAACAATGGGGAGATGAACCTGAAGCGACCACCTCCAGTAGACAGACAGGGCTCCCAGTGGAAGGATGGGCAAACTCACCTACTTTTAAAAATTTTGATCCAGAATTGTGTATATCTGTATCAGTACATGTACAATTGTGTATGTGTGCATGTACCAATGGAGGCCAAAGACTGTTCTGGGTCCCTTGGAACTAGAGTTATTAGCTTTTATGAACAATCAGATTTGAAGTCCAGTCTTCATAACTGAGCAGCACTCTTAAATGCTGAGCCATCTCTCTTAACCCTGATATCTTTCCATCTGACAGTTAAGTCACTTATCTTTTAAGTTGGTTTTTCTTTAGCCTAAATGTTATACTTTTCTGCATGTGAAGACAGTTTGCTGGGCACAATTTCATGGCAATGCTCCTATTTATCTGCTATGATTATGGCTTCTGTATAGAGAATCATGTGACTATAGTTGCATGGGATTATATCTGGACACACAACCCTGTCTCATTTTTCTTTGTGTCTTTTTTTTTTTAATTAAGTGACAAAATTTTGTACACACACATGTGTCATGCTATATATATATATATAGAGAGAGAGACGTTCAAGAAAACTTTCAAGAGTTCTCACCTTCTACCTTCCTGAGGCAAGGTCTCTTTTCTTTCTACTGCACAGCATACTCTAGACTAGCTAGGTAGCCTTGTGAGCTTCCACTCATTCTCCTGTCTCTGATCTTGCTGTGAGTGTTCACGGATGACTGATCTACAACACTGCATGTGGCTCTTTGTGTGGGTTCTGGAGCTCACAAACTCAGGTCAAGAGGCCCGTGTCGCAAATTGCTTTTACCCACTGAGTAATAGCTAAGGTCCTATAAAGCCTTTTTTTATATGTCAAGATTATGTTCTCTCTTCTTCAAAAGATGTGTGTGTGTGTGTGTGTGTGTGTGTGTGTGTGTGTGTGTGTGTGTGTGCTTATGTCTCTGTGTACATATACTGCATGTGAGCAAGTGCCTACACAGACCATAGGAGGGTGTTGGATTCCTTGGACATAGAGTTACAAGCAATTGTGTCACACTCAATGTGGGTACTGGGAACACAACTTTGGTCCTCTGGAGGAGTAGAAATCCTTTTAGCCACAAAATTATCTTTCTAGCCCTGCATTGTTTTCTTTTGTTGTTATACTTTTGTATTTTTACTTTTGCACTAAATTGTGCTAAATTTTGTACTAAATTATACTTTTGTAATAAATTTAATCAAAATTCAAATTATAGAGCATAATGACTCAATCTTTGTTCTTTTTATTCATAAATGCTTTGGCTTTTCAATGTGTTTTTGCTTTCTTCTTACTTCCATATAATTTGTAGTGTTAGAGTATCTGACTCTATGAGGAATATTATTAATATTTTAATAGAAATTACATAGAATCTATGAATTAATATGTGACTCAATACAAGGAAATAATCTATGAAAATGATTGAAAAACTAGACATTATTAAAATTTAAATACTTTCCTCCAGGAAAGATTGAAAGAATAAGAACACAAGCCACAGAGGGGGAGAAAACACTTTCAAAAGATATAAAATCCTAATAAAGGACTCTTGCTAAAACTATTCAAATCATACTTAAACCAATAGTTTAAAAATTATCTCATTATACGAGATAAAGATCTTAACATATATCTTACAAAAGATGATTTATAATACTTAAGTATATGAAATGTTTCACACTCTGTATCATGAAATACAATAAATATCTAACAGAATGGCAGAAATCCAGAATA
This sequence comes from Mus pahari, assembly GCF_900095145.1. Taxonomy (NCBI): domain Eukaryota; kingdom Metazoa; phylum Chordata; class Mammalia; order Rodentia; family Muridae; genus Mus; species Mus pahari. The sequence goes on along the minus strand of NC_034590.1, from coordinate 58,679,908 downwards.
TAGCATATCAGATGTTGACAAAGCTATGGAGAAACTGGAACTCTGCTTTACTGATGGTGGAATGGCCTCTTTGTAAGTTAAAATTTAACTTCTCTTACTCTCACACTTATCTAAACTACTTAAAAACCTCAATATCCATAAATATATATAACATATACATAGGAGACAAAGACAGATTCAAAGGTAGAGGGAAAGAGACAGACAGAGAGATAGACAGACAGACAGATAATATTTTACAGCAACTTTATTCATAAAGGACAAAAGTTGGAAGCAACCTAGATGTAGGCAGATAATAACCTATAGCTTATCCAGGCAGTAAACTATCAGCCCAATATGAAATAAAATGATCTATCAAGTGATAAAAATACAAGGAAGGAACATAAATTTACGTGATGTAGTAGATAATACAAATGAGAAAGTTATGGTTCTAACTTCCTGAAATCTGAAAATAAAATGGGAAATCTATGTAGATAGAAAAAAGCTACTGGTTCAGAGCCATTTTGATTTGTAATTTTCTGAAGACTAAGGTTTTTTTTTTTATTCTATGAATGTCAGAATTTATTAAATATCTGTATATTCATAAGGTTTAGCGAGTTCAATTGTAGCATTTTGTCATAGTGTATTACCTATCTTGGAAATCTGGTGAATATAGATGCAATTTCTAGTTCTAATATTTTTCTTTAGATGCTTTCTTTATTTTCATTGCAAATTTTATCCCCTTTCCTCATTTCACCTCTGAAAACCTCCCTATCCCATCCCACCTCCCCTTGGCCAGTAACCCACCCACTCTGACATCCCTGTCCTGGCATTCCCCTACACTGGGGCGTTGAGCCTTCATAAGACCAAGGGCCTCTGCTTTCATTGATGTTCCACAAGGCCATCCTCTGCTACATATGTGGCTGGAGACATGGGTTCCTCCATGTGTACCCTTTGGTTGGTGTTTTAGTCCCTGGGAGCTCTAGGGGTACTGGTTGGTTCACATTGTTATTCCTCCTATGTGGCTGTAAACCCCTTAAGCTCCTTGTGTCCTTTCTCTAGCTCCTTCATTGGGGACCCTGTGCTCAGTCCAATGGATGGCTGTGAGCATCTACTTCAGTATTTGTCAGGCACTGGCAGAACCTCTCAGGAGAGAGTTATATCAGGCTCCTGTCAGTAAGCACTTGTTGACATCCACAATAGTGTCTGGGTTTGGTAACTGTATATGGGATGGATTCCCAGGTGAAGCAGTCACTGGATGGCCTTTCCTTCAGTTTCTGCCCCAAATTTTGTTTCTGTATTTCTTTCAATGGCTATTTTGTTTCCCCTTTTAAGAAGGACTGACATATCCACACTGTGGTCTTCCTTCTTGAGCTTCATGTGGTTAGTGAATTATATCATGAGTATTCTGGTCTAATACCCACTTATCAGTGAGAGCATACCATGTGTGTTATTTTGTGTTTGAGTTGCCTCACTCAGGGTGATATTTTCTAGTTCCATCCATTTGTTTAAGAACTTCATGAATTCATCATTTTTAACAGCTGAGTAGTGTTTCATTGTGTAAATGTACCAAATGTACCACATTTGTGTATTTTTTGTTGAATGACATCTGGGTTCTTTCCAGCTTCTGGCTATTATCAATAGGCTGTTGTGAACATAGTGGAGCATGTGTCCTTATTACATGTTGGGGCATCTTCTAGATATATGTTCAGGAGTGGTATTGCTGGATCCTTAGTAAGTACTATGTCCAATTTTCTGAGGAATCACCAAACTGATTTCCAGAATGGTTGTACCAGCTTGCAATCCCACCAGCAATGGAGGAGTGTTCCTCTTTTTCCACATCCTCGCCAGCATCTGCTGTCACCTGAGGTTTTTGTTTTGTTTTGTTTTGTTTTTGTTTTTTGAGACAGGGTTTCTCTGTATAGCTCCAGCTTTGTAGACCAGGCTGTCCTGGAACTCAGAAATCCGCCTGCCTCTGCCTCCCAAGTGCTGGGATTAAAGGCGTACGCCACCACGCCTGGCTGTCACCTGAGTTTTTGATCTTTAGCCATTATGACTGGTGTGAGGTAGAATCTCAGGGTTGTTTTGATTTGCATTTCTCTGATGACTAAGGATGTTGAACATTCCTTAGGTGCTTCTCAGCCACTTGATATTCCTTCTCAGTCACTTGATATTCCTTGGTTGAGAAATCTTTGTTTAGCTCTGTACCCCATTTCTTTCTTTTCTTTTCTTTTTTTGTTTTTTGTTTTGTTTTGTTTTCTGATTTTTGTTTTGTTTTGTTTTGGTTTGTTTTTGGAGGCTGGTTTCTCTGTGCTGTCCTAGAACTCACTCTGTAGACCAGGCTGGCCTCAAACTCAGAAATCTGCCTGCCTCTGCCTCCCAAATGCTGGGATTAAAGGTGTGCACCACCACACCTGGCTGGCTTGTACTCCATTTCTTAATAGGGTTATTTGACTCTCTGGAGTCTAACTTCTTGAGTTCTTTGTATATATTGGATATTAGCCCTCTATCAGATGTAGGTTCGGTAAAGATCTTTTCCCAATCTGTTAGGTTGCTGTTTTGTCCTATTGATGGTGTTCTTTACCTTATACAAGCTTTGCATTTCTATGAGGTCCCATTTGTCAGTTCTTGATCTTAGAGCAGAAGCTACTTGTGTTCTGTTCAGGAAATTTTCCCCTGTGCCTACATACTTGAGACTCTTCCCCACTTTCTTTTCTGTTAGTTTCAGTGATTCTTGTTTTATGTGGATATCCTTGATCCACCTGGACTTGAGCTTTTTACAAGGAGATAAGAAAGGTTCGATTTGCATTTTTCTACATGCTGACCACCAGGTGAACCAGCACTAAGGATGTTTTCAAGTGCTTTTCAGCTGTTAGAGACTCCTTTGTTGAGAATTCTGTTTACCTGTGTATACCATTTTTAAAATGGGTTATTTAGTTTCCTGGTATCTAATTTTTTGAGTTCTTTTTTTTATATTTTAAATATTAGTCTGTTGTATGTACATTGAATAAAGTTCTTTCTACGTGGTTTAGGCTGCTGTTTGATCCTATTGATGGTGTCCTTGGTCTTCCTGAAGGTTTTCAATTTCATGAGGTCCCATTTATTAATTGTTTATTATAGAGCCTGAGCCATTGGTGTTCTGTTCAGGAATGTCTCCTTTGCCAATGTATTCAAGGAAGTTCCCAACATTCTTTTCTATTATATTTGGTATTTATGGTTTATGTTAAGGTCTTTCATCCAGTTAGACTTGAGTTTTGTGTGAGGTGATAAACATGGTTCTATTTTCACTCTTCTACATGTAGACATCCAGTTAGAATAGTACCATTTGTTGAAGAGTCTTTCATTTTTTCTACTGTATGGTTTTGGATTTTTTGTTAAAAGTCTAGTGTCCTTAGGTGTGAGGGTTTAATTTCTGGGTTTTAATTTGATTCCATTTTACACCCATTAGAATAGCACAGATCAAAAACTCAAGTGACACCATATGCTGGACAGAATTTGGAGCAAGAGGAAGACTCCTCCATTGCTGGTGGAAGTGCAAATTTGTACAACGACTTTGGAAATTAATTTGATTTATCTGAAAACTGGTAATAGTTCTACCCCAAACTCAACTATACCACTCCTGAGCTTATACCCAAAAGATGCCTTACTATACCACTAGACACTTGCTCAATTATGTTTATAGCAGCTTCATTCGTAATAGCCAGAAACTGCAAACCACTTATATGTCCTCAACTGAAGAATAGAAAAAGAAAAATTGTTACATCTAAACAATGTAATTCAGCTATTTAAAACAGAGACATCATGAAATTTACAGACAAATGGATGGACCTAGAAAATATTATCCTGAGTGAGGTAACTGAGACTTAGAAAGACACACATGGTATGTACTCACTTATAAGTAGGCATTAGCCATAAAGTACAGGATAACTAACTATACCACAATCCACAGACTCAAAGAAACTAATAGGGAGGGCACATGGGAGGATTCTTGAATTTCATACAGAAGAGGAAATAAAATAGACATTGGAGGTAGAATGAGTGAGGGATCTGGATGAGAGGGGGTTGAGTGTAAGTGAGATTAGGGATTAGATGTGGGGAGCTGGGGTTGGGTGGGAGAGGGTTGAGAGAGACAACAGATATTGATAGCACTCATCTCTGGGACTATATGGAGACCTGGAACAATGGAGACTGCCAGGAATCTATGGGGGTGTCCCTAGCTGAGAACCCCTAGTAGCACGGGACATAGAGACTGAAGTGGCTACCTCCTATAGTAAGGTAGGACTTTCAGTGGAGGAAGGGGGACATCAACTCACCCACAGTACCTTTGACCCAAAATCTGTTCTGCCTACAAGATGCACAGGGGAAGAAAATAAAGTGATTGAGGTAATGTTCCAATGATTGGCCCAACCTGAGACCAATACAATGGGAGAAAGCAAATCCTTGACACCATTAACGATACTCAGCAACGTTTGCAGACAGGAGCATAAAGTAATTCTGCTGAATGGCTTCATTCAGCAGCTGATAGAAACAGAGGCAGAGACCCACAGTCAGACATCAGGAGGACAGTGAGGAGGCTTGTGGAAGAGTGGGGGAAGTGGGGGATATAAGTGAGTGAGCAATAGAAGTCCGGGATGCCACAAGAATACCTACAGAGTTAACTAGCCTGGGCCATGGGACTTACAGTGACTGAACCACCAACCAAAAAACATGCAGAGGCTGGACCTAGGTCCCCTCTGCGCCCATGCTGCCAACTGATGTCCCACAGCAGGCAGGTACCCAAGTGGGGGGCTTCCCCTTCTCTAAGGATTCAAGAGGGAGGGATGGGGACCAGAGAAGAGAGGAGAACTGCAACTAGGACGTAACATAAATAGATCATTTAATGAGGAAAAATGTGTCATATCAGAAAGAAGAGAAACATGAACTTGCAGAACACTGAGTATGCTTAGAACAGTGAAAATAATCATTATGATGCTATAAACGCGGCTACATATCACTGTACAAATACTTAAACCTATATTGTATTATGTAGAAATGTTCAAGATTTAAACTTAAAGTTTACATTTGCTATCTTGAAATGAATCGAGATAAAATTATACAGTTGTCAAGTTTATTCTTCTACACAATTATCAATATAAATAATACTTATCAAATACATCTTGACCTAGAATCATATTTTTAAATGAAAATTTCACATTTCTAATATTCATTTTTATGCAATACAATCTTACTTTTAATCCTGGAATAAGCCTCATTATTTTAAACTTTACAAATGAAATTATTTACTATTACAAGAAAATCAGTATGAGCTTAGATCTAGATTTGGAAAACTTAAAGCAAAACGCCACAAGAAATACCTATGCTCTATAATTGCCCTCACAATTCTCTTCTAACTCTCATAAAAGAGGAACTAATATAGATAACTAGAAAATCACCAAATAAGATCATTATAGGAGAAAACATACAAAACAAAAAAATCAAGTCTTTCTACCTTGGTAAAATATACAATTCTAATAAAATAGTGATTTTTAGCTCTCTCACCTGAGAAAATACAGATAGTTATGCCACAGGTGATGTGTAGAGTCTTGCTTTTATCCAATAATCTTCTTGTTTTCCTGCTAGGGACCTAAATAAAAATTAATAAATACAGTAAAAATAATACAACCAGTCAAAATATGCTCAAAAAATTTTCACTACAGCATTGATCATATAACGAAGAATATTGAAAATACAACACCAATCTCCTAGTCAAAAGTGAGAGAATCGTTGCATAACTAGTCTCTGAAGCCTTCCAAATGAATGTGAAAAGATGTTATTTTCTTGAAAAAAAAAAACCTGAAAAACATAAACTACTAGATGAAAAAGTTAGAAACCACACTGTGATTCTACAAAATGTCACTGTACATAAATGTCTATGCTGACATTTGTCCCCAACTGTCATGAGCAGTTTTTCTGTTGGACCACAGTCAGGGGAAACTTTCTGATAACCTGGTGTATATAATTTTTTAAGTTTAAATTTGATAGACTATAGGATATTCTTTATGCTGCAAAAACCTAAGGTTATGTTTAAGATAGACCAATGGGATCTGTGGTTTTAAATGTCTCCTTGATCTTGTAGAAAAGTAAATGTCAAGAATTTTTGAATATCTGTGCTTCATACTGGGCGACTACTCTTTAAGACCTATTACCTACTGAGAAACCTAGGAGGGAACTTTTCGCTTTCTGGCACTTATAGTGCTTCTCTTCATGCCAAGCCAATGGCCAGTGGAGAGATCAAATCTTAGCATTTAACAATAGTAGGCAACCTAGGGAATGCTATTTCCATAAATGACTGAAAAAATAAAGTGTTTCCAAATATAATTGCCTTAGAAAACTAAAAAGTTTTGATTCAGTAAATCAGCATTACACACTTCAAAGATCACTAAAGCCTCTGAAAACATAATTATCTATCCATGAACCCCTGATTATTTTAGTAAAAAATCAAAACATGCAAACAAACATGAGCATGCTCACATTTACAGGAAGCACTAATTAAAGAGAAAAATGTAGTTTTTTTATGACAAAGTAGTTTTCTTTTTGCCCCTCTTATTTTACAAGAACAACATCATCATCATCATCAACACCAACAAACATTTGAATTGAGGATCACTATTCAATACAGTCATCTATTTAAGCCTTTTGCATAGCTCACAAGGAGCATGTGTGTTAAATAATTGGAAATTGCAAACACTAGCAATCATTTTGAACAATACTCAAAGAACATGGTCCTCTGTTTGCTCACCTGGATTTTCTAAATAAAATACCAATCTCAATGAGGTCTGATACAGTAGAGAAGCTCTAAGAGCTGGAATTAGCTAAGCCACTCATTTATAGCTGATCTTGGCTTGGCCATACTTTCTATAACTCAGGTTCTCAAACTTAAATTGAACCAGTAATGTCTGACTATAGAGTTGTAGTTAGGAGTCATCATAGCACTAAACATAGTACCTGTAACCATGGTGTGTGATACGTCTGTGATCCTCTTCCCTGGTCTAGTTTACGGAATAGTTTTCTGACCACGTTTTAAGGTAACATATCCCTTACCACCACTGAGAAGAGATATTCTAAATAAAACCAGTTCATAAAAATGGAACAACTAACATGTGATTATTAACTAGATCCTGCCATAGAAATCCATGAATAAGAATTTCTTTTCTGTACCTTCTGTGATCCTCGAAGATAAGCCAAGACTGTCCGACACATGGGTAAAAGGATGAGGCTGCAGTTGAGGTTCAGGACAGATGCAGAAGCTCTGCTTAAACACAATCCTAGCTGAACAAATAAGGCAAGGATCAAAACAGAGTCAAGTACATAGGAAAAGCAGCCTGGATTTGAAGTTGTATGTGTCACTTTGTTTGCTAAGGACCATGTTAAATGCCAACTCCTTCAAGAGTTTCTTTGATCTTACCAAAGCTCCCAAACAATTTCTTTCTACTCTCAATAGCCTTAAAACTTATTTTTCTCCATTTTGCTAGTGATATAATCACCTTAATATGCTTTTCCATTTCAGGGTAAATTTCTTATACTATCCTAGCTGGAAGAAGTCTGAGATCTCATGCAAGTGTGTTCTACGCATCCACAATCAAGCTGCACAGAAATCTGTATTCACTGAGAAACTTAGAAGAGTTCGAAAAGAAACTGGATTTGTGTTCTTATCTCTCTCTGATATTTTCTCCATTTCTGCCCAGCCTACTCATTCTCACACACTTGTCTTCAAGCTCTTTACCCTGTAGTTTGATTTCTCTACAGCTTCATCTTAAAACTCTATTCATCTTGAGTGTTTCCCTGGTCTGAGGATTGGAAATATCCCAATGTTACTAGGACTTCCATTGCTTTTGTACTCTCCTATCATGTTTTCAACACTCTTCTACTATCACTTCTTTCTAAATTTTATTTTATTTTAAAATGACAAATAAGTACTGTACACATTCATTAGGTAAAATGTGAAGCATTAGTGTGAACACACAGTGTAAAAAAAAAATCAAACCAGACTAACATCACTTCCTATTTAGCATCAACACTTACCATTTCTTGGCACTAAGATCACTTGCAATTCCACTATTCTCAGTATTGAAAAACATACAATATGTTACTGACTTGGGAATTCCACACTGTTTAACTGACCATCATAACTTGTCCCTCCCATCTACATTTCACCTAGTATTTTCCATTCCTTGGCAACACTGCAAGTCCCCGGCAGTCATTATTCTACTCTCTGATTGTGTGGATTGAACTATTCAATTTGAAATGTAAATAACATCAGGACAGTTGTCTTCTGCATATAACTCACTTCGCTAAGCACACCCAGCTCATAATGTTACAAATTAGCAATTTGACATAAGACCATGTCTAGTAAAACTGTAATTCACATGTTTAAATATATAAGGTATTTTGTCATTTTAGTGTGTTTTGCTTTAGCTTTTGTAGGAAATCCATTTCCATTTGATTATTGTTAAAATATTTTTCATGCTTAAATAAAGAATTATACAAAATAAATCCTATAGACATATGTGAAGATATCTTGTATATCTTTACTGGTCATGCACAGTTTGACCACTTTATATTTATTTATTAACTCCTGGAACATAAGGAAATTATTATTGTTAATAATATTTCTTCTATATGGAAGAATAAAGTGCCATTCTGATATTAATATTTTACACAACAAAAACAACCACCAGCTTGGAAGTTACAGAACTAAAATGCCAATTTGAGGATGCTGCTTCAAGCACCACTGCCTGTGCTTCCTCTTACACTTGGCTTTAAATACAGCACAGAAGGAAATAGCAGGCAGTAAATTCTTTGATGACAGATCAATGGAAACCAGAAGTAACTTATTTTAGTAAACTGCCCTAGATAAATCTTCCCTCCCAATAGCTCTTTCCATAAGATGGTGCTTGTTCTTTTTTTAAATGTTAATTTTTATTAGATATTTTTTTCATTTACATTTCAAATGCTATCCCCTTTCCTTGTTCTTGTTCTTAACCATTAGAGAAGCCTGGGATGCAAATACTATAGTTGTACTAGAGAAAGCCACCAGGATGTGTCAGGAAGTGTGATTTGTCTAGAAGGGATCTCGAACAGCTCTCTGAATGGAACTCAGTGTAAAGGAGAAGAGCTCTGTCTTTTCTAAAGACAGAGAAAGCCACTGGGGCCAAATTGCAGTGAGGGTCTGACCCCCACCTTAGGCTCAATGTTCAGGGATCTGTCCTGAGCTTGTTTTCTAATCCTCTGCCAACAAGAGGACAGGACATTTTGCTAGTGCTTTTCCTCAGGACAATGATAGTGATATGTGGCCAAATGTTGTCAAGAATTCACTGACCCTTGGGTCAATGGCAAAAGAGTTGATGAACATGGGTGCAATGGAACTGACTCTCCTCAGATCTAGGACAATGTGTACTTGGGTATCCACCTGAGAACTTACTGGACCCACGTATAATTCATAACCACCGGTTATAAAGTCAAAATTTATCTACATTCATGAGGTGTGGAGAAGTCTACTTTTCAAGATAAATAATTTTAAACAAAAGGTTTTAAAGTACGTATCATATTATCCAGTACTCAGGAAGCGGATGTTGAAAGGTTGTGAGTACTAGTTCAGCATGAGCTAAAACTGAGACTCTTTTTCAAAACACAAGGCAAACATGTTCCTCTTGGTTACTATCACTCATATATTTGTGTACTTAAAATATGAATAAAATGTTAACTATTGATGAAACTGTTCTTTGTTTTCAACTTCATTTTTCCACTGACCAGGGTTTGTAATCCACATCTGGTCAAGGACTCACAGTCTGTAACTAGTTGTTTTTTGTTTTGTTGTTGTTGTTGTTCTGTTTTGTTTTTAAAGATATTTTCATTATTTATATTTCAAATTTTCAAATGTTATCCCCTTCCCTAGTTTCCCCTCTGAAAATCCACTATTCCATTCCCCACTTGTTCCCCAAACTATTCCTCACTCCCATTCCTGGTCCCGGCATTGCACTGTACGGGGGCACAGAACCTTCACAGGATCTAGGACCTCTCCTCTCATTGACGACTGACTAGGCCATCCTCTGCAAATATACAACTAGAGCCACAAGTTCCACCATGTGTTTTCTTTGATTGGTGGTTTAGTTTCAAGGAGCTCTGGAGGTGCTGGTTAGTTCATATTGATGTTCCTCCTATGGGGCTTCAAACTCCTTCAGCTACTTGGGTACTTTCTCTAGCTCCTTCATTGGGGACCTTGCACTAGGTCCAATGGATGATTGTGAACATCCACATCTGTATTTGTCAGGCACTGGCAGGCCCCGCAGGAGACAGTTGTATCAGGCTCTTGTCAGCAAGCCCTTGTTGGTATCTGGTATAGTATCTGGGTTTGGTACTTGTTTATGCGATGATCCTTAAGAAAGTCAGTCTCTGGATGGTCTTTCCTTCAGGCTCTGCTCCAAAATTTGTCTCTGTAACTCCTTCCATGGGTATTTTGTTCCCCCTTCTAAGAAGGATTCTGAGCTTCTGACCTAATATCCAGAAGTCAGTGATTGCATATCATGTGTGTTCTATTGTGATTAGGTTACCTCTCTTAGGGTGATAGCCTCCAGATCAATTCATTTGTCTAAGAATTTTATAAATTCAATGTTTTTAATAGCTGAGTAGTACTCCATTGTTTAAATATACCACATTTTCTATATCCATTCCTCTATTGATGGACATCTGGGTTCTTTCCAGCTTCAGGCTATTATAAATAAGTCTGCTATGAACATAGCGGAGCATGTGTCCTTATTACATGTTGGAGCATCTTCTGGACATACGCCCAGGAGTGGTATTGCTGGATCTTCCAGTAGAACTATGTCCAGTTTTCTGAGGAACTGCCAGACTGATTTCCAGAGTGGTTGTACCAGCTTGCAATCCTACCAGGAATGGAGGAGTGTTCCTCTTTCTCCATGTACTGGATAGCTTTGTGTCAACTTGACACAGCTGGAGTTATCACAGAGAAAGGAGCTTCAGTTGGGGAAGTGCCTCCATGAGATCCAGTTGTAAGGCATTTTCTCAATTAGTGATCAAGGGGGGAGGGCCCCTTGTGGGTGGTGCCATCTCTGGGCTGGTAGTCTTGGATTCTATATGAGAG
>NC_034590.1:58644692-58667861 GCF_900095145.1 Mus pahari | reverse complement strand
ATGGTTTTAGCTCCTTTGTCAAAGATCAGGTAACCATAGGTGTGTGGGTTCATTTCTGGGTCTTCAATTCTGTTCCATTGATCTACCCATCTTTCACTGTACCAGTACCATGCAGTTTTTATCATAATTGCTCTGTAGTACAGCTTGAGGTCAGGCACGGTGATTCCCCCAGAGGTTCTTTTATTATTGAAAATACTTTTTTCTCTCCTAGGTTTTTTATTATTCCAGATGAATTTGCAAATCGCCCTTTCTAATTCTGTGAAGAATTGAGTTGGAATTTTGATTGGGATTGCATTGAATCTGTAGATTGCTTTTGGCAGGATAGCCATTTTTACTATATTAATCCTGCCGATACATGAGCATAGGCGATCTTTCCATTTTTTTGAGATATTCTTCAATTTCTTTCTTCAGAGATTATTATGTGATGGGAGGAATTTCTTTTCTGGTCCAAACTATTTGGAGTTCTGAAGGCTTCCTGTATGTTCATGGGCATCTCTTTAAGTTGGGGAAGTTTTCCTCTACAATTTTGTTAAAGATATTTACTGGACCTTTAATTTGGAAATCTTCCTTCTTGTTTATACCTATTATCATTAGGTTTGACCTTCTCATTGTGTCCTGGATTTCCTGGATGTTTTGGGTTAGGATCATTTTGCATTTTGCATTTTCTTCGATTGTTGTGTTCATGTTTTCTATGGTATCTTCTGTACCTGAGATTCTCTCTTCTATCTCTTGTATTCTGTTGGTTATGCTTGCATCAATGGCTCCTGATTTCTTTCCTAGGTTTTCTATTTCCAGAGNNGTCTTCCTTTGTGATTTCTTTATTGTTTCTACTTCCATTTTCAGATCCTGGGTAGTTATGTTCAATTCTTTCATCTGTTTGGATGTGTTCTCCTGTATTTCTTTAAGGGAGTTATTTATTTCCTTCTTATAGTGCTCCATCATCATCATGAGAAGTGACTTTAGATCCATGTCTTGCTTCTCTGTTGTGATGGTGTATCCAGGTCTTGCTATGGTGGGAGAGTTTCCTTCTGATGTTGCCAAGTAACCTTGGTTTCTGTTGCTTCTGTTCTTATGCTTGCCTCCTGCCATCTGATTATCTCAAGTTCTCAATGCCCTCAATATATCTGACTTGAGCCTGTCCTTAATATAATCGCTGTTGATTCAGGACTTCTCAGGATCCAGCTTTCTCTGTAATCCTGTGATTCCGGGTTCCTGTGAACCTGAGATTCTGGGTGTGTCAGAGTTCTTGGCAGTCAAGCTTCCTCTGAGACCCTTAGATCCTGGTGTGACCAGGGTCCTGGTATCTGTGGATCCTGGAATCCTAAGATCCTGGGCATGCTAGGGCACCTGGGGCATGGAGAGTCCTCTGGGGACCCTGGGACCATCCTGCCATGTTTGTGCCCAAGGTTGCCTGGAGCTGGCACTGAGATAAAGGAACCAGAGCCACTGGTCTGGCAGGTTTCCTGTGTCCCTGCTCCTGCTGGCACAGGCCCCTCAGGATTGTTTTGGAACGGATATTGTGTTCCACTCATCAGTGTTCCTAAGATCACTGTGTACTAGGGCACCTAGTGTACTAGGGCGCCTGGGGCATGGAGAGTCCTCTGGAGACTGTAGGACCATCAGCCAAGCTTGCACCCAAGGTCACTAGTTTTGTTTTTAATCAAAACAAAAGGCCCCCACCAAAAGAATTGACTAAATGGTGGTGGAAATGTGATTTCCAGCATATTTCTCTTGCTCCATTCAATACACAACATGCTGTCACCTTGACTCCCTGTGACTTCCTTGACTTCTTCGACTTTTTTTTCTCCTCCTTTTCTTAGTACATGCAGACCTCCCTAAGAGCACAACATTGCTAAAATTAAGATCACTCTTCTTTAGTTGTTTTGGAACAGATTTTTAGGGTGATCCTCAGATCAACTCTGTAAAGCAGTTTCTGCCACACCATAAATAGTGAGCTGATAACACAATGAGAGCTTCTCAGTCAGGAATTCTCAGGTCAGTATCTTGTGGTGTCATATGCATGAAATTTCTGTAAAATCTCCAAATGATTCAAACATGTAACCTGGATAAAAGACTATAGTCTTAAGCTGGTAAGCTATGATGTGTTGTTTATAAGGCAAGAAGTGAAGGCAGCCATTACATTATTATAATTTATGCAATGTGTGTGCCCAAATGTATTATTAACTCAAGACTTGATTTTTATAAGAAATATAAAAGGGATTATTGTAAATACACATAAACCAAGAAGTTACAACAATCTCACCTCTTTAAAGCTGACAAAGTAAGTATGTAGAAAAGCCGTTGGGACCACTGCCTGATCATCTGAAGCATATTATATACTTCAATGAATAAAAGATGTTTTCAAACCTTTGTAAGGAAGGAACTATTCCACAAATTTTGAAGATGATTTATTCAGAGATTTGAAAAAGAGAAATAGCTTGTCCAAAGCCACAGAAATTGTAGAAGGTAAATTCTTTATTCAGACTATGTGTTTTCATCTGATATTAAAAACATGTCCAAAAAAAAAAAAAATAGCCATCAAAGGCTACGGGATGAAAATCTTGAAACAAAACATGCTAGAACCAATAGTTCCCATGAGCCACATACATCATGTCTCAGTTACCAGTACAACTCACTAGCCAAGTCAAGATCTTGAATTTCATCTCCCATCAAGACTGCATGTTTCACTGCATTCTTGGGTTATGAGTTACCACTAGAGTCCTTGCCAGAACCACCCCCTCTTCAATTAGTACAATCATAAATATATGTGTGTCTGACTAGGAATCCCACTTGAAGTTTCCCTGCATTGCCTTGATTCTCACAAATCCATTCATAGAGAGAAATAATACCTGTGCAATAACTAATCTTTCCTTATGCTGGCTCTTAATTCCACAGTTACAGACACTGACTTGCTCTTGTCTACTACTTCTTCATACCCTTGTTGTTTGTCAAAAGCAAGATCTGTTCTACATAGACGTAAGGACAGTACTCTGTATATCGTCTACAGACTTTTGATGATATATCTAATCATATTGCTTCTTAATTGGCTATAACCAAATTATAGATAACTCCAAAAATGATATATAAAATTAATATGCATGTTAAAATATGGAGAAAATAAAGTACATTTTATCAATGCTATAATTCACTTAGAACTTAGCAACGAAAATCATATAAATCCATTACTTAAACAATTTGAATTAACTAATCATGAAGCTGGTATGCTTATAATTAGAATTATTGAGCAAAAGTTGTAAGTTTAAAAGAATCAAAAGTAACACAAGTACTTCTCATCCCTTATTAAAGAAGTTTATTTGTGAAGAAGATGAAATATTTACAGAAATCCATAAGAGACTGAATTCAGAGTAGGAAGCCATGTAGCGCCCAGATACAAACTGTACAACTACAACACATCTAACCTTGCAGGAACATCACAGAAAATGGAATATGAAGATTGCACAAGGCAGAGGACTAGGATTCATGATGTGAGACAGTGTCTTTTCAACATGAAAAGGATGCTGCATCCATGAAATCTCAATAATATGGATGCCTAAATAAGATGTGAAAATGACTACACAAGCTGACATTTCAACATAGCTGGGGAAAATTAATAAGGTTCAGAACTAGATGAAGAGCTGCAGTCAATCATTGGCTACGGAAAATGAAGAATCAGTCTTTTGCAAGAAAGAGCACTCAGTGTGTTAGCCCATCCTAAGTGGCCAGCCCTATCACATGTGTATACCAAGAACAATAAATGGACACAATAAGCTGTATATGTTTGTTAGAACCAATTGTGAAAGAGGTAATAAAGATGAAATATAGGGAGTAGATAGAAAAAGAGGAGTTGAAGAAGAAAGGACAGATGGGTGAGGGAGCACCTTCTAGAGACCTGGGAGGTGAGGGTTTATCAAGATTCAAAGGGAGGGAACTGAGATGAAATGCCCAACAGTGGGGAGAAGGAACTTGTAGATTCCACTTCTAGTACAAAGACAGAGCAACAAGTGGAGGTATGGGGTTGCCATCCCACAGTCAAAAGCTCTGACCCAGAATTGTCCATTTTGAAAGGAGCAGCAGGGACAAAAATGGAGAAGAGACTTAGGGAAAGGAGGTCCAGTGACCAGCCCAAATTGGAATCCATCTCAAGGGGAGGCTCCAAGGCCTAAGACTATTAATGATGCTATGGTGTGCTTGCAGACAAAAGCCTATGGCTGCCCTCAGAGAGGCCCAACAAGCAGCTGAACAAGACAGAAGCAGATACATACATCCAACCAATGGACTGAAGTTGGGGACCCCTATGGTTGAATTATGGAAAGTCTGGAAGAAGTTGAGGTGGAGGGTGACCCCACAGGAGGAACAGCAGTCTCAACTAACCTCAACCCTGAGATCATCTCTGACACTAAGCCACCAACCTGGCAGTATAGAGGAGTTTATCTGAGGCCCCCAACTCATATACAGCAGAGGACTGCCTAGACTTGCCTCAGTGAGAGATGCACATGACCTTCAAGAGATTTGAGGCCTCAGGGTGTGGAGAGGCCTGGTTGGGTAGGGTGGGTTTGGATGAGGTGTGGGAACATCCTCTTGGAGAAGGTGGAGGAGGAATAGGATGACAAACTCTTGGAAGGCAGACCGGAAGGGGGTAATGACCAGAATGTAAAAAAAAAAAAAAAAAAAAAGATTGAAGGTAATTTTAAAAAAGAACTTAAATATCAAAAACAATGTATGAATTTTCAATAGCTGTGTGTGCATGAGTGTGTGTGTGTTTGTGTGTGTGTGTGTGTATGTATGTATGTTTGTGTGTACATTCTGCACTGGTGAGCATAAATATAAACATTCTGTACAGGTGAGCACTTCGAAAATCATTAAATGCTCAAAATAAATCTTAAAAAAATTAAATTATGTAGTAACTGTGTATAAGAAACATAAGTATTTTGTTTCAATAGTAGACAAGGTCATGCATGCAAAACATTGTGACTATGAGTGCACCCATGGAATTACATTAGAATTTTAGTGAGCATATAAACATTAACTAGCATCATGTCTAAAGTATCACAGTGTTGCAAGAACTGAAGATCAACAGTGAGTAGATTCTGTACATTTAAAATAAAGAAGCAGCTAGGAATGGTGTTGAATACCTAAAACAAAAACCCTTAAGAGGCAGAAGTAAGAGGGTAGTAAATTTCAAGGAAGGTAAGAGATACATAAAAGTTTCAAACCAGCCTATGTTGTATGGTGAAGCCCTACTTCAACACCACCCCTGATGACGACAACAACAACAACATCTAAAAAAAATTACAATAAACAAAGGAAATTATATACAGGAAAAAGTTATTTTACTAACTGCAACACAGAAAGAACTTAATAAAATGCTGATAATCATGACAGAACATTATTTTCAAGATCAGTAATCGATTTTAATCACAGATAATCTTTCTCTTATTCTTACAACTTCACAATCACATTGCATAACACATATTGATGACACAGTTTCCAGATACTGAATTAAATTATACTCTCACAAGTACTACCCACAAGAGTAAATGATAGTGTCCCGTTTGTACATTTTTCCAGAAGTAGGCACCAAATGAACCTGCTTAAAGAATACTAAGAAATATGTACAAAACAGATGATTTTCTTGACTTTAATGTGTCCATGCCCCCAAGAACCCCATATTAGGGCTTAGCAAAATATTGACTCTTCTAAGATAATATTGTTTTCAACATACGAATTATTGCTCCCAAAGAATAGATGGGAAAAGCAGCGCTTGTTTAAAAAGCAATAATTTCCCTTAAAAGATAAAATGTAATTAGCATGTCCATCAGACTATTCCATGTCAGGAATTAGAATACATTACAGATACAGTTAGTGAGTATACTTACATGGACACATAAACATCATTTTCTCTGGGCTGCTTAATGAAGACATTTAATACAATTTTCTTATTCAGTTAGAAAAGTTTTTATCACTTCAGAGTGATGTGTTTGCTGTTTATCTGGGGCTTCAGAGAAATGTCCTGTTATTTCTTTTGATCTGGCATCAGGATATGATAAGAAAATGTTAACCTAAGGAATTCTAGATGACTATATTATCTGCAGTATTAATATACCAAGTCACATCTTGAAATGTATACACTAAGGTCTAATTCAACATGAAAGTTCAGGATTTAAGAATACAAATAAATTATGTCTATTTCCTTTGAGGTTCATTATTTTATATAAAAAATGTACATTCCTTCATTACTAGTCATTGCACGTCTGGGAGTGTTTAATTGTTGTGTTTACATTAAATCACATAGTAATTCAAATCAAAGAGACTTTAAATGTTCCTTTGGGAAGTACAGAGTTTATTTTGGAATTCTTTTCCTTTCTATGATGCAAAATCCAACTGGAAAGTTTACCAATGATTCATTTCCTCACATATGCTTCCTGAATACACTTAAAAAAAAAAAAAAAAAAAAAAAAACTAAAACAAAACTTTCCCATCAATTCCGAGAGTACAAAACACATACATTGAGAAATAGTGGAGAGAATGAGAAGAATGGAGACAGATACTTTTAAAATGGTATTATGGGAAACATTTCATCTCCTTATTTCTTGAGTAACATTCTACGCTGTTATGTTTGCTAAGTCTTTTTTATATTAGTCACTATTGTGCCACAAGCTCACAAGCATACCGAATTGTGCTGTCTAGAGAATCCACATCTCAGGAAGCCAGTTGTCACTAGAGGGCAGTGTGGTTTTCATAGTTCATGGTTTGTCCCAAAGTTTTAAGACTACAAATACACTTTAAAGGAGTAGGCAGGCATATATCTTGCTATAGACTGCTTGCTCTTCCTCTCCCCAACCCAGTTTATTTCTTGAAGCATTAGCTCTCTTGTTGAAATTCTTCAGCGTATTGGAAAATTATAGCTTAAAGGAATCAGACACCCAGGAAAGAACTAGAACTCCTAGAGAAGAAAAGACTAGCTTATGTTCCACATCTGTCTGCATGTCTGTTTATAACCACTGGTTTTCATTGTGATGTTAAAATGTACCTCTAAAGCAGCCATTTGCAAGGCCTGAAGATGCCCCCCACCCCGTCTTCTCAGACACACTGGAAGCTTGTTCCTGGACATCCCAGACTCAACAGCAACAAGAAAACAACAGCTGCCTCTTATGTCACCCTCCTTATGCTGTGCTGTTAAGGAAGCCAAATCAAAACTGCCCAATTACAAAATGGTACAATATAACATATGGCTACAAGCTCCTGAATTTTCAAACACAGGGCTTCATAGTTTAAATCTGCTACTTAGTCTTTATCTGTAGCTACTGAACAGCCTATAAAGCTAATCTAATATAACAATACAAATACTAGCTATATGAAATAAATAATATAAGAATATCATAAATAATGTGAAATATATAATATGGTAATCAAATAATACTAGATTTTAGGGCCTTGTGAAACATGAAAAATAACTTAAAATGCAGGCAGGATATAAAGTTCAATGTGCCTTAGGGCCACTATCTCATATAATTTCTCCAAGTGTTCTTTTCTCCATGCCTAAAGCAAATATTATCTGTTCCACTTGCAATATTCATTCATCACATATTTACTGCGCTACACACTCCAATGCACAACTTGTAAACGAAAATAGAAAGCACTTTTGCATTTTAGGATGTTTATATTGTAGTAGGGGACCCAGATGCTAATCAAATTATCAGATAAGCAAATGTGTTGTTTAACAGAAACAAACGCCATAAATGAGAAAGATAGAGTATGTGTATCTGACAGGTAAATTAGATAAATGGCAGACCACTAAGCTTTTCTTGATTAAACAAAATGCTGAAATCTAATCCAAATCTTTCAGAACCAAAGTCATCTATAAAGGAAACATATCTTACATATAAGAAAGGAATGAATAATGGTGCATGACAAATGGGGGCATAGTGTATATAGGACTAACAAAGCCTGCCCTGAACAGAGCCTGGAGAGATGGGTCATTTTGGTTGAGAACCTGAGTTCAGCTCCCACCACCCACGTGGTGGTTCTCAACCGCATATAACTCCACTTCCAAGGGATCCAATACTAACTTCTGACTTTTGTGTTTATATAACTCATGTCCCCCGACACACGTACACATAATTTTGTTTCTAAAGTTGACCAACGGATTTGCATTAGAATCGTGGGCTGGACAACATGAAGCTTGAGAAGCAGCTGGGGAAAACCATGCTAGATTATACAATTTATATTAAGACCAGTCTTTCTTTTTCTCTGTTTTTGTTTGTTTTATTGTTTTTGAGTACAGTGTCTATACAGCCCAGGGTTGTCCACAACTATATAGTACAGGCTAACTTAATGTAAGTTCCTACCACCTCAGCGTCCTGAATAAAATAATCCTCCATTACCATGCATGGGTTAGAATTTGCATTTATTCCAAGGTCAGGTCAGAGTGACTTGGTCCATTGTTGATGTGATATGACAGCTATAAACTAAATATTCTATGAACAACAAATATTTTAATTTCACAATTCTTGGAATGTCAAAGTTCACGATTAAGGCAGATTTCATGCTAAGAATGACTTCCTTATCGCCATGAGTTTTTTCTTCTTTCATGGTGTAAACAAGTCTGTCTCACAGACTCTAACCTTGTGGCCTATTCACCTAATCAACAAAAGGCCTCAACTCTTAAAGCCATCGTCATGGTAGCAAAAGGGGAGAGGGTCCATATATTCAGAACATAGCACAGAGCAAATGCGTTTTAGGCAGAGACGTAGGCACTAAAGGGACTGGTGTTTAGTAATGTCTGTGCTCAATTAACAGACTAGAAGGAAGTCTGAGGAGGGAGCTTAGCACTTATGTTACTTCATATAGTCACCATCATTTGTTGTAGAACATACTTTTTCTTTAAAAACTATAAGGACCTCATCTCTTTCCATCCAACCTAGGGTCTGTCTCTCCTCTGAAAGGCTACACCCAAAAGGAAACATCCTGTTTTAATTCCTCTGGAGACAGCAGTCTGTCCACTGTCAACCCTGTCTTTTTTTTTTTTAATGAGGAGATGAAATCTGTTTCCTGGTAACTTCCGCCCACACAGCTGCACTGGAGAACAATTTCCTGAAATGGATATCTAAAACAGAAGATAAGAGAGTCTGAGAAGGAGATGATTTCCTGGCCTGATCTTGTTTTTTCATGTTGAATGCAGTTGGTGGCCTCTATCACTCCTGAAATAATTTTAAGTGTCGCTTATCATCTAAGACACTTCCCAAAGCATCTCAGCAAACACAAAGGATAGCACTGAAGATCACCATATTCCTTACTCTGCTTCCAGATGGCATATTAAGATCCCATATTATAGGACAATTATACTCAAGAATGGTTGCCCTTGTGTTCAATGTATAAGCATGATTCCTGGGAATCACCATGAAGCAATAATCCTTCTTTTCTACATTAGAAAGGAAAATACAATGAGGAAGAGAGCACAGGTACTGAATTTTCTCCTGCCACAGCTCACTAAATAAGATTGATTGTGAATCCGCCATTCTGTTTTCCTTCTTAACTTTGCCTAGATTTAAAGCTTCACACATATGTGTTTTTCTTCTCCATCTGAATTCTTGGCAATCTATTAAAAGGCTTCAATAATAATAATAAAAAAATCTGTGAATTAGCTGACTCCAGAAGAACACACCAGGTACCCTTTCTGTTAAACTAATTTTCAAATGAACATTTTTTTTTTCTACAACTAGGAATTTACTCCACAATTTTCAGAAATATGACATTCTACAAGTAAAAGGCTATGCAAATCTGTTATTCAAAGGCATTTAAAAAGGCCTAAGGGTTATTAATAGTAAGTTTGTATATCTGGTCACTTCTGTAGCTTCCTCTTGGTGAGTCAACAATTAGCCATTTTTAGAAACAATAAAAATAAAAATAATAGGAAGCATATTTTATTGTGATTTGATATTTATATTTGTCAAAATATATCTCCCTTTTTTTGCTTGTAAGATTAATTTTGATTGGTTTTTCTGCCCCATGGACATAGTATAATTAAACCAAGTGAATGCCCACATCCACGTTTTAAAGCCACAGTTCTTTCACAGACTGGCAAGTCATGTGCTCATCATTCTGTCTATATTTAAGTAAAATGCACTTATATTTTATGAAGAAACAGCCAATTTCTTCCATTTAAGTCACTTTTCTAACTATAAATCATAGCACAGAGAATAGGACTTAGACACCTCTATTGTACTCCTTCAAACTACAAACCTCCTTACCCATTCATCTGCTTTTATGTTTTACAAAACCTATACAGTTTCCTATTACATGTAAGTCTTTACAAGAGTTTCTCCAAAAATTTGAGTCTGGATGGAAATGCCTAATGATCTGGTGGGCATCTTAAAATAAATGTACCCTCAGTTTACTTTCTATAATTCTAGGGGTTTTTTTTGTATCTCATGATACAAAAGAGACATAGCTCAGTGAGTAAGAATATTTGCTTAGTACAGTGTCCCAGAGCCCACATAAAAAGCTGGAAAAGTCCATGTGTCTGCAACTCCAGCTCTGCAGGAGTCAAAACAGAAGAATGACGGCTTAATTGATGCCAGCCTAGGTCCAGGTACAGTGAAAAAGCCATCTCAAGAGAGCAAGGCTGAAAGAAACATCTTACTTTTTCCTTCACATTTGCATTAGAGTGTTTGCATACTCATGCCTACCTGGGCATACCCAAATGCACACATTCATAAATCATACATACACACACACACACACACACACACACACACACACACGCATGCACACACGTGTCTATAACACACACCACGTAAACATGTGTATGCCATATTTATGTGTGTGGGGGGCATATATGTATGTATATATATGTCCTACACACACACACACACACACACACACACACACACACACACACACACTCACACACTAAAAGAAAAACCATTTTGTGCTGTACCCCTCAAGACACAGCTGGGCATGCTGTTGCTATTTAAAGTGTATTCTGAAGCCAGGCAAATTTAAGTTTGAAGTGCATTTACTAGCTGTGGGAATTAAGGGAAAAATTTTCTATTTCAATATCATTTTTGTCACATGAAAACTGAAGAAAAACAAAGAGATACTAGTACATATATCACTCAGGAATGTATAGGGTTGACTGAATAACACAGAACTTAGTTCAGTGGTCCCTAGCAACAGGGTCCACTCTAGCCCTCCAAAACCAAGACTAGTTTCTTTAGTGTGTATACTTTCGGCCATTCCGTTTTCAGCTCTATAGGGTGGGGTCCCCATTACAGTTATGAAAGTGAGCTTTATTTTGCTCATATACATCTAATAAATTCAAAGGAAGTTCTAAGCAACTATTAAGACAGTGGATGAATGAATGATCCTTCAATATGTTTCCATTAGGAATAAAAAGGGTAACTAAAAGTAATTATTCAAAAAATCTAATTTAAATGTAGGACTAGAATTCAAGACTGTTCTATTTTAACACTCAAGAGTAGCCAATCCTCTTGTATTCTCCAGTTTCTAGCAACTCAGGCTTACTCTGGAACTGAGCAAAATCTAGTTGGAAGAAACTAATGACAGTAACCAAGAAGTCTTGTGAGTCTACAGAAGTCAGATGGTCTAAGCCATTTTTGCCTCAATTTATATTACTACTGTTGGTTTTGACAAGCCAAATTGATGATGTCATAAGGCCATGAAGCTATATTTTCCTATGTGGCTCAGATTAGCTCCCAGATGCATTCTTAAATTAGACCACATTATCACTCCAAACCTCACTTCCCTATCCCCAGCTCCCACTCTTTCTATCTCATCTGCAACACAAATTGACCTTAAGCCACCTCCATGACAAATAGACAAACTGCACCAGCCTTCTAACTCCAGTTAAAGGCTTGCTTTTTCTATGAGGACCTGGTAGAGCAAACACCTCACTCCACACTCTATGTTTTTTCTCCCCTTTTCTGATACTCTGACAAGCCTATAGCATTTCTCAGTTATTTTTCACCCCAAGGAACATTTACCTCTATGTCAGAGTATTTTATCTTGGATTCTTCACATCTCCTTAAGTTATCAAGTGTCAATACAGGTAGAGTATCAAAGCCAGACTGCCTCTTACTTTTGGTGATCTCAAAATGCATTGTCATTAAGAAAGACAATCATTTAAAATAGGTACTCACTGAGGAGAAAAACATGCTTTGTGGAATGATTGGCAAAAATAGATGTAGTCATCAAATAAATACAAATAGACAATACCATGAAGAAGCTTATAATAAAATGTTCACATTTTTGTAAGTACTTGTTATTTTTTTATTTTGTTTATTTCATAATCATAATCTAAAATATCTGGGACACTATGGTTCTTATGCCTATAAATCAGTTACTCATTAAAAATGTGAATGGCTTCATCATTTAGTTTGTATAATGAATAAATCATTATAAAATATATGAATTTATAGCAGAATAGATGCTCCATGGCAGAAAGAGTTCATGTGAGAAGAAAACGTGTGCTAAAAGGTTAGATAGATGGCTCAGTAAATAAGATTCTTTCTACGAAACTATGGAAAACTGAGTTTAGATCCCCATAACCCATCAAAAGTACGTGCCTGGCATTCTAACACTGGGGAATGACAGGTGAATCCTGAAAGCACAATGAACGACCAGTCAAGACAATCAGGGTACTACAGGTTCAGTGAGAAATCCTGCCTCAAAAAATAGAGTAAAGGGTAATACAGAAGGCATACAATGTTGTGCTGTAGATCCCATACATGGACACAGGGCAGTCATACCCATAACTTATAAGCAACATACACATACCAAATACAAAATAAGAGTTAGCTGAGTAGTGGGGTACTTGCTTATTATGTGTCAGTTCATAAGCTTGATTACAGTTCCATTAAAGATGGAAGAAAATGATAAAGGGGATGAGGAATAGTTGATAAAAAGAAGAAAAATGGTAGAAAGGAAAGAAGGAGGAAGAAGAAGGTGGAGAATGGGATTAGGGCAAGGAGGAAGAGGAAGAAGCAGAGGAGAAGAGTAAAAATGGCATTTAAGTTAAGGGCTACTTAAAAAACAGAACAAACAATAACACTTTTGATAAGGCTTCATCAAATCATAATAACTGGCATGGTGGGAACAACTATAAAATAGATCATTGTAAAATACCCATGGGAGAAGATACAGAGACAAAGTATGGAGCAGAGATTGAAGGAAAGGCCATCTAGAGACTGCCCCACCTGGGGATCCATCCCATATACAATCACCAAACCCAGACACTATTGTGGATGCCAACAAGAGCTTGCTGACAAGAGCCTGATAGAGCTGTCGCCTGTGAAGCTTTGCCAGTGACTGACAAATACAGAAGTGGATGCTCACAGTCATCTATTGGATGGAGCACAGGGTCCCCAGTAGAGGAGCTAGAGAAAGGACCCAAGGAACTGAAAGGGTTTGAAGCCCCATAGGAGAAACAATATGAACCAACCAGTATCCCCAGATCTGCCAGGGACTAAACCCTACTGAACCACCAACCAAAGAGTACACATTGAGGGACCCATGTCAACAGCTGCTTATGTAGCAGAGGATGGCCTTGTTGGACGTCAATGGGAGGAGAGGCCCTTGGTCCTGAAAAGTCTCGATGCTCCAGTGTGGAGGAATGCCAGGACAGGGAAGCAGAAGTGAGTGGGTTGGTGAGCAGGGGGAGGGGGATTGGATAGGGGGGAAACTAGGTACATTACATTTGAAATGTAAATAAAGAAAATATCTATAAGAAAGAAAGAAAGAAAGAAAGAAAGAAAGAAAGAAAGAAAGAAAGAAAGAAAGAAAGAAAGAAAGAGAAAGAAAGAAAGTGGATCACAGTAACCAATCATTAAAAGATTTATTTATACTTGTATTCTGTTTAAATAGTTCATGCTGTAATAAACTATAAGTGAGTCCAAATAATCCTAGCAGGTTATTGTCCATAAAGTGCCCAAGAACTTTTAATTGTTACATAATTTTTTACTCCAATTGACTCCTTTTCTCAGGTTAAACAGTGCTTAGGGAAAAGAAAGTTTCCAAAAGAAGTGTTAACTTCCAGAGGAAAGTTGATGAGACAAGCTAGAAAAGAGATCAGTCAGGTAAGAACCCACCACACAAGCATGAAGACCTAAGTTCCTTTCTAGAGTATTTATAAAAACTGGGTCTAGCGAGTCCTCTCTGGATCCCTAGCTCTGGTGTGAAGAAAGAGGCAGATCCAGGTGCTCACTGGCCAGACCTTTTAGCCAATCACTGAGCTGTGGGTTGGATGAGAGACTATATCTCAAAAATTATGGTGGAGAGAAATAGAGGAAGACACCTTGATTTCACTCTCTAGCGTCAGCATGTACACTCAAATGTTCATACACACACATGCTCACAAATAAATTATTCAGGCATATGCAATAAATAAATAAATAAGATAGATAAATAGATGATAAATAAATAGATAAATAAATAAATGGATAGATAGATAAATAAATAAATAAATAAATAAATAAATAAATAAATAAATAAGGCTATGGAAGTATTTTCTCATAAAAGTGAAAATGTAACCAATCAGTTAGAACCTAACTTACTCTGTATCCAGATCTCCTTATTGCCAACTTAAATCTTCCCTGTGTTACATGATACTATATTTCTTTCTATCCTTTCTAAAAACAAAGATTCTTTCATTCAAGGCAAATGGTAGCTTTTCTTTATAAACGTCTAATATAAGTCAATAGAACATGTAGCTATTATATAATGGCTTGTAGCTTCTTTCTTTATAGAGCTGAAAACAATACCAGAACTTGATATTTCTGTCAGGTTATGTCTACCTTGTCTTTCATGAGTCAAATCCCCTAGGGCAATGGTGATTTACTTCTAGACTGTGTCTGTCTGGGAAAGTTAATATTCAACATGAATAGAATTCAAGAATATAAGCATATCCATGTATTTCTACAGAGAGTGTTATTAAAGGAAGAGATCACCGGCCACAAAGCAATAAAATGTGTATCTCAAGTAACACCTGTGGCCTCAATTCAGGTCACTGGCTTCCAGAATCTAGAATTGAAGTTGTTTTTTGTTTTATTATTATTGTTTGTTTTATTGTCTGTTTGTTAGTTAGTTTGTTTGTTTTTCAAGACAGAATTTCTCTGTGTAGTCCTGGCTGTCCTGGAACTCACTCTGTAGACCAGGCTGGCCTCAAACTCAGAAATCCGCCTCCCTCTGCCTCCCAAGTCCTAGGATTAAAGGCATGTGCCACCACTGCCTGGGGAACTGAAGAATTTAAAGAGCATTAAAAACTGTCTTTACTTGACTTCAAGGAATAAAAATGCATCCAGTAGATACAGTAAAGAAGTAAAGAAGTGGTTTTACTTCTTTAGTTAAAAGGCACTGCAGAAATGAATCATCTCTTTTTATCATCTCTTATGCCCACTCCTTAATCTTGACCACTTTCAGCTACAACAAAGTTTCAAGAGCTAAAGAATTTGGTTACAACACACTGCTGTACTTTCCTCCTTCAACAGAAGGGAATGGAACAGCAGGGGGCCTGGCGGGGGATACAACAGACTTTGCTGAGCTTAGTTGTCTTGAAAGCTAAGCTAGGCCAAGCTTTTCCCATGGATCAGGCATAGAACATTTGACTACAGCCAATGCATGTATTGATCTCCCAGGTACTTTTCATCCAAAACAACCATACCAACACTTGCCTCATTCCACATCGTTAAACTATTTTCAAAATTTCCCAACACTCGTTCTAAAATTAAAGCTCAAACTAGACATCTGTATTTTCAACTTGAAATTGAAGAACAAGACCCCGTGCTTTTAATAAGTTATATAAAATATAATTTGAAGATTATGAAAGTTGATCAATTGTCTATAAAATTTGTGATCTATATGCAATATCATATTACCATTAATACTCCTGACTTTTATAATTATTTCCATATTTGAAACTTAAGCTAAGAGTCACATCATGCTTAGAAAAGTTTAATGGCCAATACTTGGTTTCAATGGAAATTAAAATGAATGTAAAAAAGACATCAAATTAAAATTTATACATCTAAAACTTTGCATTCAAAATGCGTTTGTTTTCTTATATTTGACACACTAAAATAAAATAGCCCAGTTTTATTCAAGTAAACTTTTAAAATTGTGGATCCAGTCCACCAGACACAGAATTCTTCAAAGAACTTCATTTTCTCTCTGACACTTGAAAATATATGCAGGCCCAAAATATCTCAGTGAAAGGTTCAACAGTTAAGTAAGGCCCACCTCCAACCCTTCAGAAAATCAGATTGAGATGTAACAAATGCAATACAGACAACTCCCAACAGCAAACACCAATAAACCTTCCTATTGGAAACCTAGATTCCTGGGATTTAAGGGGAGTCATTTCTCATCAGTTGAAATCCACTAATATAAACTACTGATGATGTTTGCCAAGTGTTACCCTTAGATAGTATGAACTATAGAAAAAACAAAGAAAAGATATTTTTGCTTTGTTCGCTTCAATCTACTTTGAAAATGGAATTGGAAGCTCCTACTTCTCAAATCAAGTATATCTGACAAAGCTCAAAATCCCCATGTAACTTATAAAGTAACATGAACAAAGAATATCCGCACTAGGTAAAGGGCTGCCTCATCATTCTAACTCATCTTTTCCCACAACTCCTCCTTTTTACTTTCATATTCCCTCTTTCCTTAGGGCACCATCATTCAGCTTGAAATCAGGGATGGTGTGGTGGGAAGGCACACAGGCAAAAGCATACTGAGGAGTCAGGTGCACAAGGAGACACAAAAGCACAGCATGGGAGAAATGGAACCTGCTTGAGCAACTGCCAGTCTGTTTCCTTCAACTGAAATGAGCTTGCCAGTTTTCATGAAATGTGGTTGTTTGTAACTTGAAGTCATGACACTGAAAACCTTATCACTGGGAAAGGGGGTATGATCACATGGCATCATCACAAGTTATTTCTTAAGCAAGTTTTAATTTTAAAAATTATTTTTGATCTCATGTATATGAACTGTTTTATGCTGAGTATATAACTCACTTCATTTGCCTTTACTATGTGTTACTTCAAATAACCTTGATATATTCTGCATCTGCAAACCATTAAGAACTTCTAAGTTCATCGAAACAAATTTGACCATGTAAAACAATGTTGAATTAGTTTACTGCAGGTTGTAAGCATTGACAAATTCAGGTTTCCAATTTTTAAAAATGCATACACACAAGATTGATCAAAATCCATATTCTTTGCACTCTATCTATTCTTCCATTGTTCCCATTATCAGTCCTGGAAAGAAAGTTATTTTCATACAAAATATTCTGTATATACAAAAAATTCAGTGTATACAAAACTATAAAGTGAAATAGGGTTAAGGTATTGAATGTTTCCTATTTGAGTAAGTAACTTGCTACTAAACAAATATTATGTAGATCTATCACAGACGTTCGAAATCACACTTCAGTAGTCACAACTGCAAACAGAAGGTGTATTTGACATTGAAAGTTAACTGCTTTTTTTTTTTTTTCCAAGCAGGAAGGATAACCCTACTCTATTTTTTTTTTTTCAAGACAGGGTTTCTCTGTGTAGCCCTGGCTGTCCTGGAACTCACTCTGTAGACCAGGCTAGCCTCGAATTCAGAAATTTACCTGCCTCTGCCTCCCAAGTGCTGGGATTAAAGGCGTGTGCCACCACACCCAGCTGGTTAACCCTACTCTTACGTCTTTCTGCAAATGTGTCTTCAAGGGAATTATGCCACAGCACCATGTCAATACCCTTAGAATTTGTTGGATGTTGAGAGACACAAACTGGATAATACATCTTTCACATCCCCAAAACACTTGACTTTCATGTCTTAATTCTCAGTGTAACACGGATATGGCTAGAACACATTTGTGTTTTCTTGGATATGAAACAGTAACATGAATTATTATATATGGTTGTAAAGGAAGAGAATACAGAAAAGGAAAGAAGGAAATTACATTTCCATGCTTGGTACCCTGTTCCCCTACCTACCCACTCCCACTTCTTGGCCCTGTACTTGTACATTCCCCTGTACTGGGGCATATAAAGTTTGCAAGACCAAGGGGCCTCTCTTCCCAATGATGGCTGACTAGGCCATCTTCTGCTACATATGCAGCTAGAGACACAAGCTCTGGGGGTACTGGTTAGTTCATATTATCCAGTCTCTTGAGGGTTAGGTGCATTATCTCTGAATGAACACAGACCTAGAAGTCCTCTACTGTATGTGTGTTGGGGGCCTCATATCAGCTGCTGTCTGCTGTCTGCTTGGTGGTCCAGAGTTTGAGAGATTGTGGGGGTCCAGATTAATTGAGACTGCTGTTCCTCCTACATGATCACCCTTCTCCTCAGCTTCTTTCAACATTCCTTAATTCAACAACTGAGGTCAGCTGCCTGTCCATTGGTTGGATACAAATATTTGCATCTGAATCTTTCAGCTGTTTCTTGGGTCTTTCGGAGGGCAGTCATAAAAGATCCCTTTTTGCAGCTCTCAATAGCCTCAGTAATATTGTGAGGCCTTGGGACCTCCCCTTGAGCTGGATCCCACTTTGGGGCTGTCACAGGAACTTTTATTCCTCAGGCTCCTCTCCATTTCCATCCATTTAATTCTTTCAGACAGGAACAATTATGGGTCAGAGATGTGACTGTGGGACGGCAGCCCCATCCTACACTTGTGGGCTCTATAAGTTTTCTCTCCCTTCTGTCGGGCATTTCATTCAAGGTCCCTCTCTATGACTCCTCGGAGTCTCTCACCTCCCAGGTCTCTGGTGCATTCTGGGGTGTTCCCCCCCACCCCCGCAACCTCCTATTTCCTGATGTTGCCTGTTTACATTCTTTCTGCTGGCCTTTAGGGCTTCAGTCCTTTTCCCTCACCCAATACCAGATCAGTTTTTCCTCTCCTTCCCACTCCCCCATCCACCATGTCCACTTTCCCTCCCAGGTCCTTCCCTCCCTCCCCACTTGTTATTGCTTTCTTTTCTCTCCCAAGAGAGTCTGAGGTGTCCTCACTTGGGCCCTTCAGCTTGTTGAGATTTTTGAGTTCTGTGGACTGTATCTTGAGTATTCTGTATGGGTGTTTGTTTGTTTGTTTGTTTTTGTCTAATATCCACTTATTAGTGAGTACATATCATGCATGTCCTTCTGTGTCTGAGTTACCTCACTCAGGCTGGTCTTAGAGAACAGCAAAAACTACCGAAAGCCCACAGACACATGGAAACTGAATGACTCTTTTCTCAGTGATAACTTGGTCAGGGAAGAAATAAAGAAAGACTATTGGAATAAATTAAAGACTTTTTGGAATTTAATGAAAGTGTTGACACATCATACCCAAACTTATGGGACAAAATGAAAGCAGTGCTAAGAGGAAAGTTCATAGCACTAAGTGCCCTAGTAAAGAAACTGGAGAGATCATACACTAACAACTTAACAGCACATCTGAGAGCTCTAGAACAAAAAGAAGCAAACACACCTAAGAGGAGTAGAAGGCCGGGACTTCTATTGAGTATAGTCAAACTCAGGGCTGAAATCAACCAAATAGAAACATAGGAAACAATACAAAGAATCAGCAAAACCAAAAGCTGGTTCTTTGAAAAAAATCAACAAGATAGATAAACCTCTAGCCAAACTAACTAAAAGGCCAAGAGACAATATCCAAATTAATAAAATCAGAAGTGAAAACAGAGACATAACAGCAGAGACAGAGGAAATTCAATAAATACAGTATTTTCTATATTTTCTAAGAACTTATGTATCACATACTAAGCATTCCATCTGCTTTTTCTCATTGAATCTTCAGAACTTAAATCTCATTTCAAAGAACATTAGTTTATCCAAATCCTAAATGCATAGCAATGTCTGGGCCATGATTCAAACTCATCTACAAAGAAATCATAACGCCTTCAGTCTTTTAAATAAGAAATTACAATGTTATTTCCTCTCCTGATTTAGTTCTACAGTTTTAAAAAATATTTCTATGACAAACACAATATTTAGCATGATGAACATGAAGGAACAAAGACCAGAAGTTAGAAGATTGGCTTTCCACATTCAGCTTTGCTCTGACTACACAAAGAAAGTGCTGAGTATATCCATCAGATGACATTAACAGACCACAGAACTCTTTTGGTCTTTGTGACACATCACAGTGCTATTAGCCTTCCTCATATTTTCCCAGACTGACTAATTCTCAAAGTAAAGCATCTTTGAACTAAATGTCTACTATATTCACAACCACTAGTACTATTACTGGCCTCTGCTACATTCAAAACAAAAATAGACCTTGAGAATTCACAAAGTCAGTTCTCTGAAGTCAGATTTAGTGACATTTAAGATATCAAGATGAAATACTTATACCACTGCTCCTAGAGTGTTCATTGATTTGATTTTCTTTAAGAATGTGAAGAAAGTATAAGAGTCATATAATAACATTATTCAAAATAATGGTAGCAGGGAAGGCTGGAGAGATGGCTCATTGTTTAAGAATACTTGCTGCTAGATTTTGCTGAAAGGGCCCTGATATAGCTATCTCTTGTGAGGCTATGCCAGTGCCTGGAAAATACAGAAGTGGATGCCACAGTCATCTATAGGATAGAATACAGGGCCTGCAATGGAGGAGCTAGAGAAATTATCCAAGGAGGTGAAGGGGTCTGCAACCCTATAGGTGGAGCAACAATATGAACTAATCAGTACCCCCAGAGTTCATGTCTCTAGCTGCATATATAGTAGAAGATGGCCTAGTTGGCCATCATTGGGAAGACAGACCCCTTGGTCTTGCAAACTTTATATGCCCCATACAGGGGAAGGCCAGGTCCAAGAAGTGGGAGTGAGTGGGTAGGGGAACAGGGCGGGGGGAGGGTATAGAGGACATTCAGGATAGCATTTGAAATGTAAATGAAGAAAATATCTAATAAAAATAAATAAATAAATAAATAAATAAATAAATAAATAAATAAAAAAGAATACTTGGTGCTGTTCCAATGGACCCAGATTTGCTTCCTCACAATTACTTGGTGGTTTCCAACCTTCTAAGACTCCAGTCCAAGCGAACTCAATGGTTTCTTCTGACTTTGGAAGAAACCAGGCACGTACAAAGACATACAGAGAGGCAAATTACACATTCAAAAATAAAATAAATAAATCTAAATTTTTTTCATAATAAATATTCTTGTCTCTGCTTTTAGTTAAGCACCTAGTGACAAATGTAAATGTATAATAACAAACATAAACATACATCCAAACAATCCTATTCAAGACCATTCTGAGAGGATGCGTATGAACCTCAGTTAAGAACAAAGAATGTAGGCCTGCATGAGAGCTCAGCATATATAGACAATCACTGCCAAACCTGGTAGCATAAGTTTTATCCCTGGGATGTATGCATAAGATGGAAGGAAAAAAAACAGTCCTACAAAGTGTCTTCCCTACTTGTACCCTATATTATATAATATGGAATATATATATATTGTATATTATATAACTTAAATAATTATATAATTATAAATGTATAAGTATATATTGTATGTATTTATATCTTATATATGTATAATATATCATATAAATATATATCATATATTTTAAATACATATTTACATTACATATACATATATGTATATATATGTACATATACATATATTCATATATATATGTATATATATGTATGTATATATATATATATATATATATATATATATATATATATATATATATATATATAAGAATTCCATGTTGTAGCACAATCTGTAGAATTTATCCAACCACTGTGAACCTAAGTTTTCCAAAGTTTATTATGTTGTAAATTTCTATTTTCAATTATTGTTGGGAAGTAAAAAAGTTTGATTGATACAAATTATAAATTCCAATTAAATATAAGGATTAAATAAGTTTAAAGAACAAATGAGCCAAGAACTATACCTGGAACATTGTGTGTGATCAATAAATGGTAACACTTGTTACAGGTTGAACTGTCCAAAATGGCTGACATGTGATGGTTACTGACTCACAAAAATGGCAGTTCCAAACGGTAAACCCTGATACTGGTGTGCATGGAGGCACATGAGCACAAAAACACAGAAGACAACTTCTGTCAGGAGATAAAGAGTTAAATAAAACATTGGACATACACAATGAAACAAAAGTCCGTGTTTAAACAAAAGAAATAGCACATCCTTTCACTTGAAAGACATGATGGGTGAGCCTGGGACTAGTATATTAGATGAAAGAAGTCAGACACAGGAAAACGAGCACCATCTAACCTCACTGATCACTGATCGGCAGAATCTAGAAAAATTACATTCATACAGCAAAGAATAGAATGGTGATTCCCAGGATAGAGGCAGTAGGCAAAATTAGAGTCAAAAAACATAAATGTTCAGTTATCCAGGAATTAACTGAAGATTTAGGAAGTTCAAGAGATATTGGATGTTATGGTGACACTAGAAGCTTATCATCCGATTCTTGAATACTGCTAAGGCAGTATTCAATTATGTACAATTATGGCCTCAAACATGATAAAGTTATGTAATGTATATGTTAAATAGCTCATTGAGCCATTCCACATATGTACATGTTTCAAAATTGTATTTTGGAAAAACATAGTTTATATTTGTCAGCAAATATTAAAAAACAAAAGTAGAAAACTTCGTCAGTTAGGAACATGATTCCAGTCTGACAGCATGACTAGCAAGTTAAAGAGTTTCTATAACTCAGTTTCTCAGCTTCAAAATAGAAAACTGAAAATGTCTAATTCATGATTTTGTTTAAAAATTAATCAGAGGCTGGTGAGATGGCTCAGCAGTTAAGAGCACTGAATGCTCTTCCAGATGTCCCGAACTCAAATCCCAGCAACCACATGGTTGCTCACAACCACCTGTAATGAGATCTGAAGACAGCTGCAGTGTACTTACATATAATAAATAAATAAAATCTTTAAAAAAATTAATTAATCACTACAAAGCTATGATGTGGGAATGGTGTAGATGCCACATCTTTAATTATGCAATGTTGCTGGTATTATAATTTCCATAGCAAATAAAGAAAGCAGTTTTGATAAAAGGCTAAGATCCATCTCAGCACTCCAGAAATTCAAATAATCCCATTAAAAATGGGGTACAGAGCTAAACAAAGAATTCTCTACTGAGGAGTACAGAGTGGCGGAGAAACA
>NC_034590.1:58640702-58644211 GCF_900095145.1 Mus pahari | reverse complement strand
ATCCTGAGTGAGATAACACAATCACAAAAGAACTCACTTGATATGCACTCACTGATAAGTGGATATTAGCCCAGAAACCTAGAATACCCAAGATACAATTTCCAAAACACAAGAAAATCAAGAAGGAAGACCAACGCGTGAATATTCCATTCCTCCCTAGAATAGGGAATAAAATATCCATGGAAGGAGTTGCAGAGACAAAGTTTGGGGCTAAGACAAAAGGATAGACCACCTAGAGACTGCCCCACCCGGGGGTCCATCCCATAATCAGCCACCAAATGCAGACACTATTGCATATGCCAGCAAAATTTTGCTGAAAGGACCCTGATAGAACTGTCTCCTGTGAGGCTTTGTCAATGCCTGACAAATACAGAAGTGGATGTTCACAGTCATCTATAGGATGGAACACAGGGCCCCCAATGAAGGAGTTAGAGAAAGTACCCAAGGAGCTGAAGGTATCTGCAACCCTATAGGTGGAACAACAATATGAACTAATCAGTACCCTCAGAGCTCGTGTCTCTAGCTGCATATGTAGCAGAAGATGGCCTAGTCAGTCATCATTGTGAAGAGAGACCCCTTGGTCTAGCAAACTCTATATGCCCCAGTACAGGGGAATGCCAGGGCCAAGAAGTAGGAGTGAGTGGTTAGGAGAGCAGGGCATTCTGGATAGCATTTGAAATGTAAATGAAGAAAATATCTAATAAAAAAAGAGAAAAAAATAAAGAGAATAAATATTTGTTAAAAAGAAAGGTAAATGAAGAAAAAATCAAATAAAAGAAAAAAGTGTTTACAGTTAAAAAAAAATCCATCTCAGCTTACAATTCAATGCTGCTTTGTATATTTATAAAAGTGAATGATGCAGTAGGTATATA
The DNA here is from genome assembly GCF_900095145.1 of Mus pahari. NCBI lineage: Eukaryota > Metazoa > Chordata > Mammalia > Rodentia > Muridae > Mus > Mus pahari. Next base: position 58,643,339 of record NC_034590.1, on the reverse strand, counting down.
GAAAAGAAACTGAATGTTGAGCCCTAAATTTATGCTATGTGGAATTAGAAATAATCTCGGTAAAATATCTCATATTTCATTAGCAGTTTAAGAGGAATCAAAAATAACCACGATGCTAAACATATATTTACCTTGAAGGTAAGTCACTAAGCTTCCTTAACTTCTTAGATCGTCATGTGTTTTCATATAAAATCAAAAGCTACTGATCCATAACAGTGCAAAGTTTAATATGTTCTTTCTCTTTAAATTTGCCTATCAATGTTTTGTGTGTGTGTGCATGTGTGTGCATGTGTGTGTAAGTGTGTGTGTGTGTGTGTATGTGTGTGTGTGTGTGTGTGTGCATGTGTATGCATGTGTGTGTGTATGTCTTTGTTTGTGATGTCTGATGTGTGATGAAGGAGAATGGAATGTGCCACAGCATGAAACCGGAGATCAGAGATTCAACTTTTGCATGTGTTCCAGGGCTCTAATTCAAGTCACCTGATTTGTATAGCAAACACTATTACCTGCTTTGCCATCTCAGCAGTCCAATTAATAAAGAGTTATTCATTACAGGGGGATAAGACTGGCCTAAGAATAAATAGAGTAAATTGTGATCAGCCCATTGATTGAACGACCAATAGTAAACAAACCACTTCAACATTAATTTTCTCTTTTAGAAAATAAAAAAAAAGAAAGAAAAGAAATCTACAATAAGGCATGCAAGTGCACAATGGACCATGGTACACAGCTGTAATCATTCAGAGGAAGGATAACTGTTCATAGCCAGTCAGTGTGTCTGTGCTACACAGTGACTCTGTCTCAAGCCATTGAGTCTCACAAAAACAAATAAGTCAAAACTCCCAACCCTAAAAATGTATGCCTTCCTATCTAGTATAAGCAGATAAAGAGTATGTAATTGGTTTAATGTAATATAATACAGGACTACATTATATAACCTCAATTATCAATAACCAGGCTTTCACATTTCAACATCAACAAAAACACTTGCCTGAAAATGTCTCTGAATTGAAAGCTCAATCCATGCGTGGCTAAGTCTAGACACTGACTTTTATATTTTGTGCAATAAAAAGGAAAAGTTAATTATTAAGCCTTCTTTGAAATTCAAAGAATGTATATTCTTCCTCAGCAGAATCAAAGCTGTGAACTAAAAATGACTTGAAATCCCAGGGCTATTCATCTGGATACCTCAGGCACCATGGGAAGCAGGCTGATAGCTGCTCCTGAAAATGCGGTTATAGCCCTAGTAATCAGAAGGTGGTCTTTAGAAATGCCATGCTTACATATCTCTACAAACTTAGAAAGAGTCAGAATACTCACAATTTTTCCCCAACAACATGAAAATCTTAGTAAGACTTTCCAAAGGAACAGAAAATCATCATCACTGTAGTCTCATATATATATATATATATATATATATATATATATATATATATATATATATGAAAAGGATAAAAAAAAGTTGCCATCATGGCACCAAGAGAACAATTACAGAGAAAATAAATACTTTACATAAAAATTATTTCGTAGAGAAAAAGTAGAAAACCATGACAACTTGATCTATGACTAAAAGACATATGCTTAGCTCACACTCAAATATTTATACCAATTAAATAGCATGTTTTACAGGGGATGACAGCAAGAACATCTGGTGTATTAGACAAGGACCATACCGTGGAGATACATGTCTAGCACGTTTTGACCTTTCAGAAATAGATAGATCGATAGGTAGATAGATAGATAGATAGATAGATAGATAGATAGATAGATAGATAGATAGATAGATAGATAGATAGACAGACACACACAGAGAGAGATGTATTGGAAAGAAATTATGTTGTGTTTGGGAAATCTAACAAGGCAAACAATGACTTAATACCATAAAAAATAGAAAACTAATTTCCTCAGGGTGGTTCACAGGACACTGGTAATCATTAATGTGGAAAAATGAGTAACCACACTTCACCTTCCTTAAAATAAATGGAAACAGGTTTCATCTTAAATAGTCCATAGAACCCTTTATTTTAAAAGTTCCAGTGGGAGATGGATGACAGAGATTTCACTTATTAGTTTGTTTGGATGTTTATCTTGGCTTTCGCTTACACTTTGTTTTCTCTCGACCCATGTTAAGATTCCAAACTACACCTCATGTCACAATTAAACATCTCCTGAGGAGTGCACCATCTGATTAGCACATTAACTTGAGCATAAATCAGCCGTGACCATGATGCCTCTGTCTGTATCAGACCCATCCAGTGACTAATAATCATAAGAATGCTAACAAAACAAATTAATCTCACCTTTTCTTAATCTTCCAGTGCTTCAGATCTAATTTTCTCTGTTGTCAAGTTTTTCAACCTTTAAATTTTTTCTAAGAAAAACCATCTGGCAATAAAAACAAACACTCCAGTGTTGAAAACTAGTGTTCCCCAAATTCTAATGAGCCACCATCAACAAGTTCAAATCCTGACACAGAACTCTGATGTTTCTTGTTCTGATTTGCTTTTGTTTGATTTGTTTGTTTGTTTGTTGTTTGTTTTTATGGTCCAGTTCATCCCACAGCTTGCCATTCAATGTCCAGAGAAAAGGAACTAGAAAGTCACCAAAATTCAGATCTGTTTTTCTTTCTTTTTCTTT
>NC_034590.1:58636533-58640463 GCF_900095145.1 Mus pahari | reverse complement strand
CTCCCTCTCTCTCTCTCTCTCTCTCTCTCTCTCTCTCTCTCTCTCTCTCTCCACTTGTGAAAGCCAGTTCACTCCTTCCACCACTTGAGTCCTGGGTATTAACTCAGTTTGTCAGGTGTGGTAGCATGTACATTTCTCTACTTTCCTGATGAACCATTTCATTGATCTCCGAGGAATATATAACTGATCTGATTGTTTGACCAGCTGTTAGTTTTAAATTGAATGGTAAGGTTACCTGTATATCAAGGCAAGAATATTCTACCACCATGGCCTTTACTTGAAATGCCCAAAACAAGCCACTTGCCATACGTGGTATCCTGATGGATAAATTGTGCCTAGGATCACCAAGAGAATGAAGTTTTGTTTTTATGCATATTAATTAATTAATTTTTTTATTATTGTTGTTCTTGAAGCAGGGCCCTGCTATCATGCTGCTAGAGTTCAGGCAATCCACCTGATACAGTTTCTTATGTAGCTGTGACCATAGGAAAATCGGACCCATGCCACAGACACCTGACTCCTAAATTTAAATTTAATAGCTGATACTCATTTGTGTTATTAGACAAACTTTATGTATGTGTAGAGCATTTAAATATATGAATCAGCTTTATAGCTGTAAGCTTTGTAAAATCTAAATACTAGTCTACTATTTCTAATAACATTTTACTGAGTGAACAGAATAGTATAATGTAAATTAGTGCAGCACACTGTATTACAAATAGTTTGTAGTTTGCATGACAAACAGTCAAATATCACTTTGATATTTTTAATAATGGCTACATATCCAAAGAATAGCACTTTGCATTTATTTTATTAAAGGTATTTTTACATTAATTCCTGTAGCTTTTTTTACTTTGTCTTGTATCATATTTTTATTGAGCAACACTGATGAGGAGGCTACTAACCAACTGGATATGTACCAGTATGGAGCATTAGAAAAATAGGTAGTGAGGGAAGAGCTGAGAGGCCAGAAAACACTGTAACACTGACCCCCACCACCACCAAAGACATTTGGGCAAGCCCCACCACGTTACTACTCTATATATCCTCCTCCATAAAGCAAATAGAATAGCTTCCTAGCTGAAACAAACATTTTTCAAGTGCCTGACATACTGTCAGTATTAATGAACTTTCACAGATAATTGGCTTCAATATAAAAGTAGGGATTTCAAACAATGACTAATAAGTAATGCCTCTAGAGAGCTACATCTTTCTGTGAATAAAATATATTCAGTGGTTTCTTCCAGCTTATGAAACTAGACAGCTGGGTTATATTTCACACATAAACAACAGCAATCGGAACACTTTATTGTCTTATCAAAATATTTGCAGAACAAATTTACTATTTCATTCTGTGCTTCCCCCCCCCCTCTTTTTGTTATATGTGTGTATGTATATATGCCTGAGTGAGTGTGGTATATACACACCATTGTGTTTGGGTACATGAGCTCATGCATGGGTGTAGATACCAGAAGACACGAAGTGTCTGGCTCCGTCACTCTCACTCCTATGAAACAGGGTCTCTCATTGACCTGGAGCTAGGCTAACACCAACAAGTCTCAATGGTCCTGCTGTCTCTGCTTCCCACAGCAATGAGGTTATAGGAGCTTGTGGCCATTCCCCACTTTTGACTTCATGCTTGTGACGGGGCAAGTGTCAACTTCCACCTTCCATTTGTGTTTTATAGTTAAGTAAATTGATTTCTAGGACTACCACCATTTTTTTAATCTAAAGATTACCAGAAAGTAACTTAAAACGTCACAATACCTGGGTATCCCTCATCATTTCCACATTCCTGTCATGGTGGAACTCTTTCACCTGTACAGCACTGAAGTTATTAAACAAGTGATATGCAAAAGATATAAAATGTGGAGGCCAAAATATATATTTTAGAATTAATTATATCTCATCATTGTGCTGTATTTCTCATGGAACAAAATGTAAATTCATTCCTTGTGAAACCATACCACAATCATTATAAGACTAGAAAGATAAGCCGAGGATGACTATAGACAAAACACATTAAATCCTCCTTTACAAAGTCAATAGTAAAGGTATGGGTGAAAGTCCTTGTTCATTAAACACCAACACGTAAGTTGAAATATCTATTGTAAGTAGCTTAGGTAAATTAATACTACAGAACTCATAACAAGTAATGTTCAGAAAGCAACACGTGACAAGAAAGGTCACTCCTTTTTACAAGGAGTCTGGGGGAAATGTTGGTACACCTGCTGTCACTAGTCATGAGTTTGCAAAAAAGCTAAGGTATAGTGGCTTCTCTTCATCAGTCTGCTTGCTGCTCTTTTTCCTCATCACCCATCTCAGCTTTGCATTCACGTGGCCATTCCCTGTCATGAACCCACAGTTCTATAACATCATTTGAGCTAAAGCACTAAATTAGAATAACAGTAGAAACATGGAGCATATTTTAAAATGTCATTAAAACGGGTTTGACTATATCTGTTCCTGTATGTACAGGCAAGTACACACCAGCTTAATCTTATCTGATTTGTCAACAACAAATTACACAGCATCCAAATACATGAACACCACCCTGTTGGATTCTAACACAATTAGCTTAGCTCACTTTAAAAAGGAAACGTCTCTATTATGTTAAGAGTAAAACTCCAAAGCTCAGTTATGGCTTTTATAATTTTTAGATTTGGATAGTAACATAAGCCCCCTGATCCAGAACAAACTCTGCCAGGGTAATTGTCACGTGATTTCTTACAAGTTGTTCACTGAGTGAGGTATGTATTAGGTAAAATAAACCTCATATTTAAAAACTTCTCGCTTATTAATTCACTTTGAGTCATGAGTTTTTAAGAAAGAATGAAAAGCTAGGAGTCCTTGGTAACTCATCGGAGAAATTCTTCTTAATTTGTTTATTAACCTACAATTATTTAATTAGTTTTGTTTGCTTGTGGGGTTTAGCTGCTGTTTTGCATCAGAGTGTAAGTCACTTGAAAAATAGTAAATATTTTAATCACTGGGTCTATTTAGAAAGCAATTTGAAGAACAGTTCTAGATAACTAGACCAAATTTAGATAGATGAGAAAGGAGAAGCATAATAATTTCAGAATCTTCAATAAGGGAGGGGGGTCTCTTTTTTTTTTTTTTCTGAAACAATGTTTCTGACCCCATTAGATAAAACTAGTGGTGTTAAATGTTAAGAAGATGTCACAATCAAGAGCTTCGATACAGTAATCAATTAATTCAGCTACAGCTTACTGCAGACTTGATATGTCCTAATCACTACTCAGAGAACTAAGATTAAAAGATGAACCCATGTATTCCAATCATGAAAGTGAAGCTAGTTGCACTGAATTCAACTGAAGTGATTTTAAATAGTTACAATTTTATGAAAAACAAAGCAATAAGTGTCCTCTCTAGAATATGTTTTCCTCTCCAGTGATAATAAATCTGTTTGCTCAGGTATCCTGCAATTGTATAACACCTTTTATACTTTGTGTGGTTGCTTAGAAGAATACAGTCTCCTGGTACAAAGTAAGATGTCCTGGAGGACCCTGCCATTTATAGGATCTAGTAAGGTAGAGATAGAATTGGAAGATGATATGAGAAATAGAACAAAGAGAAATATCAACATGAAATAAACCAGGACAGAGTTTGCATGATTCTGTCCTCAGACCAGAACCAGACCCGGCCAATAACCTATGGCAACCAGCCAAGACTACTCAGAAATAAATAACAGCTCACTTTGTGAGAACTGTCAGTAAAAGAAAACCAGTGCTGACATCCTCTGGACAGACTTGTGGGAAGGCAGAGAGTCTTGATAAGTCTAGACTAACAGTCTGTCATCAGCTGGTCCTCTGGGAGAAGCAAACCCTTCAGGGCTTGCTCACTGGTACAGCTTGGAAAAAAAGAAAAAGAAGGAGCAGGAGGAGGAGGAGGAGGAGGAGGAGGAGAGAG
>NC_034590.1:58622452-58636376 GCF_900095145.1 Mus pahari | reverse complement strand
GAAGAAGAAGAAGAAGAAGAAGAAGAAGAAGAAGAAGAAGAAGAAGAAGAAGAAGAAGAAGAAGAAGAAGAAGAAGAAGAAGAAGAAGAAGAAGAAGATGCAGCAGCTAGCAACTTCCCTCCGGCTCTGATAGCCTGGTGTGACAGGTTCATTTACTTCAATTTAGCAGATACTACCCTTAGTCCTTAAAAGGCCAAACTCAAGAAGCTTGACTGCTGAAAGAAACACATGTTTCTTAAGCTGACAGCAAATATTACTATGAGAAATGGGTGTACCGACAAAATTCTGTAGCTGCTTGTTGCCTTAAACCCAGTCCACCAGGTCATCCCAGATTCACTTACGCCCAACATCTGGTGGCTGTAGTAGTACTCTGGCCCGTGGTTGTACAGCAGGAAGGTTTTCCAGAAAAGTAGAACGTTTAGGGACAGCCAAATGAGCTAGACCAGTCAGAGAAAGAAAAAAACAAAAGTTAAAAACAAACAAACAAAAAAAAAGAAAAAAAAAAGAAAAAGAAAAAGAATCATCTGATAGAAGCCCCTCACAAGACTCACCTGGGTACATGCAATTTCAGAAAGCAGAAAGCATGCTCAGTCAGTAAGTGGAAAAGCTGCTCTGAGGATACCTCACCTGGCCTTACCCAGACCCTGCACTGAAATAAAGGTTGCTGGCAAATAGATCACTTAATCAGCCACAGACACCTTACTTCTCCAACTCCAGCGCAAATTGAGAGTAAGAAAATAGTAGCATTACCATGGCGCATGGGATGCCCAATATATGGAAGCAATTGGAAGAGCATAGGAAATGAGTGTTTGAAAAGCTGCCTTAGCTCCCCTTTCCTCCCGCATTGGCTCCTCATCAATCTGTACTAAAGTTCCCTTGCGTTGAGCAGGAAGTACTTCCAGGACTGCATAAAGTTATGGTTAGGTGAGAAAGTCAGAAAACTAAACCCCCAAACGTCCAATTCTTTCATCCCACCAGCGCACATTCTGAGAATGAATCAAACTGGCTGCAGCATAGACAGACAGACAGTCCGCCAGGCCAGCTTGGCCCTCCATCCTACCAGGCAGAGGTGTTTAACCCCTTCGTTGGCCAGCCAGCTCCTCCAGGACACCGCCATGCCGCCGGCGCGGGGGTGCTGCGCTCTACTCGGTGCTTGGGACCAAAAGGAGCGATCAGTGGCCGGGGCAGCTGATCCCGGGGCGCCGCCTGCAGGGGAGCGGTGGGGGACCGAGGGCCAAAGGCTGGACTGAGTCTGGAGGCCAGGCGGGAGGTCTCCACGCCAGCGCCCACCGTGCTGCTCCTTTGCCTCCCCACGCCCCCTGGCCCCGCGCGCCGCCCCGCGCCAGCCCCTTTGTCTCGCGCGAGCCTGTTGTTGTGGCGGCCGTTCAGGACGTCCCGGGTGGGAAGGTGGAGGCGTCCCCTGCAGCCTCCAGCCGGGCCTGCCCAGCTGCAGACAACCCCCAGATGCGAGAATGGGAATCGGAAGCTTGGGGACGCTCTTTGCATCCCGGGGCGTATACACCCTACTTCCTTGAATGGTTATGCACCTCCACCACCACCACCACCCACCTACCACCACGCCGCCAAAATGACAGAAAGAAAAGAAAAAAAAAAAAAGGAGCAAAAACAGAAAAGTTTAGCTGAAAGAAACTTGGTAAAGAAATTTGAGCCGGAAGTAGCCTTTTGTGTATTAGCCTTCCCTATCCAGCCAGTCCTGTGTCTATAAACAAGTACCATCTCACAGTCAGAAGCCCAAGTCTTCCTTCCCACTTCTCTATCAGCTACCCCACCTGATCCTGTCTTGAGATAAAACTTTCTGTACCTCGCTGCAAACAAACTAGGCAGGCAAAGAGTTAATGCTGACGTCATTTTCAGGAGTTTTGGGGAAGCCCGGATTCCCTCTAGGAATGTGCTCTTTATGCTGCTAATTGCAAAGTCAACTCATTAAAAAGAAAACCTCTTAAACTTGTACCAGAAGTCTATGGAAGGTGTGCAATGGGCATAGTCAATTAATTAAACAGTTAATCGTATGATATAATCTGTATCATATTCGATGTTCAGTGACTTTATTAACTAACATATGTAATAGGTCAAAAAAAAAGGCATTTGATGTGCTTAATCTAATCTCATGTCATCCAAGATTTTTCTTGTAAAATGAAAAACATTTTATCACACTGGCAATTGAAGTAAAAGTTTAATTAATGGAACTAAAATTTAATAAATCATGCTATACTTACTTCATGCAACGTCCTTATCTAAGTTAATTTAAGAAACTGCATTTGATTCTAACCTTCAGATTGAAAAACTGGAATCAATCTGTATTAAGTCCCAGTTGACCACCACACACATTTCTTTGTGTCCTCTCATTTCAATGTGTTACCTGTCTCAAGCATGAGTGAATCAAGAACACTCCTCAGAGTTGTCTACTGTATTATGTGCAAGTAATACTAAGACTTCATTGCCAGTTAATATACCATATTCATTCCTAAGTATACTTCTTTATACCTAAAGAACCAGAGAAGTGACACATGGAAAGCCCCAGGAGTGTCACCACTGAAGAAAGGAGAATATCCAAAGCCAGAGGCCACTGCCTCCTCAAACTCAACACTTAACTTTTGTATTCAGACCCAAAAGGAGAGAGGCTGCAGGGAATGTTATAGGAGACAAAACCTCCAAATTGGAATGCAGGAGATTTGTATCTGAGAAGTTATCTTCTGAACTTGCTCCTCCCAACTTGGAGCCTGAGCCTGCAAAGACCCCTACAAAAAAAAGAGATGGATGGGAAACTGGAGGGAGTAGATTTTGGCAAGGAAGGGAACAATCCTGTAGAAAATGGAGATGCCAAAACTGAACAGCACGGAAAGCTGAGTGGCTGGAGATGCCCAGGAAACTATTCTGAGTTTTGGTAACTGTAGAATTTGAAATAATATTGATATCAAGTTTTATGAAAATGCAAAGCTTTATTTTGTGTATTTGTTTTGAACTATGTTGTTAGTACAACGCTTCATTGTTTTCAGGATGCCCCTCCTTCCCATGTGTTACTGACAAAGTGTCTACCAACCTGAATTGATGTAGGGGAAAACACCTTATTCTTGATTGGAAAGGTTCATCTTGCCTCCCAGGGGGGATTCTCTGATGTTGACATATTTGGCCACCTTCATACAAAAATGCTTTGTGGTGCTTGACCTTTGTTTCCAGAGCCATGTCCAAAAAGAAAGGCTGCAGGGAATGCTAAAATTGTTTTTGCTGGTGTGGTAGGTGACTGAAGTTTGCAGCAACATGGCTGAAGTTCCTTAAAACCTACAGTTCTTTTTCTAAAAGACTAATTTTATTTTCAGATTAATGATTCTTCTACCTGAACTTCATTCACTGAAAGTCAAAGGTAGCTTGTAGAAAGTTGCCAAACAACAGGCTAAACTTAAATGTGTGAATGTATCCTGTTCAGAGCATCAAAAATAGACTCCATTGGATTTTTATAGTATCTTTCTGACTTTGGTAGTTCATCTAAGAAGGAAGTTTGAAAATGCTTAAATACTGTTAATGATTGTCTGCCCATGTCTGAAAACCACCATAATCATTTATGAAAAGTGTAATTAATGAGGTTGAATACAGTTTGACTTAGAAAATAAATGTGGTAAACAACAATCAAGAAAGCAACCTCAAGCCTTCACAGACATGCAAAACCACACACACACACACACACACACACACACACACACACATTCACACATGCTTTATGTTTTATTTGTTTCATTGTTTGCATTGGCTTTTGAAATATGGTCTTACTATGTGGCTCTTGCAGGCCTGTAATTTGCTGCAATCTTCCTGTTGAGGTTACAGGTGTATCCCAGCATACCTGGCTTTATAAATGTTCTTGATTTATTATATCCTCCATAATAAACACTGAAGCCATGGTCCAATATCGTCAGTGGGGAATACATGGGGAATATTTGTTAAGTTTATTTATCCATCCATACTATCCTCCATTCTGTCTAAGCAGAGAGGCACAAAGCATTCACTAAACAGCATTCTCTCCACAAACACACAGACTAATCTAGAAGTGTTAACTTTGGGATAAACAATACCCTGTTTGCAAGATAATTATTGCATTTTCCACACAATTAGTTTTATTCCTGCATGTGTTTATTTCTAATAAACTAGGCTTTGTAAAAATAAACACCTTGTCTTGTTTAGTTCTAATACAGGTCTTTGCACAAATCTTAACATAGTCAATTGACATATAAAATGTTTATTCAATAAATCATTCAAACCAATGAATGGATAATTCATGATATATCATATGTTGGTCTATGTCTTTCTTAAACTACATGTCCTCAAGTTTAACTTCCTAGTAAAGTATGAAAAGTTTTTGTTTATCATAGTAATCAATGGTCACATAAGGATTGATAGGAAAATGTACCTCCAGGTGGTTGTCACCTATCTTACAAGTTAAAAGAAGCTTCTATGCTGCGTGGACAACTGAATTTATTTCTTGCCGCCATTATGGGTCACTGCCAAACACTCCATTTTACAAAATCAGAATATGTTTCCTAACACTTCTGAAGACCAGAGGCTTGAAGTCAGTGCTAGCTAGTCAAAAAACTCAGTGGTGACAGGACCCTCAACTGAGGTGTCAAGAGATAGTCTACTCCTTATCATACCAGCTTCTATTAGCTAAAATTAGTCTTTGGCTTGTTTGTACCTAGCCTTTGTCTGTGCTACCATGGCCATCTTACTCTCCATTCTTTTAACTGCCATTACTTTTTGGCCTCTAAAGACACATTGTGATTGTGACTAGGACTCAAGTCATGTCATGATCCTTAATTTAGTAGTCTCTTTTCCATTCCCAGCACAGCCATGGCTCATGGTTCCAAGAAACATCTGAAGAGTGTAGCAGCTCCAAAACATTGGATGCCTGAGAAATTGACTGGTGTGCTTATTCCTTGTTTATCCACTGGTTATCACAAGCTGAAAGAATTCCTGCCTCTGATCATTTTCCTAAGGAACAGACATAAAAGTATTCCCTGATTGGGGATTAAGTAAAAAATAGATTTGCATGCAGTGCTTCATTAGGATTGATGGAAAAGTCAAAACCAATATAACCTGTCATGCTGGGTTTATGGATGTCACTAGCATTGACAAGACTGGAGAGAACTTCTGTCTGATTTATGACACCAAGGGTCTCTTTGCTGGATATCATATTACACCCCAGGAGGCCAAGTACAAGTTATGGAAAGAGAGAAAGATCTTTGTAGGCACAAAAGGAATCACATATTGAGTAACCCATCATTCCCATACAATTTGCTATCCTTATAACCTCATGAAGGGGAATGACACCATTCAGCCTGGTTTGGAAAATAACAGACTTCATCAACTGGGAATCTGTTTACGATGACTGGAGGTGGTAACTTGGGAATTAATGGTATGATCATTAACAGAGACAGGCATCCCGGGCTTTTGGTGTGGTTCATGTGAAAGATGCCAATAGGAACAGTTTTACCACTTGGCTTTACAAAATTGTTGTTATTAACAACAGCAACAAATCATGGATCTCTCTTCCCCAAGGAAAAGGAATCTGACTCACCGTTGTTGAAGAGAGAGGCAAGAGCTAGAAGCCAAACAGAGCAGTAGGTGAAATGGTCTCTAAGAGACATGCTGGAAAAGTATTTGTATTCTTGCTACTACAAGTCTTCCTAGGCAATGTGATAGATTAAACCACACGATGAAACTAAACAATCAAACAAAAATCTGCACTTCAATCATACCTACAAAAGCATTGTGTAAGAAATATTTACAGTCTCTAAGGATTGATATCAACTCTTTCAAGGATGACCATTACTTACTTCACATTGCACTTAAATTAATTGATATTAATTTTCTCTTTTTCATTTCTTTTGTTTTGATCCTTATGGACTAAAAATGTCAGCCTTAGATTTTTGACATTTGAAGAAATCCACTTTAAGGGATAAAAGTGTAGTGCTTCTAAATAGCCTTTCTTTTAAGACCCAATAAGTTAAATATTATAAATATGATTGACAGCAGGCAAGAACACTCACTTTACTGTTTTTGTTAACAAATGTCTTATTGCCAAGACACAACAGTATTTAGACTCAAAAGAAAGATGTGTTTTCCATGAAACAAAAAAAAGAGGGAACATGGAAAAGATCATCCTAGGTACTGTTTGCCTGTCAGAAAATCCACAACCTTTGAACTACTTACAGGATAAAGAAGTAGGAAACTTTACCTTAACCCCAGAGCCCTTGGCAAGAGAGAAAGTCCATCAGAAAACCAGTGAAAAGTGCCCTAGAGGCTTCCCATTTGAAGAGTGAAGACACATTCCAGACAGTGACTCACTGTCATTTCTATACAAAACAAGTGCAGACCACCATATGACTCAGTCTCTCAGGAATGTCTTCTGTGCACTCACATGGCTTGGGCAGCTCCTGATGGAATCAGAGATGTTGGAGAAGTTCTCATGCCCTAGAGGACCAGATGCTATGCTGAAAAACAAGTCTTACAATGTGAAGGCAAGTTAAGAATTCCAGAAAAAGAAATTATCCAATCATAATTTCTTGACTAAAACTGAATAATACATTTTTGTTTATAATTGCCTTTTATAAAATAATTGTCCAAACTTCTAGAATCATAGACTAGTATAATTTTTTAAAAGGTTACTGTTTCAAAATCTATATTCAGATCTAAACATCAATTTGTGTATTAAAATATATCCACATTTATGTATTAATATATCCATTGAGTTATTATAAAATAATCAAATGAATAAATACCAGCACAGACTAACCAAAGGTTTCTGCAATTAGAGCAACTATTTAAATCTAATAAACATGCCATCTACAAAATTATTTCTGTCATTTCAAAATAGTCTTCTAAGCTTTTATCATCTCTCCCCAAATATCTTTCATAGAATGGGAGGGCACATTCCCTATATTCATTCTGCATATAAGTAAACTGAGATACATGGACAATAAACCTATTGTCCATGATGCCACGGCACTTAGTGGTAGAGTCCTAGAGATACATCTTCTTGCTGCTTCTTCTATATCATGTCATTATTACTGAACCAGGACTTCCACATGCTCTGAGATCTATTGCCTTAGACCACAAATATGACTATGATTCACAGCCTCCACCATCATCCCAGATAGATAGAGAAGTACCAGCTGCCCTTCAGATTACAAAAAAATGCATATTCTCAGAAGACAGCTAGGCTTATTGTTTATGATATTGTTTATGAGTTTAAGACCAGTTGTAGGTGAAGAAGAGCATAAATTCAGGTGTGGTGGTACACACATTTAATTCCAATGTTCAGGAGACAAAACCTTGCAGTTCCCTGAGTTCAAGGTCATCCTACAAAGCAAATTCCAGGAGAGCCAAGTTTAGGCAGTGGAGGAGTTAGAAAACAGAAACATGACGATAATTTAATATAACAAGGGAGACCATGCTCCAGAAGCATCTTGATGATAATGAACTAAACCTCTAAAACTGTTAAGCCAGCCAATGAAATGTTGTCCTTTATAACAGTTACCTTGGTCATGGTATCTGTTCCTAGGAGTAAAATCCTAAGGCAAGTATTATCTCATGAAAATTGGAAAATAGGTGGAATGAATTCTGCAACCGTATGAGTCATTGCTGTTTGAGAGATTCTAAACCAAGAAAGCATCCACATTTAAGATGTGAGCCTCAATAGAGTTAAAGAAGCAGTAGAACTGAATGGATTTCAAAAATAGAGACACATGTACAGGCAAAATGTGCCAAAACAGGGGAAAAGAAATCTGGAGAAAATAAAGATTTAAAATTTAACTTTAATATACATAGATAGTTGTAGGTAGAGCTGGAGTATTTTCCTTTGTATTTTGCACAATATGTAGATAGGAACTCAAAATTACACATAAATCACAGACATAAATGTAAAACCTTCAACTACAAAACTTCTGTAATTAAATATACAGGATAACCATAACCTTCCAAATCAAGAAGGAACTTCTTAAACATAAAGCAAAGCCATGTTCTAGAAAAAGAAATGGTAGTTTAAATTTATTAAAAGTTTATAAAATTTTGTCTGTTATAATGTCTCATCAGGTAAAATGTCTGTACTTAGAAGTCCTATGACCTTAGTTTAGTCTCTTGAATGCACAATGGAAGAAAAGAACAGATTCCCCAAACTTGTCTTCTGACCTTTACGTGCATGCAACAGCATGTGTTCATACTTACATAGTATACATATATACAACACACACACACACACACACACACACACACACACTCACTCACTCACTCACACTTCTGTGCAAATAATAATAGTTATTCTATTGTTAAATCAAAATTAAATAAACCATACAACCTCCGTTCTCCAAGCTACATATTAAGAGGATATAAACAGAAGTTATAGACTTGTGGAAAATTTGTAGTGTAAAATCATGATTCAGAAAGTAATATACAATGATATAAAAAAACAGTTGAAAATATACAAACATTTCGGTAAAAAAGATGGGCAGTAAGCAATAATTGGAAAATACCATAAATAGGACAAAGGTAAGTTAAAAAAATAATGATAAACAGCTATTATCAAAATGGATAAGAGTACCAAGACTCCACATGGTCCTGAAGAAGAAATATTGGCATTAAAGAAAATGTAGTTCATTTACACAATGAGGTATTGTTTAGTCATATAAAGGAATGAACTCTTGAGACCTAAACACGTGAAGCTTAAAATATTCTCAGTGGAGAAAAACTTCAGACACAAAATAATATGTCTGTGTCCACTCTATTGCTTTAGTTATAACAAAATTAAACTATATTCTGTATCTACAGAAAGTACAACAATAATGTTCTCTGGATGAAGTGGGCTGGGAAAGTGAGGGGCCAAGGGCAGATTTCAAAGGAGATCAAAGAATCTGTTGACAAGATTGGATACATTCATGACTTTATGGTGATAGTTTCAGGAGTGTTTCCACACCAATGTTTATGAATTTAGATTTTAAATGAATATAATTTATGATTTTTGCATCAATTATAACTCAATACATATATGTATGTCTATATATGTACATGGATATAGCAGACATATAATAATAAATTTATAACAAGTTATTCATAATAATGTAATACCCGTAAGTAAATTTTCTATAATATACGTTTAGCACAAAGCAAACTACATTTCTATTTAGACACATGATTGACTTTTTTAAAAGATGTCCTCATGTCTTTTTCATTCTGCAACTGACTATGGAAAAATCAATGTGATCATGCCACTTGAAATGTTTCTTGTTTCTTAGGTATTCTGTTTTCTTATAGTCATTTTTATTCACTTATAGCTTTTATCTCAGATTTCAAAATGTCAGCACCATCATTTGCATGGATAATATTAACTCTCATATGACAGAAGTGTTTCTTGAGTGCATGGGTTTATTCCCAACGAAAGCAGTGATGCTACTTTAAGAAAAAAAAATGAATTTTTAGAAAAAAATCACAGTTTATTTCAAAGGTCAAAACATGAAAACAAATAGGAAGTAAAGTCCAAATAGTTAATCATTCTCAGCTAAACAAACTCAGACTTTGTTTTTGTCTTCACAGTTTATGTAGGGAGATTTATTTTGATACTAAAGACTCAGTTTTTTAGACCCTATTCATTCTGGAATCTCAAGTTGATGTGAAAATAACATAATGCAAAAACTACTGGGAAGCACATTGACATTTTCCTGACTATCATGATACTTTATTTGAAAAAAACCTTAGTACCCTGCTGTTTTATAGGTTATCTATCTTAAACTTCCATCATATAGAACTAATATACTTAGAGATGATCTGTAAAAAGTACCCAAACAGGCATGTCTGTACAGAAGATATGACTGGTCTTGTAAATGAGTGGTAGCTCTCAGATAAGTATTGCTCTCCGGATAATTCATGGACAGACAACAGAGGTCAGAGGTGAACATTCTCTTCAAAGTAGATTTTGCTAAAGTGTGTGATGCGAATTTTAATCATCAGTATCTGTGAAAATTTTTCTTAGCTTCTTTAAGATTCCTTATAGTGAAAAAAATAAATATTCCACAAACTATTCAGGAGTCTCTGGATCGCTTCATCTGTTTTCAACAGTTGCTGGGTGAAGCCTCTCTGATGAAGGGCATTCGAGGCTTCTGTCTGGCATCCCTGGTGCTGGTGTGGCCTCTGGGAAAGCAGGCAGAATTGTGGGTCAGAAAATATAACCCAGGGGATAAGGTTGTTCATGGGGATTTTAACATAGAAACTATTAACTACATTTTAAACAGAGAAAAACTGGTTTGATGGTTTGTATATGCTCAGCCCAGGGAGTGGCACTATTAGGTGTGGCCCTGTTTGAGTAGGTGTGGCCTTTTGGACTAGGCGTGGCACTTGTGTGTGGGTTTTAAGAACATCATCATAGCTGCCTGGAAGCTAGTATTCTGCTAGCAGCCTTCAGATGAAGATGTAGAACTCTCAGCTCCTCCTGCACCATGCCTGCCTTGATGCTGTCATGTTCCTGCTTTGATGATAATAGACTGAACCTCTGAACCTGTAAGCCATCCTCAACTAAATGTTGTCTTTATAAGAGTTGCCTTGGTCATGATGTCTGGTCACAGCAGTAAACCTTAAAATAACTGGGATTCAAAAACTGATCCAATTATCAATCTTCTAAAACATCCAAAGAGTGGATTGCCACTAGAATCACTCTGTGGAATGTCAGAGGGTTTCTATATCATAGTGTCCCAGACAGAAAGACCAACGAAGAGTGAAAAGCAGACTATCAATTTGAGATTGAGGTGGGGCATTGGCTTGGGAAGGGTCTAAAAAAGAGGACATGGGAGAAGCTGGAGGCCATCTAACAGGCTACAATTTGAAAAAGAGGAAGGAGTGCTATATGGGAGGAGTTAGGAAAAATGAAAAGAGGGGGGAGATGTTATTATAATCTCAGAAATAAATGAAGATACTGTCAGCTCTAATTGAGATCACAATGTCACTGAGGACTTTATGGATTTCGTTTTATTTTAAATGATGATGCCATGATTTTATTCCTTAAAAACAAAACAAAACAAAACAAAACAAAACAAAACAAACAAAACAAGAACTGGTGAAATCAGACACAGTAAGATTATATTAGTAAAGACCAAATTATTCTTTACAAATTTAATTACTTTTTCTTCTAACGCAATTGCATGGATGGATGACAAAGGAAGTAAAAAGAAAGCAATATATCTTGATTGCCAGCATAAAAGACAGTGTCTGTAAGACATTACAACAATTAATTAAAATAGCCTCCATTTAGAATAAAAGTTGGCTTCATTGGAACAAAATGGCAATATGAAACACTTCCAGAGGTCAGTCTGGGACTCCCAACTTGCTGCTCTCCAAGAACCATTTGTAAAAGTCCTTGAGGGGCAGCAATTGTCTGGGATGAGAGAGGACAAATCCTTCTGTCCCATGCTGGCTTTGCTTTAGATTTCATTAGATGAAAATAAACTTCAGAATCTTCCAGTAACTACACACCAGGCAAATTAGTAACAATTGGGAAACAAACATAAGATGGTGGTGGACAGTATACAAGATCTTTTCAAGGCTCCAAAATAACCTCTAGAAGTACTTGCTAAAGAACCTAGGCTACCTCCTGCACTACAACCATAGAGGTAATACATCCATCAGACAGATTGGTTAGACTCAAAAGCATAGAAACAGGAAGAAACTACTGAAATGGGTAGGATATTTTAGATTTAATGAGATTCAATACTCAGCCTAAAGGCACACAAATACCAACTTTGGAGGAAATATAGTATTTCAGTGTCTCCAGTTTATGTAAGTGACCTGTTTTAATGTCACTCTACCTGAGAATATACATTGTCTATGTCCAGGTACTATGTGAATGTGGAGAGGGCTTCACCAAGAAACAACTTCAGGACTGTCTCTTTGGAATCTGTGGACTGTTTCAAGGAAATTATACAGTAGTGTAATGGAAAGGTATGGAAAGAGTACCATGTGATTCCACTCCTGGCTGTCTCACTGAAAGTTTGAAAATTCTCACTGTCCAAGGCTTATGTGGGGGCCAGAACTAGGGGAGCATTGCAACTGGGGAAGCCAGTCCCGAACAAGAATGAGGTCAAGATGTGTCCAAACGACAAACATCTTCTTCAGGTATGGCAGGAGTTAAGACTTTTGCCACCTTGCCCTAGGCCTGCATGCTCTGACGCATGTAGCTGTATGATCCCTGTTTTAGTTAGGGTTTTATTGCTGTGAACAGACATCATGACCAAATCAAGTCTTATAAAGAACAACATTTAATAGGGGCTGGCTTACAGGTTCAGAGATTCAGTCCAGTATCATCAAGGTGGGAACATGACAGCATCCAGCCTGACATGGTGCAATCAGAGCTGAGAGTACTACATCTTCATCTGAAGGCTGCTAGTGGAAGCTTCACTTCCAGGCAGTTAGGATACGGGTCTTAATGCCCACACCCACAGTGACACACCTATTCCAGCAAGGCCACACTCCAAATCGTACCACTCCCTGGGCCAAGCATATTCAAACCATGACAACCCCCCATTTCTGCCACCTCTGAGGTAGTCTTGTAGCTTGGTGGCCAAATTACAGGTTTAACTTCCACTATCCTTATAAGGACAAGTCCAGCAAGCGCCTGGAATTCTCCTTCATGCTAGTACCAGAACCTGGTACTACAATCATTCAACCTCCCTGAAAACCGACAACCACTCCCCAAGGTTAATATATCCCTGTTACCCCTAATAGAGAAGAGCTGCTTCACTGAAAACTTTGGAGAAGACTCTCAAGCCAGCTGAGATGGTGCAAATCATCCTGCCTAGATAAGCTTCATTCCTTCCAGCCGTGCCCCAGTATGCAATGGTTCCTGGATACCCCAAGGGCATAAGCAGAACTGGCTTGTCAGCTGACATCCACATGGAATCAACAGAACCTCTGGTTCAAGCAAGAAAGGTTGAGCGCTCCCCAGTAGTTGGCATCAGCCCCAAGGGCCTTAAGCCTCACACACTGAGGGCTGGGACCCTATCTTTTTCTCCTTTGTTTTCAGTTTATCTCATCATTTCAGTTTCAGATATTGGAAGAATAATTAAAGCCTTCTGGCCAGGGCACTCCCTGTTGTTGGCAGATGATCCCTATTCCTCTGCCTGAACCCTAACAGCCCTTTTGGTGTTGGCAAAAAACTGTCTTTTCTCTTCTTAAAAAATAATGAAAAATGGTTATGCAGCATCCAGGAACTACAACGTAGGGTAGCTGCTGGAACTGTTAAAACCTACAGGCAGGCTGACATCTTGGGGTCATTGCGGAATTCCCTGCCAGCCATAAGGCTGCAGGAAGTTCTTAATTGGATGAAGTGTTTCCTTTTCTTTTCTATCATTTGGGATAACTCATCAGATTAAAATAATTAAATAATCCTCCGATTAGGAAAATACAGGCCCTTTTAATATCCTCTGTCTTAGGATTTTATATCCGTGAAGATACACTATGACCAAGGCAACTCTTATAAAAAGCAACATTTAATTGGTACTGACTTACAGGTTCAGAGGTTCTGTCCATTATTAGCAAGGCAAGAGGTCAGTGTGGCAGTGGTGTGGAAATGGGATGCCAATACCAGATGCAGACCATCTAGTTAAACCATATAAACAGACAACCAGACTTGTTGCTTAGCAGCTTTTCAGCTAAGAGTTAATCAGTGCAGGGCAGCAAAATCTGAATAAGATTGATGGGCAGAGCTTTGCTGCTAAGGCCGAAGCTTCAGATGACAAAACTTAGAACAACACAGTTGGTCCTCACCCAAGACTTAGATGAAACTTAGATTCTTCTTCCCTTCCTCCCTTCCTCCCTTCCTCCCTTCCTCCCTTCCTCCCTTCCTCCCTTCCTCCCTTCCTCCCTTCCTCCCTTCCTC
>NC_034590.1:58615090-58622272 GCF_900095145.1 Mus pahari | reverse complement strand
CCTTCCTTCCTTCCTTCCTTCCTTCCTTTCTTTCTTTCTTTCTTTCTTTCTTTCTTTCTTTCTTTCTTTCTTTCTTTCTCTCTCCCTTCTTTTGTTTTGTTTATTTGGTTTTTTTGTTGCTATGTTTGAATTTTGTTTAAATGGTTTTTGTTTTTCCCTAAATAACAGAAATAACTCATTGTCAATGTTCCCTTTATGAGAAATATTGACTAACTGGCTAAAGCCCATTATGGGACTAACCACTCCAAAACTAAGCAATTTATCTCAAACCTTATAAGATGTTTTGGATTTAAAATATACAAGAAAATTATCAGCTGAGGCTAAAACAAAAAAAAAATGGCTCTGGTGTTAAAGAAATTATGGATTGCTGAGGATCCAGAACTCAGTTATATTTTGGTTGTTTTGCCTTCTAAAAATTATGGTTGTGTTGCTAATAGGAGCCTGCTATTGCTGTTCCCTGGGAAGTTCTACCAGCACCTGACCAATACCGATGCAGATACTCACAGCCAACCATCAGACTGAGCTAGAGGAAGAACTGAAGGAGCAGAAGGGGATTGCTATCCCATACGAAAAACAGTATCAACTAACTGGATCACCCAGAGCTCCCAGGGACTAAACCACCAACCAAAGAATATACATGGAGGGAACCATGGCTAAGAGGATGGACTTATTTGACATCGATGGAAGGGGAGGCCTATGGAGGTTTGATGCCCCAGCATAGAGAATTGCTAGAGTGGTGGGGCAGGAGTGGGTGAGCATTCTCATAGAGGCAAAGGAGAGACGGAAAAGGGTGGATGAGATGGGGGCCTGTGGAGGAGTAACCTGGAAGGGGGATATCATTTGAAATGTATGTCTATGCCTTTTCTCCTAAAAGGTACTTTATTTTAATATTACAAAAGCACAATTGGGAGATTTTAAGCTTCTTTTAAAATTTTTAAACCTTTACAATATTAAAAAGGATAAACATCAATGATTTAAAAATATTATTGTAGCTCCTTTTAGACTAAGAAAGCAACAAATCTCAATGTTTTACATTGTACTAAATGTATATACATCCAGTTTTCTGGATAGAGAAAAGAAACACCTCTTTCAGGGTTTGCAGTCAAATTAAAGAATGTCCATGCCTTTATCCCCAAATCATTTTTAAAAAGCCACAATAGTACTCAAGTTAATTTGACCATGATGCTTTGGTTAATATGAAACTAACATTTTGCCCTTTGGAACTAAAATTACTAAGGTCCATGTAAAATGAACCAACTAGCTCATATATTTACCTCTTTTTGAATGGGATCCATAATTATTAAACTAATAAAATTACAGAATTGTGATTGATAAAGACTGCCAAAGCTCTAATATACTTTTTTTTTTGCTCTTGAGAAATAGTGTGCTGCCATCAATAAGTTTGCTTCTGATATCAATCAATCTAACTAAACATCTGTGTTCTTGCTAGTGTCATTTAATAGAAATAAAATGTAAGCTATGTATAATTTTATATTTTCCAGTAAACACATTAAAGCTAACAAAATGGGTGAAAGTCATTTTATTTCAGTACATTTCTTTTTTATCTACAAATATATTTCATACAAGATTTTAACAACAAATCAGTACAAAAATTAATAGGGAGATATGTTTTGCCTCTTTTATTTTGTTTATATTATTTAATGTTTATTAATATAATAAAGGTAAGACCATTTATTGGTGTATAGTTTATTTTGCTTAGACAAACTATTACTGATTATTCTAAAAATATTGTTTATTGCCATCATGTTATCTTTTATAACACATGAAATTTTCAAATAACAATGTATGACATATCCTAGTAGTTAGCAATGTCCAAACTAATATATTTTCTTCATGGATGCACAATTAATTTCAGATCCTCAATTTATAAAGTTTCTAGAGCTTTTTAAAAGTATTTTAAAGATAATATTAAAATAGAGTACCTTTAGGAGTAAAGACTTAGAACCTAACCATAATTTTCAGAAGGCAAAACAACCAAAATGCTTTTTTTTTTTTTTTTTTTAGCCCTGGCTCCTCTCCTGGAACTCACTCTGTAGTGCAGGCTGGCCTCGAATTCAGAAATCTGCCTGCTTGTGCCACCAAAGTCCTGGATTAAAGGCATGTGCCACCACTGCCCAGCTCCAAAATGCAATTTTTAAATGTTACCAAGAAACATCACCGTTCCAGGCTTCTATACACAGGCCACAAATGTTAGCATAGTTTTTCCTTTATCAGCTACTCAAAAAACATGGAATAAATGATGTGTTATCATCTTTAATATTCTTAAATGTCCATGAGAAGGCAACACTAAAAGTCACTAGATTTTAGACAGGACTGCTGAATTAAATCAGCTTATACACCTTAAGAATATCTTAACCTCAGAATAAAAGACTAGAAATTGTTGCCTTGGGGAAGAGGTTTCTATTGTTTCAACAGGACTTTAGGAGATTATTTGCTTGTGAGACTTATGATGAATGAATGCAACAGAATCAGAGGAACCCAGGACTGCCCACTTGAAGCATCCTAGACCAGGCAGGACTGAGATTTCCCTATATCCCACTTCTATCTCTATCATCCCCAGGTCTTTCCTTGCTTTCTTTACTGCAACAGATGTGACTTCCTCCAGGAGGCCTCCATATATGGAGGTTGCAGACATTGTAGATGCTAAATTCACTATACACACAAACATACATACATACACACACACACACACACACACACACACANAGAGAGAGAGAGAGAGAGAGAGAGAGAGAGAGAGAGAGAGAGAGAGAGAGAGAGAGAGAGAGAGAGAGAGAGAGAGAGAGAGTCATTTTCTTGAGTCACTCAAACTTCTTCAAATTCATGGATAGATTTCCTGATTCGGCCTTCTGAGTTATGATATCAGCAGTGCCATAGTACACCCTGCTGAAAGGCAATATTTTGATTATTAGCAAGTGCACACAATTTTGTAATGAATCAGACCACATACTTGTGTATAGTGAATATACTTTCAAAAGAACACCAACATTTAAAAAAAAAAAATCCAAGAAAATGTGAAGGTGACAGATTTTTTTCTCTACCAACTTAAAATACTTGTGTTTTTTCCTGATAAAAGACTATTTTTTAATTTTAATTGCAATATGTTGCCAGCTTGCTTTCATCATAGGCATATCACTTGAGAAACATTGGCTTTGATCCAGAAA
Organism: Mus pahari; assembly: GCF_900095145.1. NCBI lineage: Eukaryota > Metazoa > Chordata > Mammalia > Rodentia > Muridae > Mus > Mus pahari. The sequence goes on along the minus strand of NC_034590.1, from coordinate 58,619,087 downwards.
TTGCCAATTTGTAAGAATCTACTCCAGGATTGAACTTTGTCATTTCCAAAGCTAACAGTGGGGCTTCTGTGAAAACTGAAGAATATATCTTCCTAAATTTAACAAAGCTCTTCTGCTGAAGGTGATCCCTGCCCCAAGCATTTTATGATATTTTGGATACTATACTACTTAAAAGTGTAATTGCTTGTGTCCTGTTACATACAACTATGCTCCTGTATTCATTTTCTTATCATGTAGCTTTTAATAGTAACCACATATGTTTATTTTATGTGTGTGACATTTTTCATAAAGATGGAATCAAGCTTAGAAACATACCCATCACCTCATTATGTTGTCATACATTTGAGAGAAAGAAATTAAAAATCTATCATGTGTCTGTAAGTGAAATTTAAGGGGCAAACTACTTATCTATATTTGTGTGGCTCTAAATTTAAAAACCCATCCTCAAACACAACGTGCACATGCACACCAGGTCTTCTAGAAATTTGAACCCATTAGTGTGCTATGGCTAACTAACATCATCATCCAGAGTGAACTCCAGTCCAGCTGAAACTTGGAATCCTTTCAGTGATCATCTGTCCTCTCTCCCACCATTTTATCCATCTGCTTCCTCCCCTTTGTCAGCCAGTTTTCTACTTTCTGCTTCCGTGGTACAAACTTTTAACTTAGAGAAAGATAGCTGGGACTAGATCGTACCATGTAATGGAGGCTGACTTAAATTCTTCATCTTCCTGCCTCAGCTTCTAGGATGCTGAAGCCACAAGCCTGCATCATCTGCACCATCAAGCCTGTCAAGATCAACTTTCATAGACTGCACACATTTGTGGGTAATACAAAACATTTTTTTCCTTTTGGAGATTTTATAAGCCAGGGTCATTATTGAAGGCTGGCATTTTCCAGCTGACTACTTGCTAACAGATATTCCAGTGGCAAAGATAAGATCTGATCATAAGTGCCTATGTATCAGAAGACATCCCAGGTCCTTTCTCAACACTGAATATAGACTGTATTTAAAACCAAAGTAGAAAATATTAATAAGTTCTTCATTAAACCATAGTTAAGAGCTCAGAAATTTTGAATTAATTTCCAAAATTTTCATTTTCAAAGGCTGACATTTATCTAAGCAAAATAAAGATAAAGAGAAGAAGCACTTCAGATTTTCCATATGGCTCACAAACAAAGCTCATGTTTGTTTTCAAACAAGCCCAACTGCACTTATGATCAAAACAATTTCTACATCACAAACATATTGAAACAAGACACTTCACATCTAGATCATCAGTCTCCTCTGTTTAGATACTACAAATAAAATTATTATGTTATTGTATTTACATTGCTGAAGCCATCCATGAGCTTAACAGAGCCATTTAAAATTAGTCTTCATATCATGTAAGTGTATTACATTTTATCATGTCCCTTTGAATAAATCAACCATTAAATCTTTTAATAAATTTACTGGTTTGTTACTGATACACAAAACTGTATCTGTCTATTATTTACAATTTGATGAGTTTGAACACATGTGAAACTCATAAAATAACAATTAAATAATAGATATTCATCATATCCAAGTTTTTTCTGTCCTTTTGTTTTGTTTTTGAAAAGCACTCATAACGCATGCTAAGATCATGCTATAGTATTTTATTATTGTATTGTTTAATCCATACTCATTTAATATAACAAACTTTCTACCAATTTATCAATAAATTATAATTTCTTCACCTCAAAATTTACATTCCTGGCAATTAGCATTTTATTCTCTGTTTCTATAGGTTTGACTATTATGCTGGGTAGTCTTATGTCAACATGATATAGACCAGAGTTATCTGAAAGGAGGAAAGCTCAATTGAGAAAGCTGCCTCCACAAAATGTGACTGTAAGGCATTTTCTTAATTAGTGCTTGGTAATAAGTTACTTATCTAGTTGAAGTCTTTGAGAGTACCTCTGATAGTCTTTGAAAGGTTATGTGCAGCCATGCATGTTTCCATACCCGTGGGAAGAATTTCAACTGTGAGTCTTCTTAACTTCCTGTATACCATGGAAAATTTGGCTTCAAATATCATTTAAAATACTCAAAATAATAACACATGTCTGTCTCTAGCCATGTTGTGACACAGTTTCCTCAGAGATAGATGCTTTCCATCAGGCCGGAAGCTCTTTAAGCAGAAAAGTAACAACTTAAGCTTTAAGCTGTCCCTGAAAATGACCAGATTCACTAGCTCTCTACCTGCAAGATTGAATAATAAAAACAAAGATCTGTTCAAATGGAAGGAAGCCGAACTGCAAGGAAGAATCTCAGACAAACCAAGGTGCAAAGCAGACCCTGAGATCAGGCCAGCTGCCAAAAGACGCGAAAACATTCAGCTGACTGGAAGAGATTTAAACTCACTGAGGCACCTGGAATGAACACTCTATAATCAGTTGAACTGCCTGTTGGCTGTTCAGTGTACTCTAGGTTCCTAATTGTGTGAGTTGTCATACATGATGGGGTGGGCTTTGGTAATGCAGTTGTCTTTGAGTCATTTCTACTCCTATTAGTAACCTCTCACTCATATTCCAGTAATAACTCCAATGAAATTCATTGATTCACCTAACTGGATGCTGGTAGCTTCTGTACTTTGATCTATTGTGGTTTCCCTATCTAGGGTGAATAGATGTGTATGTGTTGTGTCTTCCCAGTAAAAGTTCTATTATGCAAAAAGCCAGTAAGAATTTATAATGACATATTTTAGAAATTAAGAATTTGTTTATGATCAAATTTTTCCAAATTTAAGCAAAGCGGTCAGCTAAAAAAGAAATAGCATCAAAGAACTTAAAATTAAAAAGTTCTGTTTATGTTCTGGGTGATTACATACTGATGTGCTAGTAGACTTAAGAATGTAGAGTAAAATTCTGTCCAAATAAGGGTATCATTTGGAGAAAATGAAGCTCAAATTGTTTTATGATAGGGTTCTTTTTTAGCAAAGTGAACTACAGATTAACTGCATAAAGTCTGTACATTTCCTAAAATCTGAGCAAAATTTTAAGTTTGCATAAATACATTCTATGAGGGATTCCTCATGCTATCACAGAACAATAGTAAACAACAATCTAGCTACAGACCCCTTAATCGACAAAAAAGTTTTGACTGTGAGATACACCAGTACAATGTTGCTACCATGCTTGTGAGAGGAACTTGCCAATATCTAATATTACTTAAAGCAAACTCTGTGAGACGGGACCTCTATCTCACCTTGCCTGCGTCACCAAGAGCCCAAGATTATTTAGCCCAGAGACCTAGCTTAAAACCAAATATTACTTTTCTACTAAAGGAATGTAGAATTAAAATGACATCCAATGACATTCTGCTATACTCATAGATCAGTACCTTGCTCAGCCGTCATCAGAGAGGGTTCCTCCTACATCAGATGGGAACAAATACAGAGACCAAAGTCAGACAATAGGTAGAGAGTGAGAGACCTTGCAAAACTCAGACTTCAATGGAATATTTCATCATTTTTCTCACCTTAGGGATCACAGAATCCTGAGGAAGAGGAGGAAAAAATAAAAGAACCAGAGGATGGAAGATACAAATACAACAAGGCTCTCTAAACACAACAGAACAGATATGAACATACTGAGGCAACATGCACTGGCCTGCATAGATTTGTGCCAGATGGATTCTTAGAGCTGAAAACAGACGATACATGCCCCTTTCCATAACTCAGAAGGTATCTCTAATTAATAACTACTTGAAAATGAAAATTTAGTTTTCATCAAGGGAGTCTCACTAGAGAAGCACAATACTCTGAAAGGTTGTCTGCATGTCCTGCAGTAGGAGGCCAACAGAAAATGAATTCAGTTCCATCTTTGGAAATTCCATGACTCATGATGTCATGAAAGCTTTTTCTCTTCTTTCCTTCCTTCTTTCTTTCTTTCTTTCTTTCTTTCTTTCTTTCTTTCTTTCTTTCTTTCTTTCTTTCTTTCTCTTCTTCTTCTTCTTCTTCTTCTTCTTCTT
>NC_034590.1:58611183-58613990 GCF_900095145.1 Mus pahari | reverse complement strand
TCTTCTTCTTCTTCTTCTTCTTCTTCTTCTTCTTTTGATTTATTTATTCTTTTATTGAGCAACAGTACATTTCTGCTGTCTTCAGACACATCAAAAGAGGGCATCAGATTCTATCACGGATGGTTGTGAACCACCATGTGGTTGCTGGGAATTGAACTCAGGACCTTTGGAGGAGCAGTCAGTTCTTTTAACCACTGAGCCATCTCTCTAGCCTTTTTTTCCTTTATTAAAAAAATTAAGTTTATTTCTAATATAGCCATAATGAGACATATTTAAGACAGAAGCGGAGAATTTAAAACATATTAAATTTGTAGTAGTAATAAAATTGTCTAAAAATAGAGTGTGGGGACATGAGAATGTACAGATGAGAAAGAGGTGAAAGACCCACATGTGCAATTGTGCCATTCCCAATAATCAGACAAACAGTAGACATGAAAGCAGGGGAAAACCTGAAAGTCACTTCTAAGTACTGGGACACCACTGGAGACTAGAGATGCTTCAATCTCTCATTGATTGATTGATTGAAAGCCACTTCTAAGTACCAGGACACCACTGGAGACAAGAGATGTTTCAATCTCTCATTGATTGATTGATTGATTGATTTATTGATTGATTGATTTAAAACTACTTCTAAGTACCAGAACACCACTGGAGACTAGAGATGCTTCAATCTCTCATTGATTGATTGATTGAAAGCCACTTCTAAGTACCAGGACACCACTGGAGACAAGAGATGTTTCAATCTCTCATTGATTGATTGATTGATTGATTTATTGATTGATTGATTTAAAACTACTTCTAAGTACCAGAACACCACTGGAGACTAGAGATGCTTCAATCTCTCATTGATTGATTGATTGAAAGCCATCTAAGTACCAGGACACCACTGGAGACTAGAGATGTTTGGATCTCTTACTGATTGATTGATTGAAAGCCACTTCTAAGTACCAGGACACCACTAGAGACTAAAGATGTTTCAATCTCTCATTGATTGATTGATTTTAATTCCAGTTTGTGTGAAATGTCCATACACTCAACATTCTTGATGAAATTATCTTGAAGGACAAGAGAGAAAATATCAACCACAAATCACTTAAAAAATAAGAAAACACGTGACTAGAAAAAAATACATAAACTCAAAAAAAAATCTGTCTCCAGAAAGACTAATGCTTTTGTTTGTTCCATGACACACTGGAAAACTTTCTTCTCTCAGTAAATAAATCAGAGATATTTATCAAACTGGACACAATGTACAAAACAATTGGTCTTTGTGATGAAATCTCTGGTTAATAGCTCTAAGTTCACAGGCTTTTGGAGTTACTTAATGCTACATATTTAGTGGAACATTCTATGCCCTGAGAAAGCATCTAGGTATTAAAGATATAGGGAAAATAAGAGTTGTAGATACCAGTATGTGCCATGCATAATACACTGGTACTGCAGAATATTGTGGAACAATATAATACTGCAAATAGCAATAATGAATCTGACTATTTCACATCCAGGTGAAATAATCTCAGCAAAGCCACATGGGCTGCTGAGACATATCTAAACAGAAATCTGGTTGACTCCAAATTTCATGCTACTTTCACCTATCAACTTCAGGTATTGTCAGTCGAGTGGGTAACTCTTTGTTCATACAGACATATGATTTAGCTTTACCAAACTCCATCCCTCTACATCATCTATACCTTTAGCTGATCAGCTCCAGTTCTGTCTGTTGTTTTGAGGTTTGTTTACTTGACTCATTTTTCATAGGCTACTAAATATTGTAATTATATTCTTTCATACTAAAATATCTTGGGTATTTTACTCATGTGTGACATAACATTAAGTACTTCTTTATATATAGTAGATGTAAAGAGCATGTGAATGTGTCATATGACCATAACAACTTTGAGATTTTAAATTTGTTCTGTTTCCAGAACAAGGCTTAATTTATTACCTGCATTGTACCATTTCATTCTTTTCTTGGCATTGATTGGTAGAATAATGGTCAAATCACAGACCTGAGATCACGCTAGTCATTCCCATGGCTATTTGAAAACAAAAAACAAAAAACAAAAAACAAAAAACAAAAAAAAACAAACTTAAGAGACATAAGTATGGCACTGTGGATTGTGGAGTAGAGGAAACTAAATACATGCTTCAGTTAGCTCTAGCTGGCTTTCTCTATGTGCAAACAAGAATCCTAGCAGCAAGGATGCCAGAGTTGATTTTCATCAAAAGGTTAAACAGACAAAATTTCACTGACCTCAAAGAATAGTTGATTTCAAAGGAATTATGTCTTTTGTTACAAATGTAGACTTTAACTCAGAATTACTCTCTATGAGAACTTTAAATGTATATACGGTGTTCACCTATATATTCAAGTTAATCCACATTCTAAAGACTTCCTTTTTAGGCAACAGTGATTTTAAGATTCCAGGAATTTCAGTTCAGGTAAACAGATATCAAAAGCAAAAGAGGATTTGTCCCAAACAGATATGAACTCAAATCCTTGAAGCTACCTGCTTAAGTAACCTTGGCTGGTTACTTATAATCACTCTCCTCCTTCTTATCCTGTCTGTCCTCCCCCCTTTCCTCCTCTTTTTTTCTTCTAGATGGAGGTATCTCAATTTCAGATGTTTATTATGAATGTAATCTGACACATAGACGATATGTTACAGTTTGGATTTCTTTTTGCTTGTTTGTTTGTTTTTTTGGTGTTTCGAGACAGGGTTTCTCTGTGTAGCCCTGGCTGTCCTGGAACTCACTTTGTAGACCAGGCTGGCCTCGAACTCAGAAATCTGCCTGCCTCTGCCTCC
>NC_034590.1:58570715-58610778 GCF_900095145.1 Mus pahari | reverse complement strand
TGAATCAAGTTATTTGTTAGGTGTTTGTGTGTGTGTGTGTGTGTGTGTGTGTGTGTGTGTGTGTGTGTGTGTGTGTGAACTGAACCCTGGCTACCCTGGAACTCACTCTGCAGACCAGGTCAGCCAAGGACTCAAGGATCTGCTTGCCGTTGCCTTCTGGGTACTGGGATTAAAAGGGGTACACCACGGTTCTAGGCAGAAATATAAGTTCTAAGACAGCATGAGATATGATCATTTAACTTGGAATATAATTTAAAATAAAATTTCTAAAATCACAGTTCACAAACTAATACCTGGAATAATTTGCTTGGATAACTATTAGATATGTCTGAGGCCTATTGTGATTGAGATAAAATTTAAATTTCTTTTAAGTTATGCTGTTAATATTTGAGAGATGTCCTTGCCATTAACAGCAAATATGAATCATTTTAATGAACTTGAACTAGAGCACTGTCTCTATGTCTACCTGTAATAGACTAAAGACTACTTCAGATATACATTAAATAAAGCTCTATTCACTACAGATATAACATCTTAGAATTCACTGACATACATTAGCATACAGGCTGAATCTATGTGAATCACCTTGTCTCCTTTCAATCCATCCTGGTCTACCTCCTTACTGTGTAATTTCCCTAGTGCAGAAACCCTTATAATGTTCATGTTACCTCAGGATACCTGCATCTTCTCCAGTTGCCCAACTTTATTGGGTTGTCAAAGAGAAGGGTATCCCCATAGCTAAAAGGCTAACTCTAAATTGACCCTGTTCCTTATTCTCAGGCTCCCATTTTTGTTTGAATGCTTTCACACTGCCCCAGTGATTCAGGAGACATTCTCACACACCATGGCATATCTCTGTGGTTAGAATGAACATGACCTTTTCAGAATATTATGAAGTATAGCATCAGCTGTGGACACATTCACAGACCTTGCTCTTTATGTTTTATTGTGGTGTGTGTATGTGTGTATGTGTGTGTGTGTGTGTGTGTGTGTGTGTGTGTGCTCATGCATGTATGTGTGTTTGTAGTTGTTTGATCATGCACAAAGGCAAAAGAAAGACATTAGGTATCTTTATCTATTTCTTCTTTATTCTTTTCTGGCAGAATCTCCAAAGAAATTTTCAGCTAGCCTTGCACACTACAATCCCCAGTGATCCTCATATCTCCACATGTCTCAGACTTTATACACTGGCCCTAGATATTTTAATGGATGTCTTCACTTGCATCCAAACTTTCTTTCTAGCATAGGCCTTGTTTTCCTTTGTGCTTCCTTTGTTTAGTGTTAATTTTGATGTGCTATACCTAAAGTTTATATTCTAATTTCAACTGATTTGAGAGGCAAACTTTTAGGTAGATTTCTAGCTCTAGTCTGGTTGTCTTGGTACAAGTTAAATAAAGTTCTTACCTTTTGATAATTTTTGCTTCAAAAATTTTATACATATATGATGAAATATAATTGTCATATTTCACCCCTATTCTTCTACACATCCCCAATAATCTACATATTTTATATATACAAATATATGTATATACACATAAATTTCACATGCCCATGCACAGACACAGGTTTGCACATGTATGTGCATACACATACACACACACATACACATACACATACACACACACACACATTATGTATGTATATACTCAGTTAGTGATTCCTGTGTGTATATGGATGTGGGGCTCTCCACTGAAGCATGAAACCTACCAGTAGACACATTCTCAAAAGGAATAATTCTCATTCTCTCAGCAACTATTAAATACCTAATAGCTCCTCAGTAATGGCCTAGAGAGCCCCTTTTATGTCTACTCTGAGATCTAGAATGACTTGATATTTTGCATGCCATATGCATATGACTACAGATGCTGTTAATTAATGTGAGCTGTAAATGATGTAATGCCGAGAAGACAACATTTTATAGTATTCTGCTCCATCCTAAAGGTTTTGTATTATTTCTGACTCTTCTCCCATGATATTTCCTGAGCCTTGGTGGACAGAGGTGATGTTTAATATATATGTCCTGTTTATGTATCCTAAAGCTATTACATGCTCCACCCATGAATTTTTCTGAATTTATCAATGACCTTTAGTGAGTGATCCATTTGCTTTACCTTGGCTTTCATCATTTATTCTGTTTTTCATGTGGTACATTCTTTTTGCGAGGCTCTCCATTGAAGTTTCTTTTTGGCTTATTGAGTTTTTCATATTTAGTATTATTTTAATTTGGCCTTTGTTTATTGATTCTTCTTTTTTTTTATTTTGTGTTGATCTTGTAGTTTTTTTACGCCATTTTTTAGTTGTTTAAACATAGTTATCGGGCGGTGGTGGTGGCGCACGCCTTTAATCCCAGCACTTGGGAGGCAGAGGCAGGCGGATTTCTGAGTTCGAGGCCAGCCTGGTCTACAGAGAGAGTTCCAGGACAGCCAGGGCTATACAGAGAAGAAACCCTGTCTCAAAAAGAACCAAAAAAAAATAGTTATAATCATTCCTTTGGCTTTTTTTTTGATCTGGAAGTTCTTCTAAGACATTCTAAATAGAGTCCATTATATGACTAATTTTTGTAGGAACGGTATTTTCTTGGATTTTTTTGTGTTGTGTTTACTTCTTTCTGGGCCTATACTTATATAACTGATGTTGTTGAGTTGAATTTAGATTTAGAGGCAGATGGTCTGTGGATCTGTCAGTGTCAAGAGCCAGGACAACTGTGGAAGTGTGGCCCGTAGGCTCAGGACCCTTACTCCCCTTATCTGTCAGCATCAGAAGCTATGAGGTGACTGCAGATGTTTGAGCTGGAAGCTTTGGTCTAGGTGTCCAGGTGCCTCTTACCCACTGACCTTGGGTGATGAGAGGACTGCAGAAGTATGAGCTGTGATCTCATTGTCTAGGCATCTTTATCCATGAGTATGGGGAGATGAGCAATGGATGGAAATTTGTGCTGAGTAAAATAAAGCTCTTTTGTTGGCAGACATAACTTGTACGATAGTAATGAACTCAAAATGACTACAGATATAAAATCTTGCATGTTAATCATGAACTCTAATGACTACAGCCTTTTGTGAATTTCTCTCCCCTACCTGGAATCACACAATTCACAGCCTTAATTTTTCACATTTACCCTCATTTTCTTCCTCACTTTCCCTGTCTTGGTGGATAGAGGTGATGTTTAATATATATGTCCTGTTTATGTATCCCAAAGCTGTAGCATGGTTCATCTTTATAAGAGCCAATCCCCATTTCCATAGGATCCTGTTTGGTATTGTATTCCATCTCGGTGGGCTGGAATCTAGATTCTCTGGAGATCACTTACCTGGCCCTTATCTCTGTGACTCAGTGCAACTTCCTGAGTTACTCAGAATACCGTAAGAAATAGGAATCATCTTGGAATGTCTGATGTCTTCTAAATTCCCTTCTTTAAAATATTCTCAATGCTTGGGGCTGTCCAGGAATTATTTTGGATCTTGAGCTAGGTCAATGTCACGACTTGGAAAGGTGGGTTATCCTGGTTTTTTTCTCATAGGCCTTTTCTACTGTTTTGGTTTCTTCAGTTTCTATAATTTATGCATGAGCTTGATCACATAAGTGTTTGTGCACAGGAAGATTGTCAAGTCTGAGAGATAATTCATTAAGTAAGATACTGGGCTATAACCATTTTCCAGTTTTAATTCATTGAATTTTGAGTGTAGCCTTATAAATTGTATAATGTCTTAGAATTCATTACAACCATACTCAATGTAATTATAAAAAATTATGAATTTATTTTTCTTTAAATACACAACTTTTTATTGTAATTACATTGTGTAGGGTTGTTAGCCTGTGTCCACTCAGCCATTGGACATGGCTGCTTGGGGAGGCAGAATGTGGGATGTTTGACTTGGCTTATCCTGCATCACCTCCAGGGATTGGGAAAGCACAGTCTGAGATGTGGGAAAGTAGGAGCTAGTTGGAGTCCCCAGGCCTGTGATGATGCTGGGCCATGTGGTTCTCAGATTCCTGGATAACCAGGAGCTGCTAGAAGTCAAGGAAGTGAGGGCTGGAGATAGCATATAGCCTGGGGGCTGGGAGGGGGAGCTCTGGCTTGTCCCAGCAGAGACAATTGTCCTTAACTTGGTTAATGCAGGCTTTGTGGCTGCTGTGGTTAGGAACAGAGAGAGGCCTTCTACAGGAGACTAGGCTGCAGCTCTGTAGGCAAAGGCCTTCTCCATGGCTCCCCACGGAGGATCTTGGTGAGAAGAGGCAGTCCGTGGTTCCCAACAGTTTATTGTCATGACAGAAAATGGATGCATCAAATAATGCCATACATTCTCAGAGTGGGCCTGAGATTAAAAACCTTTTGAGGGAGGAAAATCAGGGAAGGAAAGCTTATTGGCTAAGCCCTCCAGACTTCTAGGTACCTCATTTGCATTGAGACCTCTGTTTTCAGTCAACATGACTGGTTAAGTCTCTTTTATGTAAGAAACATAGCACAAGTTCCAATTCAGGAGTCTGGCAGGTTGCTGGTAGTCACCTAAGCTTCAGGTGTGTACCAATCAAGTCTCCGCATCTCGATCTGCTCTACCTTACCAAACTTCCTAGCATAGTTTTATGTCCCACAGTATTGTATTTTTTACTTTGCCTGTGGGCATGTAGAGGTTAAAGGACAATTCACGGGATTCTGATGTATCCTTCTACAATATATGTCCTACAGATGGAGCTCAGGTTGGTAACTCCTTTACCAACTGAGCCATCATTGACCTTGTACAAAAACATTCTAAGGGAAGGCTATTAATAAAATATATCATTTGATCTCATCCCGCTAACACAGAATGTCTCAGCCTGTGGTTAGTGACCCCTTTGGAGGTGGAATGATCCTTAGAAGGTGTCAAATATCAGATATCTTACGTGTTAGATGTTTACATTACTATTCATAATACTAGCAAAATTGTAGTAGCACTGAAAATAATTTCATGTTTGTGGGTCACGACAACAGGAAGAACCTTATGAAAGGATTATAGCTTTAGGAATGTTGAGAATCATTGTTCTAAGATTTAAAACCAAAACAAACAAACAAATAAACAAACTGTTACTGCTTACTTTCACTAAATTACTTTTACAAGCAAATTTTTAACAGGCAGAATTATGGATGGGCACATTAAATTTTCTTCTTAAGGTGAATCGTCACGACTCTCTTGGATTTGGTTATTTGCCTATTTGTTACTCAGCTGTCTTACACCTTGCTGATTCAGTTTAGACACGCAAGAGTGAGCTCTCCAGGGCACTCTCTTAATTTTTCTTTAATACTCCAGGCCAAAGAACAGCATCAGCTAAGCCACTAAGAAATGGGGATGCAATATTTTCTACATCCTCTTCTAAGGATCTGGACAAAAAAGAAAAAAAAATAGCAAATGTTAGGGGAATAGCTTATCATAACCTTCCACCTCTTCCTTTCTTTGTTTTGTTTTTCGTTTCTAGTATCATCCTTTTATATATATATTCTTTCTTTTTTAATTCAGTTTACATCTCCAGCACTGTCCATCTTCTTGGTTTCCCCTTCCACAATCCCTTGTCCCACCCTCCCTCCCCTTCTCTGAGAGAGTGCAGGGCCCCCACCCTGGCACCTCAAATCTCTGCAGGGCTATATGCTTCTTCTCCCACTAAGATCAGACAAGACAGCTAAGTTATTGGAATAGACAGGCAACAGCTTTAGCTGTTGAGGACCCACATGAAGACCTAGTTAAACATCTGCTACATTGTGAGGGTCCTAGGTCCAGTCAATGTCTGCTCCTTGGTTGGTGGTTCAGTCTAGTAAAGCATCCAAGTGCCCAGGTTGGTTGATTCTGTTGGTCTCTCGGTGGACTTCCTATCCCCTTTAGGGCACTCAATCCTTTCCCCAACTCTTTCCTAAGCGTTCCCAAGCTCCATCCAGTGTTTGGCTATGGTTCTCTGAATCTCTTTGAATCAGCTGCCAGGTAGAGCCTCTCAGTGGACAGCCAACTTTTAGCACTAAAAGTTTTGTGGTGGGGTGGACATTCCTATTTCTCCACTGGGTTTCTGCATGACTACAGAAGATAGCCCATTCAGGTTCTGTATGCCCTCTGCTGTGAGTCTCCGCTAAGGTCACCCTCACTGATTCTTGAGAACCTCACCCATCTCTGGCATGCCTCCCAACCCCACCTCAACAGCTGCAGATTTCCACTCATTCTCGTGGCCATCTATCCATCTATCCTGTCTCTTTCCACACCTGATCCTGAATCCCCCCCTCTCCCTCCTCATCCTCTCTCCCAGAGTTTCACCCCTCTACTTGCTTCCTACAACGATTTTATTCCCCCTTGTAAGTGAGATTCAAGCAGCCTCACTTGGGCCTTCTTTCTTGTTTAGCTTTTTTTGGATCTGCGGAGTATAGGGTGGGTATCCTGTATTTTATGGCTAATATCCACTTATAAGTGAGTACATACCATGCATATCCTTTTGGGGCTGGGTTACCTTACTCAGAATGATAATTTCAAGTTTCCTCCATTTGCCTGCAAAATTCATGATGTTTTCCATTTTTTAATTACTGAATAGAATACCATTGTGTAGCTGTACCTCAATTTCTTTATCTATTTTTCAGTTGAGGGACATCTAGGTTGTTTCCAGTTTCTGGCTCTAATGAATAAAGGTGGTATGAGCATAGCTGTGTAAGTGTCCCTGTGGTATAGTGGGACATATTTTGGGGATATACCCAGGAGTAATATACCTGGGTCTTGAATTAGAACTATTCACTATTTTCTGAGAAACTGTCTAAATGATTTTGGAAGTGCTTGTACCAACTTGTACTCTCACTAGCAATGTAGGAGAGTTGCTCCTTGCTCCACATCCTAGCCAGCTTGTGCTTTCACTTGAATTTTTGACCTTGGCCCATTTATCATTTATATAGAGGAGTAATACCGATTGTTTTTTGAGATAATTTTGTATCCAGTCACTTTGCTGAAGGTGTTTATCAGGTATAGAAGTTCTCTAGTAGAATTTTTGGGGTTCCTTATATATACTATCATATCATCCACAAATAAAACACTTTGACTTTTTCCTTTCCAATTTCCCCTTGATCTCCTTTAGTTGTCTTATTTTTCTTGCTAGAATTTGAAGTACCATATTGGATAGGGAGAGAGTGGGCAGTCTTATCTTGCCTCTGATTTTAATGGAATTCCTTTACGTTTCTCTACATTAAATTTGATGTTGGCTATAGACAGTATATTGCTTTTATTATGTTTAGGTATGTAACTTCTTTTCATGAAATCTCCAAGACTTTTAGCATGAAGGTGTGTAGGATTTTGTCAAAGGAGTTTTCAGCATCTATTGAGATGATTGCGTGATTATTGTTCTTTCAGTTTGTTTATATGCTGGATTAAATTAGTGGATTTTTAAAAATTTGTAATCCTTATTTTTGGGATGAACCCTACTTAATCCTGGTAGATGATGTTTTTGGTTTGCTCTTGGATTCAGTTTGTGAGTATTTTGTTGAGTATTTTTATATCAATATTCATAGTGGAAATTGATCTGAAATTATCTTTCATTGTTGAGTGTTTGTGTGGTCTAAATTTTAGGGTAACTATGGACTCATAGAATGAGTTTGGCAATGTTCCCTTTGTTTTTCTTTTGTGGAATAGTTTGAGGAATATTGGTATTTGCTCTTTTTTGAACATCTGGTAGAATTTGGTCCTAAAACCATCTGACCCTGGACTTTTTTGTTTTTGTTTTTTTCCCCTTTGGTTGGGAGTCTTTTAATGACTGATTCTATTTCCTTAGGAATTATAAGACTATTTAAATAGCTTACCTGATCTAGATTTAACTTGTGTAAGCAGTATCATGAAAGTAACTTTCACCCCATGGTAATATGGACTGTACATCTTCCCTGTAAGTCAAAAGAAATTCTAACATTCCTAAGTTTATTTTGCCAGATATTTCCTCAATGCAACAAGACATACCTAAGGCTTACCTACTAATAATACTTGCCAAGGTTAAACTGTATTTTTGTTATATATAATCCTATTATCCACCTGATGTTTATCTACACTATGAGAATTTTACAAGTCTGTCACACATACTCATATACTCTGATTGTGGTTTACCATTCTGGGATTTGTACCATTCTATTCTATCCTCTGCTAGATTAACACCTGGTTCATGTCCTAATACTGACTTCAGATACCTGGGTATGTATGACATGCAGGAACTTGTTGCATACTTTTTAAATTATTATTACTATCTCTGACCCAAATCTCTACTAAAACCATGTTTCTTTGTGTGATTCCCTGAACAAACCATGTACTTTTAAAACATCTGTTTTACTTTTCTCATCCTATTTAAAACCAAAGCCTAGCTGTAACAATAGTTGGCATACTTTTCTTCTATTCATCCAGCTCCTCTGCTGGTTTTATTTACAAATTTACCATGCAACTTGGCATGAACTCGGCCTGATTTCCAGCTGAAAGTCATGAAGACAAAAGCAACCAACTCATAGTTTCCTGAAAATTTAAAAAAAAAAAAAAACCTTCCCAAATCTGCCTCATTTGTTTGCTCCCTGTGGCCTCTATGAACTGGGACATTTTAAACAAATGTATCTGTTTTGTTCAGAATTTCAGAATTTGTAATATTACCTCATCTTTACCTCTATAATGGGCAATCCTCTTTTTATTTTTCTTTTTTGAGACACTCTTAGGGTTCTATTACTGTGACAAAACACCATAAGCAAAGCAACTAGGGCAGGAACAGATTTATTCAGCTAACACTCTTACACTTCCACATCACATGTAACCATCAATGGAAGAGAGGAAGGAGGTCAAGCAGGTCAAGAACCAGAAGAAAGGAGCTGATTCAGAGACTATGGAAGAGTGCTGCTAACTTGCTTACTCACCATGACATGCTCACCTTGCTTTGTTATAGAACCAGAAACCAGGAACCCAGGGATGCCATCACCTACAATGGATTGGACCCTCTCTCATCAATAACTAAGAAAATGTCCTAAAGCTGGATATAATAGAGACCTTTTCTCAGTTGAGGCTTTCTCCTCTGATGACTATAGCTTGTGTCAAGTTAACAAAAAATATTAGCCGGTACAGATGCTTTCTTATTTTACTTTTTTATTGGAATCGATTTTTCATATACTGTATTAGATTGTTTGCCCTCATTTTGTTCTTCACAGATCCTTCTCTCTATCTAGTTAACACTTAGTTATCTCTCCTTAAAACAAACTATAAAAAATGAAACAAAACAAAAGCAAAAACACATACAGTAAAACAAAAAATAAGTTGTTCAAAGAGATATCAAAATAAACATTCAAATGATGAATAAAACAAAAAATATATAAAAGCCAAAATAAAACAAAATGAATCAAAGTTTTTCTGAAATACCATTGAGTTCATTTTGTGAAAGTCAACTGTTGCTGGATCGGAAGCATGTCCTGAAGTATGTAATACAGGTAGAGCAACTCCATTGGAGGAAATTTATTTTTTTTTCTTTGCCATAGGTATAAATTGAATATAACTTCTTGATCAGAGAAGGAAGCCTAAGTTCACTCCCTCCCCCTGTCACAAAGCTGGAACTTCTGGTTTGAGCCTGTGCAGGACTTGTAAATCCTGTTATGGTTTCTATGGGTTAAGATGAGCATGAATCCTGTTGTGTCTTGAAGACACTGTTTCTTTACAGATATCACCTCTTGTTCTTACAATCTTTATGCTTTCTCTTCCTCCTGGAAATCTGAGCCTTGAGAGGAGGGATTTATTTGAAACTCTCTGTTAGTACTGAGTCCATATGAGCATGAATTCTGTTGTGTCTGGAAGATGCTGTTTCCTTGGAGTCACCCATTACTTCTGGCTCTTCCAATCTTTCTGTTTCCTCTTCCACCTAGATCCCTGCACCTTGTGGGCAGAGCTTTGATGAAAAGATCCCATTTAGGACTGACTGCTCCAAAGATGGTTACTCTCTATTCATTCATTGTACATTGTGGGTCTCTGTGTTATTTTCCCTCCACTGCAAGAAGAATAATCTCTGATAAATGCTGAGAAAGCCATTTCTCTAACGTTATAGCAGTATGTTCTTCAGAGTCATTTTATTGTTGTGTTCCTTTACCAGAATAAGAGTAGATTGTTCCCTAGGCTCATGAATTATCTAGTCTCAGATTCTTAGCCTCTTTAGCAGTATCAGGTGTGAGTTCCATTTCATGAAATAAAAAGTGGTTGGTTACTCCAGTAGCATTTATATACTATTATACAAATATATCTTGCAGGTTGGTCACCATTATAGGTCCCAGAGTCTGTAGCTGAAAAACATTGGTGATTGTTTTTCTCCTCTAGTCACATGCAGAGTATCTTCCAGCTACATGTTCATTAACCTTACTTGTAATACCCTGGAAAAAATTTCCTTTGGATTATGGTTTTAATTTCCCTCCCCCCCCCAATCAAATTTCTGAAAGTATTGATCACAGCTTCAAATCACTGTTTGGATTACCTTAACGATTACTCAGATAAAGCATCTAATGATACAAACATAAAGTTGTTTGTGAAATTCTAGGTCTGAAAATTGAGTCAGTGTGTTTACAGTTCATACTCCACTTTTCCTACATGCCCAGAAATATCCACAATTAAAATATAATTAAGTTAATGTGGAATTTTCATTTGCTTTAAATGAAAAAGGTTGTTTCACAGAGTGACTGGAAAAATGCCCTTTGCACAGTCTATTGCATTTATTTATATATTACAGTGAAATGATGCACCAAATCTCAGGGCTTGGAGACTTGTAACAGCCACCTGATTTTTTATTTTGCTCTAATTTCTTAGTTTACTAGTTAGGTGCAGAACACAGCAGGGGAAACTGCTCCATATACTTGCTCTCCGGGAGCTTGGTATTGTAGAATGGGTGTTGATTTTCTTCCCCCTCCCTTCGCTTTATTAACTTTCTTGGTTTGTTTCTTTTAGTCTACCCCCTTCCTTTTCCTTCCTTACTTTCTTCCCTTCTGAGGACATGGAAGTCTGAATTTTTGCTCAGTGACTCAGAGCTTCAAGAAACAGGGAATGTTTCAGAAGACAGGGGGTAGAAGCCAACAGATTCCTAGGGCTTGAGACCTTAGTAGCACAGCATCATTTGCATGTACTTTGTTGGCCCACAGACATAGATTCTGCCCATGATAAGCTTGGTGACCATGTATCAACTTCCAATGGAAATATCAACATATTCCCAATTACTTACATCTTCTCTCTCATTATTCAGACTCTTCTTCCCAATCTTCCCTATATTTTAACTAATTAAGGGGCTGAACTCAGACCTGATACTCATGATTTTATTATCCAAACCTAGTTCATATACATATTTAACTCCGCAAATGTTTGGATTCTTTTTTTCTTTCTTTCTTTCTTTCTTTCTTTCTTTCTTTCTTTCTTTCTTTCTTTTTTTTTTTTCCTTTGAGACAGGATTTCTCTGTGTAACCCTGACTGTCTTGGAACTCACTCTGTAGACCTTGCTGACCTCGAACTCAGAAATCTACCTGCCTCTGCCTCCCAAGGGCTGGGATTAAAGGCATGTGCCATCAGTGACCAACAAATATTTGGATTCTTTTTAAAATTCTTTTAATTAAAAAGATAAGGTATATTTTTAATTACATTCAAATGAAATGAAGTCAACCAAAGCATGGTCACAATAGTCACTCCGATCAACAAGTGTAAAACAAGATGGATAGAAATGATTAATGTATTATATATCTAAAATCTAGTTGGAACATAGGTTCATTTCTTCCTCAAGGTGGTTCTGTATCCTGGGAATGAGGTTTCTTAATGACATTCAGCTTTGCCATATGAGTAATTGTTCCTATTCTTTGAGTCTTTGACTATTCCTGTAAGAAGCTGTCCATATTTGTAACAAAGTCGTATTTTTACCCTGTTTAGAACCTTCCTCTATTCTTTCTTCCCTTCCCCCCTTCTCTTCTCTCTCATCCATTCCTTCCTTCACTCTTACTGTTTTGATTGAAACAACCTAGACTAAAGCTCACTAACAAGGCTTCTGCTTCTCTGACCTTGTCTGGAGAGCCTAAAGGCCCTATGCCCTCTACCTGAGGAATGTCACATAGCCTTGATGAGATAACAGGTTCTGATAAGAACCTACCCAGCAAGCACCTGAGATTCCTGGAATGCCTCCCCATGATAATAAAGCATCTGTGTACCTTAACCTTCAGTGTATGACCTTTGCCCACACTGGATATTACTATCATCTTTCCCAAAACTAAATAACCCTTGATTCACCCTGAATAAAGTTAATCTGTCTCCCTGATGCTAATCCAGAGTGTCATCAACTCCATCTTACTCATGGGTCATATTGTTTGTTGACTTTGTTCTCTTTGTTCTCCCGGGCCAGTAACCAACAACCCTGTGGATAAAGGAAACCCACAATTAGAAATCATTATCTTTAGCAAAATAAGCTAGACACAGAAAAATAAATATCATGTTTTCATATGAATAATTGTAGACAAACATTTAATTGATACTTGAAAATATGTTTCTCTATACACACACATACATATATGATATGAAACTAGAAATGGGTTTGTGACAGTTTCACTCAGTATAACAGAGGGTAAGGGAACCCCTCTCAAAAACAAAAACAAACAAAACAAAAACAAAAACAAAAAACAATAAAGGAAGGAAGGGAAAAAAGAGGAGCAAGGAAAAGCTATTGGAACTTTTGGCCCAGCCTTGAAATCTCCATAACAATGAACATAATTGTACTGTAGACAACAAGTGAAAATCCAGTGCTACATGACATAAGGCATTATCTTTTAGCCTTAGTGATATTTATTCTCACTTTCCTGAGAGAGAGAGAGAGAGAGAGAGAGAGAGAGAGAGAGAGAGAGAGAGAGAGAGAATGAATGAGAATGTGTGTGTGTAGCATAGGGCTCAACCATGAATGCAGTTCTTCAGGAGCTGTCCATCTGTCTTTTGCGAAAGTGTCTGTCTCTTAAGATCTGAGGCCCAGGGATCTACCTGTTTCTATGAGTCCAGTCCTACCATGTCTGCCTTGTACAACAATAGTGAGATTGAACTCAGATTCTCAGGCTAGTGCAGTAAGCATTTTCCTGAGACATCTCTGCAGGTTTTCCTTCAAGTTTACCTACCCTTTCTTCAAGGTTCTTCCCTCCAACTCATACTTTAGGACTTTAATTAAAACAACATCCTACTACCAATTATGGGGGCTTTTAAAGGAAGCCACTTACCTATACAGGTGGTCTTTCTGTATCATTACTGTTTCCCAACTGGAGGCTGAGTACATGTTTTTGCCTAAGTTATAGATTCATCATTACCTTTCTCGGAAAATGAAAATTAATATTTAATTTCTTATTATGCCTGCATAAAATGTATTTTAATGTTCAATGCTAAAGTGTTTGCCTCAAACTTCATGTCCCCAAGCCTAAACATAGAACAGTAAGAATGGATCTGGACTACTTGATAACTGACATAAATCACTACGTAAGCAGTATTTAAGCTACATTTTATGCAGTTGAAATGCTTCCTGTCTAGAAAGA
Source organism: Mus pahari (assembly GCF_900095145.1). NCBI lineage: Eukaryota > Metazoa > Chordata > Mammalia > Rodentia > Muridae > Mus > Mus pahari. The sequence continues at coordinate 58,597,256 of NC_034590.1, read as the reverse complement.
ATTTTGAATAGTTATTATCTTTTTGCTGCATATGTAATGCCTTTGCAACACACTGAATTTATGCACAACAAGAAATTGATTCTGCTTCTTAATTATTGCCCAAGAATGATTCAAATAAACTATCTCTAAAATAGAAATAATTATTTTTCAAAGATGCCATTTAATATTTATGTGGCTTTTAGCTAACAGTCCTATAAGATTGTTCCATCATTTAAATACCCAGAGGCATACATACCTCAAAACTAATTTACTTTGGAAAATTTATTTATAACTTGCCATATTTAAAGTCAGTAGTTAGGCTAGTGATTTATTATTTGCTTATTAATACTACAACAGTGACTATTAATGTGAGCTGAGATACTTTCTTTTCTTATGAAGTAGTAAAATGTTTAGGGAGACAGAACCGGCACAGAACTGAAAGCCTATTCCATAAGTGTCTTGAAGCTTGCCATCTGTGAGTCAAAAAATTTCCATATATCTTAAATAAAGTGTCATAGTGCAGTTTTGCTTGCTCTTCCCTTCCATCCTTCCTCATGACCTCCTCATGCTGTCATTTGGAATTAGGAAAAAAGCATCATAGGTAAAGGACAGGCTGAGTCTCTGTTGAAATTTTAAAGTGTTTGCATAAATATATATGTGGTATAAAATTGAAAAAATATGTCTAGATTCTTTTCAGAAATTGTTGGAAATTCCCAATGCAAGTCAAAATTCATTTAATATATTATTTCTTATTAACATTTTTGAGATTATAATACAATTACAGCATTTCTTCCTTACCTATCCTCTATCCAATCTTTAGACACACCCCTCCGTGTTCTCTTTGTTTTTAATGAAATTAAGTCAGTAATTCCAAACTAATTGATTTTGTAACTAAGTCTACAATTTGTCTAGAGTAATTTATTCACTTTTTTATGTGTATTTCTATGTGACTATGAGAATTGATCTGCACCATATGCATAGAGTAGCCTGAATGAGCATTAAGGAAACATTGTGTTTTCTGGATCTGTAATGGTGGTTTTGATCTGCCCTGTTATTGCTGAGAACCAAACCTGGGTCATTGGTAAGAGCAGACACTTCTCTTAAACACTCAATAGAAATTTAAAAACATTAAACATTCATTTTGTCTCGTACATACCTGTAACTGTAGCTCCAAGGGATCCAGTCCTCTGTTCTGACCTCTGCTGTCACTTGCACACAAGAGGTATATGTTCACACACACACACCCAAACACCCACCCCCCGAACACCCACACCCACCCCCCCCACACAAGTAGAAATGATTATTTTTAAAACATACAAAAGTATAATTGAAATATAAAATAACTTAATAGATTCTGAGGAATAATGGTTCGAAATTATCGAAACACTGAATGTCTTTATTTTCTGTAATGGAACCATACTGGGTCTATGAGAGCACACGAGTATTGATGAAGTAAAATCAATGCAACTCATGACATTCAATAGAGAAGATTCTGAACTGAGATGTTGCAGGCATCGCTGCATGGTATCATGAATCATCAAGACATACAAAGGGAAAAGTGTACATGTGTGTATTTAGAGGAAGAGTTACAGGGAGCTACACAATGCACCAAAGCTGATCAGTAGCAGAAATGACCTGGCATTGTGTTGATTTTGAATTCAGTTTTGATCACTGTGAGTTGAGAAAGCTTTTACTTACTTAAGCTTATGCCAATTTGACATAAAAACCATTCAGAGCACTACTCAACTGCTAGGTGCATCAGAAAATCCAAGAATGACACACTTGAAATGTTCAGTATCTTTTGAGGAAGGAGATTTGTTCTGCAGGGTCCTTGAATTTTTTATGGTTTAATTGTCTAGCAAGCTTTTCTCTGGTCTTGATCTGTAACTGGGGTAGAGTGCAGCTACAACAAGCTTCCTTTTTGTTTTGTCTCTCTACCTATAGCTTGCCAGTCACCTCAGAACTGCTGCTTCTTATGATTTTTCAGCCAAAGGTCAACTCATCAGATACAAGGCTTTTTACTTCTTGTTTAGACCATGGTTATGGAAACAAGGCTGTTTCTGTCTAGTAGAAACCATTGAAGGATTCTACTCTGCATCTAAATTAACCAATATACTTGTGATAGCCCTAAAATATTACCTTTTCCAGATTTTAATTTGTGAAAAATTTCCAGTTTTGTAACCCAAATAAGAATCTTTGGGAAATATCATTTCAGAAACTTTGAAGTAATATTTCTGGCATTGTGAAAGGTGAAAGAATAAGTGTCTATAATTCAAACTATTCAAGAGTTTGATTTCTTGATGTTCAGGATTTAAGGCTGGTCTAGGCAACATAGGATAAGCCCTCTCAAAGAAATGATCAGAAAAAAATGGAAATATTTCTGAATCTCTGCAGAGTAACATGATATATATTCAATACTTTATTTAAGAAAGAAATTATAAAAATAAGTTTACAGTGATTTTTAATAAATTGCCTATAATAAGCTTTTAGTAACTTCAAATATTAATAATTGAGAAATTTGAGTCTGGGAATATAACTCAGGGATAGCCTGTGTAAGGATTGTGCTTAAGCCTCAAGTGCTGGACAAAATAGATACATAATAGATAGATTTACTTCACAGTAAATCTGCAGATATGTCACCTCTGTATCTCTTCAACTTGAAATAGCTTAATCGAGGCACAGACTTGGATAGTAAAAGTTATTAAAAGCCTTTTATCACCACCAGTTCATCTTTTCTCATTACTTTGTTGCCATGATGAAAACTGAGGGTCAAATTTTCCCAGTATAACATTTTCAAAAGCTTTATAAAACTGGTCTTCTGAGTTTACAATTATAGATTAATATCACAGTCTCTAACCTGTGCAGCTTTCATCTGACTGAAGAGAAATATGTTGCCTTCACAATAAGATTTATCAAATACTTAAAATATGATTTTAACTTAACCTGGGTATCACCTTAATACTCATTTGGAAAAAGCCCAAGTCTATTACTTTCAAAGTGCTAAACGCAGCAGTGCCACACTCTCAGTTTACAAATGCTATCAGGAAGGCTATGAAATTACAGTGACTCATGGGAAGTGTACAACTATGTTTTTTGAGACCTTTAATCTTGCCATGCTTGCTATACTTTGAGCTACTGGTATAGCTTTTCTTTATGTTCTTAAAGTTTTATTTGACTCTTTACTCAATTTTGTGTCCTGGAGAGGAGAAAACTCTGCACAAAGATAAAAACCTGGCTCTATCATTTGCTAGATCTGCAAACTAAGTCACATTGTTAACCTATTCAATTGCTCATAGTTTCTAAACTAGTTCATTGGAAATTTTTATTAGTACCTATATGTTTTGGATTTGGTATGATGATTAAATAATACAATGGAATAAACATTTAATATATTTTAAACATCATTAACAAAGCAGCTCTCCACACTACAGTGTCATCTCTCAACCATTCCCTAAATGCCCACTAAACTTGATTTTACTCAATTGGTGGTCTGATATACAATACCTATTTGCTTGTCTTCTCAAATTGTACATTCTTTTTAACATTATGTTGTCAGATGACTTTTAATCATCTTTAAGACATGTTAGGATGGGTTTTGAACTTTTATGGTACTTTTGTGGTAATGTAAAATGAGGGAAACACTAGAAAGCATAATCTAGTATGGTTCCAGATCTATGATCAGAACCTGAGAGTTTCTTATTAAGAAATCTTTCAATGTTATCAGTTTCGTGTCCGTGTACAAAACAACAATGTCAAAGAACCATGGGAAATCAATGGATACTATTAATTTAGTTAACTGAATTCTATACTAATGAAAAGAAGTAAATTTCCTGATATATACACTGTTTCTCTTTCAACATGTACTTGTATGATAATAACATTTTCCAGATTTGGTTTCACTAGTCACAACTCCCTTGCATACGACAATAAATTAGATGATCTACTAATCAGATTAGTCAGATTAATGTTCATTGTTCTAGGTCTTTGTTATCTGAAGTGTGATCCCTAGACAATATTATTCATATCTCTAGTATTTGTTAGAGAGCACAGTGTCAAGTATTACTCTTCAAATAGAATCTACATTTCAATAGATCTTCATATGTTTAACATGCATCTTAAGTGACAAGAACGCACTCTATGATTGTGGGTGCCAAATAGAGATCAATTTAGCAACGTAAAACAATTTTTTTTTTAAAAAAACACATTCTATAGAGTACACATGAACAAAGTTCTAGATGAATTGATAATTGAGATGGTCTTATTAATTGTGTAAATTTCCCCATCTATGGCTGAGAATCGTGAGAAGTATAATATAGATAGACTATGTAGCAAAATGTATTCAGTATTTCTCCACAAACCTTCATCTGTAGGATAGAGAACCTGTGGTATGCTCTTACTAGGTTCCTTCCATACTAGATGGACTTGTAGACAGAGACATGACTTCCACTGAGAAGCAAGAATACTTTTATGAAAACTGAACCTCTAATGTTGATAATTTGTAAAAAAAAAAAAAAAAAATGAAAGGGGAAAAGAATTAGCATGTTTAATTTCTGTAGGAAAAGTGGAATAATTACTGAGAAAAACCAAGAAGATGGAAAGATATACTAATAGCTTATATCTCTCTCAAACTGAAGTACTGGAACTGATCTCAATCTGATGGCATTTGGAAGGAGAGAATTGTGGAGGAAATTAAGCAGTAACAGTTTGAGCCTCTATAACAGGGACAGTTGTCCTCATTAGAAAAGATTTGGAAGCTAACTACATCTTCAGGCCATGTGAGGACACAAAGAAATCAGTTGCTGGCATTCAGAGGCAGTCCTTACAATCTTGCCAGCACCCTGATCTCACAGTTACAGTTTCCAGTGAAGAGTACATTTTTATTGTTTATAAGCCACACAGTTTGTGACCCTTTGTTATCATAACATGGAGTGACATAGGAATTGAGACATGTAACATTAAACAGAAACTCAGGACTAGAGGGTATAAGGAAGACCAGAGAGCATGGGCCAGGAAGTAATGGATAGACTGATGCAAGGCCGAAGAAGTGAGGTGTTTTCTCTCAAGTTCAAGAGAAGAAGGCATTCAATTTCTCTGTCTACCTACCCACATCTTCCCTTCTTTCCTTTCTCCCACTCCCTAGTACATACTTGGGGGCAGTCATTTGAGGGCAGTCATTTTAAGAACCTTCACTAAAATCTGGTGCTTTATGCAAAAGTGGGTAAGATGCAATTTGTCACTTTGAACTTCAGATTGGATGTCACTGCTGTGGTTGCAATCTGCAGACACCAGCTGGAGAAGCCATAAAGTTTATCTCCAGACACACTGCCAACAAAATCAAAGGACCTTTCTCCACCCGACAGGGGGACAAAAATCTCCTTGAACTTTCATGTGCTCCAACCTTGTTAGTAATCTTCCAATTAGAAAAAAAATATAAGTATAATAAATGTAAATGTATGTATGTTACCTCTGTGGAGGAAATATTTAACCTTGTTTGTGGTATTTTAATTAGAAAAAATAAGAATAATAAAATGTAAACATATCTGTTTTACGTTCTACAGAGATGAGAAAGAGCTCGTTACTTTTTTATTATTGATTACAATTTCTACCTTTATTTGTTTTTTTTTTACAAGCTAATGGTTTCTACAACCAGTACCACTTGCTCTAATTTCATTCTTTTTTTTACAAGTTAATGGTTTCTGCAACCAGTACCACTTGCTCTAATTTCATATTTGCTCTCTATTGCATTTTTATAGCATTAATCAGTTCTTCCTTCACAACATCTTCCCTTGATGTGGTGATAAGCCTTGTTCTTATGTGAAGCATTTGCAAGTATTCTTAAAACAGTATTCCATTTTCATATATATTTCAACATAATCCATAGCAAAAGTATTTTAATTGCTACCTTACTGAACTTGGGAGATGAGCAAATATGATTAAAATACATTATAGACAACTCTTATTTTTTTCCCAATCTGTAGGTTGCCGATTTGTCATATATATAGCCAAAACAATCCTAAACAATAAAAGGACCTCTGGAGGAATCACTCACCATACCTGTCTTGAAGCTGGACTAAAAATCAATAGTGATAAATCCCGAGTGGCATTGGTACAGAAACCAACAGGTTGATCAATGGAATAGAATCAAAGACCCTAAAGTAAACCCACAAAACTATAGGCACTTAATTTTCATCAAAGAAGCCAAAACCATATAATGGATAAGAAAGCATATTCAATAAACGCTGAAATTGAGATTGTATCTATGTGTGTTTGTGTGTCTCAATCTCTGTCTGTCTCTCTGTCTCTGTCTCTGTCTCTGTCTCTGTCTCTGTCTCTGTCTCTCTCTCTCTCTCTCTTGATTTTTTCGAGACAGGGTTTCTCTGTATAGCTCTGGCTGTCCTGGAACTCATTCTGTAGATCAGGCTGACCTCGAACTCAGAAATCCATCTGCCTCTGCCTCCCAAGTGCTGGGATTAAAGGTGTGTGCTACCATGCCCAGCTTCTCTCTCCCTTGATCATGTTTGTATTTGCTTTTAGTCAACAAAATCTCCTATGTATTTTCCACACTACATGACACTATTACCTACATATTAAACACTGAGAGAGTTCCTAATGGTTGGTTCATTTATTTAATCTTTTAAATCAATGAAAGGATGTTTATGCAATGACATTGAAACAAAAATGAGATAATACAATTTACTAATATAGAAGAGTCAAAAATAACTTATGTATTACAAATCTTTGTAAAGATAATTCATGCCATTTAATCAAGAAAAAGATAGTTATTCAGGACTTATATTTTAACCAATAAATCTTTGAGTGCATAAGTTCCAGTCTTTACTATATCACATGATGTATTCATGCTGAAAAATACTGAGAATCTTGCTACATATCTAAGTCTTCAATTTGACAATTTTCTAACTTTATGTATATTCCATGTGAGAGCTAGGTTTACAGTTATGTGCCACCAACCTCAGTTATGTGTATTTTTATTTACTGAGTCAAACAAAAAAATTGAACAGAACAATGAAAATAATCATAGTGCTAAGTCAAAGGAAACAAAAAGTATCCTGAGAATAAGATGTAAGAGCAAAGAAAAACATGAAAAACTTAAAACCATGCATCTTGTTGAATGTGGGTATGTGTGTACATATTCGTGTGTGTGGCTGTCTGCATGAAATTGTGAATGTAAACCAGAAGTGAACACTTTCATCTTCTAGTGCAATTTTTGAGACAAGGTCCTAAGTAAATCTGGACATGACTGATTGACTGTACAGGTTAGACACAAGGGCTTGGATCTTGGACCTTGCGTCTTGGATTACAAGTGTTCATAACCAGGTGATGGGTATATAAACTCTGGTCCTCATATCCTTACGTCTCTAAAACCCAGTATCTTCAAGAACAATGAAACATTAAAAATCTAGGTGGAGGTTATTTTAAAGAATAAAAACAATAAATCAAATTATTTATGAGAAGATGTGGGAGGGTTAACTCACTTCAAATTGAAAGTAATTGGCAGGGTTAACTATATATCTCTATTTTTTATGTTACCCTTTGAATGCAGTTCAACATCCACCTGAGACAGATCAATAATAGATGCAGTGAACTCTGACAAACTATGCTCAGAATACGAAATCATTTTACATGGGGATGGAATGTGGCAGAAGAGAGCAACCCCAGCAAAAAATGTTATGGGCAAGAGTTCATGCAAGTGTGCATGATGTTTTAATGGAAATGTGATGTCCACAATACAGACTTCGTATGTGCAGTCACATTACCATGACAACCAGGAGCTCTCTATAGTTCCCTATGAAATAATGACTTGCTTATGCTGGAGCATTTAACATAACAGCTTTTCATGTCAGTAACAAAGATTGAATTGGAAAAGAACCCTAAGCCCAATATAAAAGGAGGAAATTTATTTCTGAAAATAAACATCTACCATAATTGTCAGCTACATTTTTTTTTCTTAATTTTGAGTCTAAATAGCAGGATATGTGAGTACAGGAAAGTCTTGCCCGTGAATATTTTTAGTGGTGAATGGTAGAATTCTTAAGTGAAGATGACTTTGCAGAATGAACTTGAATAATAATTACTGCCAGGGCTGTGCTGGAAGCACTTAGCTGACAACTGCTTCTCTGGGAAAGGAAAAATGCAAGCCAGGTCAATTAATTACATCTCCAAAAAATTCTCTCCTGGAAGATTTCTTGTTTTCAATTCCTGCCTCATCACTGGCACATTACTGAGAAGTAAATAGCATCCAATAAACACTTATCATATTCTCTGATCCTTTGCTTCCCTTCTGTCAAAAATACAGAAGCAACTGCCATTTACTGACATAATTTAAAGGGTACAAGGAACTTGAACACTCTCTCTTCCCCCGCCCCTCTCCCAACCCCCCCTGTGGAATTTTTGAGACTGATCTGGTTGATTGGCTCTTAAAATATTCAAGTGACATTTTATACTCTCAGAACTCTTTCTCAGTATCCACTAAAGATGCTGAAAGAAAGCTACACCTCTAGCATAGGAGGGTGAAAGCCAGAGTTATGTTTTAAGTTTTAATTACTGTGTTTTGAGATCCAAAACAAAGCAAAACAAAACAAAAACAAAAACAAAACACCTCTAACTTGTAAACACCTTGAACACCTCTAACTTGTAAAGCCCTTGCCCAGGGACAGATACTTCCTAAGATGCTGGAGGCTATCGTTTATGAGAGATAGCAAAGCACGTGTTTTTTTGCTTCCTTAAAAAAGTTCATTTTACTCAACTGCACTGAATGTGCTTGATGGCATGTAGATGGGAACAGGAAATACATCAGGATGTATGCTTGCCCCACAACTGGATGTAGGTGGGAGGTGTGCAGGCAGGAAGCATGTCAGGATATATGGTTGTCCTTGATTGGACCTAATGGGAAATAGATATATTTATGGGTTTGTCTTTATAAATAACCCTTTGTAAAATGTGACTCACTGTATTCGGAGATTCCCAGAATGGACCAGAGCAGAGTCTATCATCCTGGCTTGTATTTAAATACAGATTGTTTGAATTTTGACTCAAAATTGTGGAAGTGGTATCATTCTTTCCCAGTGAGATTAACAGTACCATTTCATGGGGGGAATGGGCAGTGAGAGCAGGGTATGATCTCAATTGTCTTCATCAGGAACAGAAGCAAAAATCACATGAGGGAGAAACAACTGACCTTACTGCTTCTAAACTCAAGGAAATTCTACTTCATATGGCCCATGAAAGATAGGGGAAAGTTAAAAGAAAGTAGAGTTTTAAGTTCTGAAACTGAAATTTGCGATAGCTTCTGTTTCAGAAAGGTTCCAGGTTATGAATGTAAGTTCTGTTTATTCTTTGCCTCAGTGCTAGAAACCAAACTAGTCATGGATCTTGATCTCTGTATTTGGAAGTAAGTTTTTATTTTATTTTATTTTATTTTATTATTTTATTTTATTTTATTTTATTTTATTTTATTTTATTTTATTTTATTTTATTTATGAGATAAGTTTGGACATTGTGCCTGAACGCAAGTCTGAGCACCACTTTTATTCTTATCTAGTGTCTGCAGAGGCTAGGAGAGGGTATCCAATTACCTGGAACTGGAGTTAGAGTCTTTGCTGGAAATCAAAGCTGGTTGTTTGAAAGAGCAGCCATTGCTCTTCATGACTGAGTCGTCTTTCCAGCTCCTAGCTGGAGACAAGTAATCTTATAGCTGGAGTGTGTAGCCACAAGAGACGACTCTTCTTTCTCTAAATGGAAGCATTCTTTTTAAAACTTTCTCTCCAGTTGTTCCTTAGGTAAGAGGACTACATTGTGTAGGACGGAGTGAATGCTACTAATTGGCAAATGTTTCCAGTGTAAGGCCATAATCTTATTAAGCAAATTAAGTCAGTTACAGTAAGGAAATATGATTTCTTTCATTTGAAAGGCCTTAACTTTATAGATATATAGAAATCATTTATGAGCAGATGACTTGAAATTAGGGGCAACGCTCTCTAGGGAACAAAGTGGCATAGAAAATGGGATAAAGGTTAGGTAATATGTCCAACTTATTCTCTGTACAATGTGTTTGCATGAAATGGCCTTGCATAACTTTGTATAATAATTTTAAGCACCATTAAGAAACATTCCTTAAAGATTAGTGACAGGCCTATCAACCTGATACAGATGCTCATGTTTATGAGATATGGAAACCAAACTGTGGATAGTATGGGTAATGGCGAAGGCTAGTTGATTAATTTGTGGTTACTTACCATCTCTCATTTTGTCTGATTTTATAATCTTGCTCTTCTCTTTGTATTGCACTGTTCATTCTGATTCTTAGGTAACTAAGTCTGACTTTGGAGCAAATGCGTTCTTACTACAGGTGCTACTGCTCACATATAGATAATTTTCTGTAGGTTGGAAGCCACCAATAATGCCTACTTCTTCTATCCCATATTATCAAATAATTTTTATTGTTTTTTTTTTTACATCAAGTTAGGGTACTATTTTGAGTAGGCATTTTTTTTTATTTTAATGTTCTTGCTGAGCCCATAGTAATCTTATGCACCTCTTTACATAACTGTCCCCAAATGAGTGTGTCAGAAATGTTTGTATAGATTGCTGACATATACTAAGTTATGTTCCTTTCTTTTATTACCAAACTGAGCTTAGAATAACATTTCTAGATCCCAGGAGTCCATTCACTGTGTATGTAGAATTTACATATCTATTTTACTAATTTCATGAACATGATAAGATGATAACTGTTTATGACTATAAACTGTACAAGGTTATAAGAAAAACAGCCATCCAAGGATTACCTGTCAGCTTTCAGCCTAATTTAAGCAAACAGCTCAGAAAATAATATGAAATAATACTTTAACTTTGTTCCTTCACTGTAATTAGTACTGCTGCCCTTAAACAGCTATGACAGTGACATCTTTAAAGTAATATATGACTAGGAGTGGAGGTCACCAGTAAGGTGCAGCTTTGAGAAATCTGTTGTTAAATGTTGAGTGCCTTGAGGACCTGAAATTGGAGAACACCTACACCTGAGTAGCTGAAATTTGACCTGCCACTGGAAAAGCACCGGAAATCCCAAAACTAAAGCAGGCTGGGAATTGTGGAAAAGAGACAGTCTCACCCTTTGGCTCACCACATCAACTAAAAGTAATTGGGAAATTTTTTATCTCTGAGTCTGAGGAATCATGGATCAACATTTGGAATAACCTCTCTGTTGTTCAGTGCTCCAGGGTCTGAGTACACTGAAGCTCCTGTAACATACTTGATGTTTATTATTTTATTTCCATATTTTCTCTCAAATATAAAGCCTGTATTTAAAAATATATGCAGCTATATCAGTGTGTGTGTGTGTGTGTGTGTGTGTGTGTGTGTGTGTGCGCGCGTGCGCACATACACATGCTTATTGAGTAATATTAGGCCACAAATCTATAATGCATAGATGGGATGTAACAGGAAAACACAAAGCTGCATCAATGGGGAGGAAAAGGAAGCAAGGAGAGCAAGGAGGAGATGGGGAAAGAGAAAAGGGAAGCAGGGACGAGATGGGGAAAGGAAGAAAGGGAAAAAGGGGGTTGGGGAAAGGAAGAAAGAGAATAAGTGGAAACATAATATGCATTTTGAAACTCATTGTTTTGTATGCTAACCTAAAATATCAATATACTAAAAAGCATAAAAATTGATAAATACTTTTACTCTAAAATAGTTTAGCAATCATTAATGAATGTAGTCCTCACCCTCACCAAGGAAACTTCCGTTGGGTCTGAAAACTTTTAAATTGACTCTCATGCATTGATGTGAGCTAGTTCTCGTGTGAACTGATGATTGGCTTGTTCCATTAAACCATTGTCAGTAGTCCCACAGTGAAGTTCTCAGTCTGTTGCAGGTATCATTGTGTTCCTCAAGAAATGAAGACCTACATCCTAGGTGATCAGTTAGGGACCAGGATGATCATCAATCCAATGATTGACAATTTCATAGAAGGCAAAAATTGGACAAAGACCTGGGGATGATTTTGTGTTAATAAGTGGACTAAATGGCCAAGAACCAATTTTTGTTATCTCATGGCTCTGATAGACAAATGAAGAACTAACATGCCTTATAAGGTTCATGAAACTAGCTGTCTATTTTGGATGCTTTCTCTACCTGTCCCTCTCATTGTCTCTTTCTCCCTTCTTCACTTTCTCCCTTCTTACCACAACAACTCTGGGAAGCATACCACCATGTTTATTTTTTTTCTTGCTTATAGTCCTCCTTATGACAGTTTTTTAGCAAGGATTGTACACTGTGAGTATACAATTTCTAATGATAATTTTCACTTACTCATGAGGATGAAAGGCTGCTTTACTTCATAAAGGATGAAAGAAAGCAATGGATACCTAGTAAATTTAGAGCAACTCTGAGTAAATTGATGCAAAACTCTGATATTTTCCTCATCAGCATGATCATTACTATTTTGTCACAAAGTATTCCTCCACCTGTTACCGAGGAGCTGGCAATGAGTAATCTGTGTACGTGTCCAGAAAACTCTTTGTTAAGATTGAAAACTAGAATAAGTCTATATGTTAAGGCTTCATAAAAATGGAACCAAATGTAATGATAATAATTATTGTTGATATTACTCAAAGAATATTCATGCTATTAAAAAACTACTGAGCTTATTGATTTATCCACACCTTAGTTTAAAGGATTTAGACTTTATTCTATACTTTGTAGTAAAACAACTCATTCATTCACCTAGTAAATATCTCCTCAGTTCTACTTGCCCCTGTCATGGGTTCTGGAGGAACACAATAAAAATGATAAAGTCCTTGCTTTCATGGAACTTGCAAGTTCATGGGAGACACTGATCATAAACCACCAAACACATGGAATAACAGACAACAGCAAGTGCAATGGATAAAGACAGAGCAGGTATGAGGGTCAGTAGTGTTAGCAGGGTCCTTTGTCACTTTCCCCAGGGTGGTCAGGAACAAGGTAACATAGAGAGTAAAAAGGAGAGGCCACCAAAATTATCTGAAGGAAGACCATTAGTGGCACAGGAAGCAACTTCAAATATTCTAAGCTGATTAGCAGCTGTTTCATTTAACCACTGGAGTGGCTGAGATGAGTTATTACAAACTCTGCAATTATTGGAATAATATTATTAACAGACAGCATTAATTAAAATGCCATTGCAATCATTTTCTACATGCTGAATATTTTTACTGTAGGTTAACTGAATGATTAGCTTTATAAAATGGGATAAAGAAAAACAATCCTAAATAAGAATCTTTGAGGAAAAAAAATCTTGAAGACAAGAAAGCACAACTGAAATTCAAGGACCTCAGAATGAGTCAAGAAATAGTTGAAATCCTAGGGAGATTTAGTCTATCTTACATAATGTTCATAGATGATGTAAAATATAAAATTGTCTTAACCAATGGAAATTGTTTAGAAGCTGACTCTAATGATGAAGTTACTGGTGTAAGAACAGTTTTATTTTCTTATACATCATTTCCTTAAGAATGCACTATTTTAGTAAGTTCCAGATACGTCCTTTCTTGTCCTGTTATTCACAGTATTTTCCTTCTCTCCTTCCTTCTTTCTTGTCTACATCATTCTTGATTCCTATCCATCCTTTTTCTTTTTTTTTTTTTCAGTTCTAGAAATTAATCCTACTACCTGGCACAAACTGGACCAATAGCCTAGCTTTGAAAGATACCCTAATCCTCCACTTTACTTTCTGTCTAGACACAAAGTCTCCTAAGTTGACCAAGACTTGATCACTCTATAACACAGCTGGATTTTTGAACAATGATCCAGATTTAACTGCTCAAGTAGCTAGTATTTGAATCAGTGACTGCAGACTTTGCTTCTTTCTATCTTTTCCTTCCCTCTCCTCTTCTCACATCTCCTCCCTTTGTCTTTTCTCATCTTTCTTTTTTCCACTTTCTCCATTTCATGCCACTATCTGACACTACACTTTAATAGCTTCACTCTTGAATCATAAAATTAGCCCCACTCATAAATCCCTCTCTTCAACCTTCCTTTGATTCAATTGTTGTCTACACTGTCATGGGTATCCATATCCTGTGCAAGAGACAAAAGCATATTGGACGCACAAATTTGTACAATTCTTGTGATGGAGAGCAGTTTTCTAAGAGAACAGGATAGAATGTCTGGATTTCATCTATCCAATCCTCATCATCACGGGTGCCAAGAAAAATTACATTAATGTTCTGCTGACAGAATTCCACCATTGCTTCCTCATCTTTCCCATGTAGTTTTGCATTTGCTTTCATGTGCTCTCATGAACCTCTTAACCTGGAAAGGATTGGGAAAGGAAAAGAATCTTGAGGTCTTTGGTTTGCATTAGTATTTTCATGGTAATAAAGATTTTCCAGTTTAGTACATAGATTTGAGTATGATTCCAAGGCCCAGTGTATGTTGGGTTAATGATCTAGTGTTTAATATGTAATAAAATTGTTTGAAAGTTGCAAACGTTCTCAATTCTACAAATTAAGCTACTGGAAGGCATTTTTGTCTGTGTGCCAAAAGTCTATAGGGAAGAAGCTTTCCATACCGAAGCAGCAATGGATAAATTTAAAAAACTCCAAGTGGAGGATAGTTTTCAGAGCAGTTCAATCAATGTTACTGTTTTTTAAAACAATATTATGTTCTAAACATTAGACTTTTTAAATTATTCCCTTTACTCTAACCAGTTTTCTAAGTTTTCTAGGTCTCTTCTTTTCTATGTAACCACCGAAATATACCTTTTTCATTCCACATAGACATGTTGATTTATGCCACGTACAGTGTGCTAAGATGCTTAAGATGTTTCTACAATTCACTATAATGTGTTTGTTATTTGTCAAGAATCCAGGTCTAATATTGCTTCTGAAGCCTCTTCTTGTACTTGTAACAGAGTAGACTGCACATCCCATCCTAAGCTTATGACACTAATCCTGTGTAAATTCTATAGACATTTCATCTTTTGTTTATTGTTTTATGACTCTGTCTCTACAACTATATCATGCCCTTTTCAAAAGAAGTTCAAATAACTTTGTTTCAACAGTCAATTATCAACCTACTTGGTTCCTCGGAAAAATTGAACCTTAACATAAATTTTTAATATAAATCAGAGAAAATAATTCAGAATAATTGAAGGAATGGCTCAAGAAATGCTAATGCTAAATCACATAAGCAAAGGTTAGACATTACTCCTAAACTCTGCTTCTCTGCTTGAAGAAATGAACAGCAAAGATACCACTGATACTGCCCTGAAGAAAGTCCAAAATGCTGTATTATCAGACGTTGATTAAAAGGGTCATCAAAATAAAATGAAGAAGTAGATGCTCATAAAAAATGAATAAGATAAAAAGTACACAGATATGAAGAGTATATATGAGAGAGAAAATTTAAATCATTTTAAAATTTAATGTGTCACCAAAATGCAACACTTGTACACTGTTAGCCTGAGACCTGAGATAATCTTGAAAGCCTCTAAAGTAGGCTTGAAGATTGCAGCTGGGACTCCTGGGTTCAAATGAGTGATTGTAGGAACATACTTAGGTTAGGGTAAGTTCATAGAAAGGTCATAAAGAACTCATTCTTGTGAGAAGAGAGCATACAGCAGAAATGTGAGGTGTAATTGAGATTAAAGAGACAATTTATTGAGCAGTGGAGTGTGTAAAGTCACAAGATTCTCTTTATAACTCTGAAACTTTTGACATCTTTGCTAATAGCTTTATAAACACTTTCTTGCTAGTTACCAGAAATTTCTACCATTCCAATAACTGTAAGGGTATATTAACTGCAAGAACTGAGTTCTGTGTCCTCCTGAAATATTCCTGGACAAGAACATTTTGGAGTGCTCATAGAACCTTTGGCATATAAGTTTGCCTTTCCAAATGTTTTTCTAGTACATTCTAAAATCGGTAAGAGAAGATTTCTTAATTCTGCAAATCTCAGTAGGTCAAAAACCACATCTTGCAGAGTTATTATTGATGCTACTGTAATAACTTTGATAGATACCTTCATCTCTCTTCATTATACATGTATGAAATAAAGTGAAATTCTGAGTATTTATTGTGTTAATTGCTGTAACTCTAGGTTTGGAGAAATCCTGGAATGTTGAGTTGCTGGGTTTTGTTTGTTTTGTGTTGTTTTGTTTTTTATTTTTGATTGTTTGTTTGCTTTGAGACAGAGTCTCTCTACATATTCCTGACTATCATGGAAATCACTGTGTAGTCCAGGCTGTACTCGAACTCACTATGTTGTCCAGTCTGGACTCGAACTCACAGAGATCTACCTGCATCTTCATTCTACGTACTGGAATTAAAGACATATACCAACATGAACAGCTTTGCTGGCAATTTTTGAGAAGTAGCACTTGATTTAAAATAATTTCTGTTTTCCTATCTCAATCAGTAGTGTGGGCCAATTTCCTCTGTGCAGTAATCTTATAGAATATGCACACAGTGTCCTTAGCTGGCCAGTCAGTACCAGATCCCACAAGTGTGTGCAACATGTCTATCCTTATCAGAAATAGCAGAAAAAAAATGGCAGACTACCCATAGCAACAGGTATGTCACTGTGGGTGTGGGATTAAGACTCTCACCCTAGTTGTCTGGAAGTCAGTCTTCCACTAGCAGCCTTTGGATGAAGACATAGAACTCTCAGCTCTGCCTGTTCCATGTCTACCTGGATACTGCCATGCTCCCACTTTGATGATAATGGACTAGGCCATGCTCTGCTACATATGGAGCTAGGAACGTGAGCTCTGGGAGTATTGCTTAGTTCATATTGTTGTTCCTCCTAGAGGGATGCAGACCCCTTCAGTTCCTTGGGTGCTTTCTCTAGCTCCTTCATTGGGGACCCTGTGTTCCATCCAATAGATGACTGTGAGCATCCACTTCTGTATTTGCCAGGCACTGGCATAGCCTCACAGGAGACATCTATATCAGGGTCCTGTCAGCAAAATCTTGTTGGTATATTACAATTCAAAGTTGTTAAAAAAGATAGAGTTATAATGTCGCAATGAAAAAATGATAAGTTTGGATATCACTACACCACAAGGAACTGTGTTAAAGAGTTGTTCATTTAGGAAGGTTGAAAACCACTGGCCTAGGTGCTATGCTCATGAGATCAACTCAAAATTTTGTATGAACTCTATACACTCTTCAAGAGTACTCCATTTGGGATTGTAACAGACATGTTTATGACAGTACTTCCAGGTGGCATCTTTTCCTATTTGAGTTCTTTTCTTGTACAGTGTGTGTTTCAGACTCCTCTTTTTTTTTAATCACCTGGAGATTTTATTATACACTCTTGATCTATGTAATTGGATATTTCCCACTTTATATGGTGTTTTTACATTTTTCTTGGTGATTTTCTTCTGAAAAAACAATGCTTTGTTTAACTCTTCATGCCCCCAGAATGTTATCACTTAAAACATGCTATCATAATAAACAAATTATTGTAATTTTACATCTTTTGTTTGTAATAAACATGACATCCACCATATATTTTTATATTCACAGCAGGTATCAATTTAGAGTAACCATACCGTAAATGCTCAATAGCCGTAAGTAGTAAGTGAGTGTGATACTAGGTAATGTAGCCCAAAATAATAATTGATTTTTTAAAAAAAAAAAAAATACATCCAGGTTCCTCCCTCCCTTTGCCTCCCATGATTACCTTGTTCCTTCTCTAAGTGGGATTAAAGCACTTGGCCCTTCCTTCTGGTTAAAATTCATACTGTCTGGGGGTTTTATCATGGGTATTCTATACTCTTTGTCTAATATCCACTTATCATGATTACATGTCATGCATATCCTTCGGGGGTTGGTTACTGTCTTAGTTAGGGTTTTACTACTGTGAACAGACACCATGACCAAGGCAAGTCTTATAAAAACAACATTTAATTGGGTCTGGCTTACAGGTCCAGAGGTTCAATCCATTATCATCAAGGTGGGAGCATGGCAGTATCCAGGCAGGCATAGCACAGGCAGAGCTGAGAGTTCTATGTCTTCATCCAAAGGCTGTTAGTGGAAGACTGACTTCCAGGGAACTAGGGTGAGGATCTTATGCCCACATTCACAGTGACACACCTACTCCAACCAGGTCACACCTATTCCAGCAAGGCCACACCTCCAAATGGTGCCACTCCCTGGTCCAAGAATATACAAACCATCACATTCCACTCCCTGGCCCCATAGACTTGTTCAAACACATGAGTCTGGGGGGGGGCATACTTAAACATAGCATAATGCAAAACGTATTTAGTCCAACTTTCAAAGTCCTCATAGTCTATAGCAGTCTCAACAATGTTAAAAGTCTAAAGTTCAGGGACTCTTCTGAGATTAATCCAATCATATAACTGTAATCCCCAAAGAAAGACAGAAATCCAGCTGGGCAAATTCCAAACTCTGCATCTCCATGGTTGATGTCAAATTGGTCTTCAGAGCTCTACTCCGTTTTCTTTTCTCTCTCTCTCTCTCTCTCTCTCTCTCTCTCTCTCTCTCTCTCTCTCTCTCTCTCTCTCGCTTTTTTGCTTTCACACAGGGTTTCTCTGTATAGCCCTGGCTGTCCTGGACCTCACTTTGTAGACCAGGCTGGCCACGAACTCAGAAATCCACCTGCCTCTGCCTCCCAAGTCCTGAGATTAAAGGCATGTGCCACCATGTCCTGCTCCACTCTGTTTTCATCTTTGTTGACTGCAACAAACTGCTTTCTCCTGGGCTGTTCCACTCCCCATTAGCAGCTTTCCTCAGCATGTACACCATGGCTCTGGCATCTTTAACATCTTTGCATCTCCAAGGCAATATCAACGTTACATCTTCTTGTTTCAGTGTCTGGGATTCCACTTGATCTTTTAGACTCCTCCTAAGGGCTGGCATCACTTCTCCAGCTCTGCCCTCTGTAGTAAGCTAAGGTTGATCCACTCCACTACGGGTGCTGTTCTTGGTGATCATCCCTTGGTACTGACATCTCCAATACATTGGGGTGTTACAATCTAACTAGGCTTCACCAATAGCCTCTCATAGGCTTTCTTCATGGTGCCAAGCTTCAAATCCTTTGCATGACCCCTTTAGTCCTTGTCCATCAACTTCAACTGAGGCTGTACCTTCATCAATGGCCTTCCACAACCTCTCACAGTGCCAAGCCTCAGCTGCTCTTCATAACTTCTTCAAGCTTTCAAAACCAGTACCACCTTAGTGACTCTTTCCCATTACCAAGTACGCTGCAGCGGGTGGTACAACCATGGCTATCTCTGGAACACAGCTTCCATGTGTTCATAGAAAACACTTCTCAGAAGATTTTACCTCAGTGACACTGGTCTCTTCTTAATCACTGCTAATTTCTTAGCTCCAGCTAACCAGCATCAATTGTCCCAATAGTTCCTTCCATTGTTAACTCTAGAGCCAGAGCTGCCAAGTTCTGCCGTTTGCAGGAACTAGAACATGACCCGCTTGTACTATTACATTATCACTGGCTTTCTGTTCTCCAAATCCTTCACTGCCTAAGCTTGGCTATCCTGGGTCTTGCTCTGTAGATTGACCTTGAATGGCATGCCTGTCTCCGGGGATTAAAGGTGCGTACCACCATGCCTGGATCTAAATTTAGCTGGGTAGGATCTTGCCCCAAGGTCCCAGTCCCTTAATCAGTTATCTCCTAGAACACAGGGTTTTGCTCCATTTCACTTCCTGGTACCCCTTTAATACTTGAACAATATATTTTACATTTTTCCTTTCTAAGCTTGCTATGCTTGTTCAAAATGCTGTTCATAAGACTTAACCAGAGAACAGAGTCTCTGCTGGGCTTTTTTGAAACTTCCTTTGTCAATGCAATTAATCTGAGTCTCTTCANCTTAGCCTCAGGCAGACTTTTCAGACAAGGGCATAAAGTAGCTACATTCTTCACCAAAATACCACAAAAACAATCTTTATGCCACATTCTGAAATGCTTCTCCTTTGAAATTTCTTGGGCCAGGTCAACACAGTTCACATTACTCCCAGCAACAAAGTCTTCCATATTCCTACAAGGATGACCCATTAAGCCCCATTTAAAGAATTCCACTGCTTTCCAAATCCAAAGTCCCCAAATCCACATTCTTTCAAATAAAAGCATGGTCAGGCCTATCACAGTAATACCCCAATCCCAGTACCAACTTTTGTCTTAGTTAGGGCTTTACTACTGTGAACAAACACCATGACCAAGGAAAGTCTTATAAAAAAACAACATTTAATTGGGTCTGGTTTACAGGTTCAGAGGTTCAGTCCATTTTCATCAAAGTGGGAGTATAGCAGTATCCAGCTAGACATGGAACAGGCAGAGCTAAAAGTTCTATGTCTTCATCTAAAGGCTGATAGTAGAAGACTGACCTCCAGGCAACTAGGGTGAGGATCTTATGCCCACATCCACAGTGACACACCTACTCCAACCAGGTCACACCTATTCCAACAAGGCCACACCTCCAAATGGTGCCACTCCCTGGTCCAAGAATATACAAACCATCACAGTTACCTTGCTCAGGATGATATTTTCTAGTTCCATCCATTTACCTGCAAAGTTCATGACATCCTTAATTTTAGTAGCTGCATAGTATGTGTAAATGAACCTTATTTTCTGTATCTATTCTTCAGTTGAGGTCAATGGTTCCTGGCACAGAAGTAGCAGGTCTGGCCTCAGTGGGAGAGGATGTAACTAATCTTATTGAAGCTTGATTCCCCAGGAAAGGGGGATGCTGGGGATGGTGGTGGTAAGGAAGATGGGTAGGTGTGTACCTACTTAGAGGCAAAGTGAAGGAGGGATGGGGTGAAGAATTCTGAGAGGGGGGTCCTGGAAGTTGGGCAACAATTAAAATGTTTAAAATTTTTTAAAAAGTAAAGAAAAAAAGCAACATACAACATCAGTGTTGATAAATACAAAAAAAAAAAAAAAAAAAGACAAAGAGTCACTGTAGGCCTCCTAATGGAAGACCTACTACCAGTACATAAATTAGTATAGTAGTCTAGCAACAAGCAAACAAACACCCAAAATGATGTGAATGTGATAAAGATTTTACATTCTATGACCAACTTGCCAAGTTAGTTACCAATATAATTCTATCTTAAGTGCCATGCCAAGAACATCACTAGAAAATTTTAGGCTGTGAGATATTTTTAATAGACAAGCACATTAAAACAATCCATTTTTCTTTATTTTTTCTCTTATACAAAATATCCCAACAGCAGTCTCCTGGCCCTCCACTCCTCCTCACGTTCCCATCACCTCTTCTCTCCCTTTCATCCACTGCTTCAGAAAGGAGCAGGCTTCCCAAGGATATAACCAAACAGGGCATAACATTATTCAATAAGACTAAGCACAAACTCTCGTATCAAGACTAAATGAGGTAATGAGTAGGAGGAAAAGGATTCCAAATTATTGGAAAATAGAGACACCCCACCCTACTATTAGAAATCCCACAAACTCCCCAAACTAGACAGCTTCAATACCCATGCAGAAGACCTAGCACAGACATCTACCAGCTCCATAATTGCTGCATAATCTCTGTGATGTACTATGAGTCCTGTTTAGGTGATTCTGTGGGCTGTGTTTGCCTGTTGTCAGGAGGGGAAATTAAAAATAAATGGAATGAAAGAAAAATCTTGAATTGACAAATACAAAGATTGTTGATGAATTGCACCATGAAGTCTGTATTCAAATTGACACATTAACTGGAGTAAAATAAAAATTTACATTTATCATAAAGTTGAAAATTTGACTGTACTTATAATTTTTGTTTAGAAGCTTTTTGTATCAACTAAATGAGTAAATATTTTTCACACTATAGAAGTCTATGTCATTAGTATGTAAAAAGTGGATATTATTAAATAAATCAGCCACATACTCAAA
This sequence comes from Mus pahari, assembly GCF_900095145.1. Classification (NCBI taxonomy): domain Eukaryota; kingdom Metazoa; phylum Chordata; class Mammalia; order Rodentia; family Muridae; genus Mus; species Mus pahari. The sequence goes on along the minus strand of NC_034590.1, from coordinate 58,575,392 downwards.
CAGTTCCAACAAAAATGTATTTAACAAACCAACACTGCTACCTTAAAGGTCTATGTACTGGACTTCCATTTATTACCTGTGCAGGTCACTGGACCTGATCCCACACAGCACATACCCCAGTTGTAGGTCGAATCTCCAGGTATTCAGACACATTCAGCTTAAAGACATAGTTGAGACCTTAAACCCCACTCTAAGACCCTGGCTTATTGGGACCCCTGCAACCAGGGGAAGCAGATTCTCTGGCTAGCTGGAGATCCCAGTGCCTCAGGTTCCCACCTGTGCTGGCCTGGAGCAAAGCCCTAGTGAAGGACTGATGCCACACAGCCCATACCCAGTTACAGTTCGACTCCCCAGGATCACAGGATAGCAGGATCACAGGAAGGACAGGTTCCAGTCAGAGACAGGGAGGCCAGATAACACCAGAGATGACCAGATGGTGAGAGGCAAGCATAAGAACATATGCAACAGAAACAATTTTGACTTAGAAACCTCAAGAACCCAATTTTCCCACCACAGCAACTCCTAGATATCCCAACACACCCTTTAAACACTATTCATATCTAAACTCCATTTTCATGAAGATGATAGAGGACTTTAAGACATGAATAACACTCTTAAAGAAATACTGGAGAACACAATAAACAAATAGAAGCCCTTAAAGAAGAAACATATAAATCCCTTTAGGAAATACAGGAGAACACAATTAAACAGATGAAGGAATTGAACAAAACTGTCCAGGATCTATAAATGGAAATAGAATTATTGATGAAAATTCAAAGGGAGATAGCCCTGGAGATGGAAAACTTAGGAAAGAGAACAGAAGTCACAGATGCAAGCATCATCAACATAATACAAGAGATAGAAGAGAGGATCTCAGTGGCATAAGTTACAATAGAAGACATTGACACAGCATTCAAGGAGAATATAAAAAGCAAAAAGATCCTATCTCAAAACATTCAAGAAGTCCAGGGCCAGCAAATATCTTCAACAAAATTATAGAAGAAAGGTTTCCTAACCTTAAACAGAGAAATTCTCATAAATATACAAGAAGTATACAGAACACCAAACAGATGGGACAAGGAGAGAAAGTGTTCTCGTCATATAATAATTAAAATACTAAATGCACAGAACAAAGGAAGAATATTGAAAACAGTAACAGAAAAAGGTCAAGTAACATATAAAGGCAGAACTATCAGAACTGCAACAGATTTCTCAACATACATTGAACCTCACACAATAATAGTAGGAGATTCCAACAACCTAGTCTCACCCATGGACAGATCATGGAAACAGAAATTAAACAAAGACATAGTGAAACTAAAATAAGTTATAAACCAAATGTTCTTAACTGATTTCTAAAGGACATTTCACCCTAAAACAAAAGAATATACATTCTTCTCAGCACCTCATGGTACCTTCTCAAAAATCGACAATATACTCAGACACAACACAAACCTTAACAGATACAAGAACATGGAATTAATCCCATGTATTCTATTGGACCACCCTGGAATAAGGCTGATCTTCAATAGCAACAAAACAACAGAAAGCCCACATACACATGGAAGGTGAACACTATCTACTTAATGATAACTTGGTCAGGGAAGACATAAGAAAGAAATTAAAGACGTTTTAGAATTCAATGAAAATGAAGGCACAGCATATCCAAATTTATAGAACACAATGAACTCAGTGCTAAGAGAAAAACTCATAGCTCTGAGTGCCTCCAAAAAGAAGCTGGATAGAGCATACATCAGCAGCTTAACAGCACACCTTAAAGCTATAGAACAAAAAGAAGCAATTACAACCAAGAGAAGTAGATAGCAGAAAATAAACAAACTCAGGGCTGAAATCAACCAAGTAGAAACATAAAGAATTATACAAAGAATCTGCAAAGCTAGGAGCTGGTTCTTTGAGAAAATCAACATGACAAACTCTTAGTCAGAAACCAGAGGGCACAGGTACAGTATCCAAACTAACAATATCAGGAATGAAATGGGAGACATAACAACAGAAACTGAAGAAATTCAAAAATTAATCAGATCCTACTAAAAAGGCCTTTACTCAACAAAACTGAAAAATCTGAATGAAGTGGACAATTTTCTAGACATATACCAAAGTTAAATCAGGATCAGATAAATGATCAAAATGTCCCATAATCCCCAAGGAAATAGAAGCAGTCATTAAAAGTCTCCCAACCCCCACCCCACCCCNCCCCCCCCCAAAAAAAATCCAGGATCAGATAGTTTTAGTGCTGAATTCTATCATACATTCAAAGACCTCAAACTATTCCATAAAATAGAAACAGAAGAAACACTATCCAATTCTTTATGTGAAGCCAAAGTTACACTGATACCTAAATATTGTAGATACACCCCCTGCTGTCTTGGTGCTAATTCAGCTTCCTCAGAGGGGCTTCCTGGGAAGGGTAGTGAATCTCATTCTCAGGACTTCATTTAACCCTTCTAAGGAATAAAGAAACCAATCACTGGGCAAGTAGGTGGGACTTCTGGGTTGGAGCAAGGAAGTGAAGAGGCAAGAGAAAGAGACTGGCTTTTGGACTGGGACAGCAGGAGGGCAAGATGTAATTCCAAATGAATCCTGGTGGTTTTGTCACTGGAGGATTTAGATTTAATATGGCTTACAAGATTAGGATTCTAGTTGTGCCCAGCAATTATGTTACCACTGATTCTGAATTAAGTTTTTATGTTGCTTTCCTTCATGCTCAACTGGGTTCCAGAGAGAAAGGTACATCAGCAGAGCATAGGTTTGCAAGAAGTGCACCCCCAAAAGAAAAGGGAATTTTGAATCCTGGTCCAGAGGGAACTTAGTGAGCTGGGTGGAGAGATTTCAGAGCTCTGAGTCAGAGAATCTTCATGAGATGAGAATAGGACCTGCTGACGTATCGTGAATTGCACTTTTTGATATTTCCCTACAACCCCTAAATCACAAAATGGCCCAACAAAGAAAGAGAACTATAGGCCAATTTCCCTTATGAATATTGATGCAAAAATACTTAATAAAATTCTCTTAAACCAGATCCAAGAACACATCAAAATGATCACCTACCATGATCAAGTAGGCTTCATCCCAGTGAAGCAGGGATGGTTCAATACGTGGAAATTCATCAATTTAATCCACTATATAAGCAAAGTAAAAGAAAAAAGAAAAAAAAAAAAAAACGCATGATCACCTCATTGGATGAGAAAAAAGCCTTTGACAAAATACAACACTCATTCATGTTAAAAGTATTGGAGAGATCAGAAATTCAAGGTTCATACCTAAATATAATAAAAGAACTATATAAGAATCCAATAATCAACATCAAACTAAATGTGGAGAAACTCAAAGCAATCCCATTAAAATCAGGAACAAGACAAGGAAGCCCACTCTCTGGCTATCTATCCAATATAGTACTCAAAGTTCGAGCCAACACAATTAGACAACAAAGAGAGATCAAGGGAGTTCAAAATGAAAGGCAGGAAATAAGATATCACTATTTACAGATGGTATGACAATATATATATATATATATATATATATATATATATATATATATATATATATATTAAAATTAACTCAAACAAGTCAGTAGCCTTCCTCTATTCAAAGGATAAAAGGGATGAGAAAGAAATTAGGGAAACAACTCCTTTTTCTTTATTTTAAATTTTTTTTAAATTTTCTTTATTTACATTTCAAAGGCTATCCCAAAAGTTCCCTATACCCCCACCCCCACTCCCCTATACACCCACTCCCACTACTTGGCCCTGGGATTCCCCTGTACTGGGTCATATAAAGTTTACAAGACCAAGGGGCCTCTCTCCCCAATGATGGCCAGTTAGGCCATCTTCTGCTACTTATGCACGTAGAGACACGAGCTCAGGGGGTACTGGTTAGTTCATATTGTTGTTCCACCTACAGGGTTGCATCCCCCTTCAGCTCCTTGGGTACTTTCTCTAGATCCTCTATTGGGGGCCCTGTGTTCCATGCAATAGCTGACTGTGAGCATTCATCCACTTCTGTGTTTGACAGGAACTGGCATAGCCTCACAAGAGGCATCTATAACAGGGTCCCTTCAGCAGAATTTTGGTGGCATGTGCATTAGTATCTGGGTTTGGTGACTGATGATGGGATGGATTCCCGGTTGGGGTAGTCTCTGGATCGTCTATCCTTTAATCTTAGCTCTAAATTTTGTCTCTGTATCTATTTACTTTCATGGGTATTTTGTTCCTTATTCTAAGGAGGAATGAAGTATCCACACGATGGTCTTCCTTCTTGGTTTTCTTGTGTTTTGCAAAATGTATCTTGGGTATTCTAAGTTTCTGGGCTAATATCCACTTATTAGTGAGTGCATATCTAGTGACTTCTTTTGTGATTGGGTTACCTCACTAAGGATGATATCCTCCAGATACATCAATTTGCTCAAGAACTTCATAAATTCATTGTTTTTAATAGCTGAGTAATACTCCATTGTGTAAATGTACCACAGTTTCTGTATCCATTCCTCTATTGAGGGACATCAGGGTCCTTTCCAGCTTCTGGCTATTATAAATAAGGCTGCTATGAACATAGTGGAGCATGTATCCTTATTACCAGTTGGAACATCTTCTGGGTATATGCCCAGAAGGGGTATTGCTGGGTCTTCTGGTAGTACTATGTCCAATTTTCTAAGGAACC
>NC_034590.1:58569060-58570704 GCF_900095145.1 Mus pahari | reverse complement strand
ACTTCTGTTAGTGTCCATGTGTCTCTGTTTAGTTTCTGTTTCCAGGATCTGTCCATTGGTGAGAGTGGGGTGTTGAAATCTCCCACTATTATTGTGTGCAGTGCAAGGTGGTCTTTGAGCTTTACTAATGTTTCTTTAATGGATATGGCTGCTATTGTATTTGGAGCATAAATATTCAAAATTGAGAGTTCTTCTTGGCAGATTTTAACTTTGATGCGTATGAAGTCCCCCTCCTTGTCTCTTTTGATAATTTTGGTTTGGAAGCCATTTTTATTTGATATGAGAATGGCTACTCCAGCTTGTTTCTTCAGACCATTTGCCTGGAAAATTGTTTTCCAGCCCTTCACTTTTAGGTAGTATCTATCTTTTTCCCTGAGGTGGGTTTCCTGTAAGCAGCAAAATGTTGGGTCCTGTTTGTGTAACCAGTCTATTAGTCTATGTCTTTTTATTGATGAATTGAGTCCATTGATGTTATGAAAAATTAAAGAAAATTAGTTGCTTCCTGTTATTTTTGTTGTTAAAGTTGGGATTTTGTTCTTCTGGCTGTCTTCTTTTAGGTTTGTTGAAAGATTACTTTCTTGGTTTTTTCTAGGATGGAGTTTCCGTCCTTGTGTTGATGCTTTCCCTGTGTTATCCTTTGAAGGGCTGGATTGCTGGATAGATATTGTGTGAATTTGGTTTTGTTATGGAATACTTTGGTTTCTCCATCTATGGTAATTGAGTGTTTTGCTGGTTATAGTAGCCTGGGCTGCCATTTGTGTTCTCTTAGGGTCTGTATCACATCTGTCCAGGATCTTCTGGCTTTCAAAGTCTCTGGTGAGAAGTCTGGTGTAATTCTAATAGACCTTCCTTTATATGTTACTTGGCCTTTTTCCCTTGCTGCTTTTAATATTCTATCTTTATGTAGTACATTTGTTGTTCTGATTATTATGTGTCAGGAGGAATTTCTTTTCTGGTCTAGTCTATTTGGAGTTCTGTAGGCTTCTTTTATGTTAATGGGCATCTCGTTCTTTAAGTTTGGGAAGTTTTCTTCTATAATTTTGTTGAAGATATTTGCTGGCCCTTTAAGTTGAAAGTCTTCATTCTCATCTACTCCTATTATCTGTATGTTTGGTCTTCTCATTGTGTCCTGTATTTCCTGGATGTTTTGAGTCAGGATCTTTTTGCATTTTGCATTTTCTTTGATTGTTGTGCCCATGTTCTCTATGGAATCTTCTGCAGCTGATATTCGCTCTTCTATCTCCTGTATTTTATTGCTGATGCTCTCATCTATGTTTCCTGATTTCTTTCCTAGGGTTTCTAACTCCATAGTTGTCACATTTTGAGTTTTCTTTATTGCTTCTATTTCCCTTTTTAGGTCTTGGATGGTTTTGTTCAATTCCATCACCTGTTTGTTTCTTTTCTCTTCTCTCTCTTTAAGGACTTCTACCTCTTTAGAAGTATTCTCCGGTTTTTCTTTAAGGACTTGTACCTCTTTAGCTGTGTTTTCCTGCATTTCTTTAATAATGCCCTTCTTAATGTCGTCTACCAGCATCATGAGGTATTGTTTTAAATCTGATTCTTGCTTTTCTGGTGTGTTGGGGTATTCAGGACTGACTGAGGTGGGAGTGCTAGGTTCTGATGATGGTGAGTGGTCTTGGTTTC
>NC_034590.1:58567478-58568910 GCF_900095145.1 Mus pahari | reverse complement strand
CACAATATGACTGTCTCACCTGCTCTGGCAGACAGAGCCCTCACAGATGGCCACCTTTCCTCTGGTGAGGAAGGTGCCCAAATTTCTGGAGCCCCAAACAGGGTCTGTCCAAGAAGTTAGATTGCTTCTCTCTGTCCCAAAGCTGTGTAGCTTCTGAGGTCCACACTCTCACCAGTGCAGACTGGAGCCTAAGCGAACCTGATCAAAGATGGCTCTCCCGCCAGCTCAGGCCTTGAGACTCCTCCCAGGCAGACGCCCCTCCTTGGGCGGGAAAGTTGCTGGATGACTGGAGCAGGAAATGGAGTCTGTCCGAGCAGCTGTGTCACTTTGGCAGGCCGCCCTTTCCCTGGCAGTGCCCTTGAGCAAAGATGGCCCTCCTACTGGTTCAGGCCTGGAGACTGCTCCTGGGCAGACACCCCTCCTCATGTGGGAAAGGCACTGGATTATTGGAGCCAGAAATGGGATCTTTCCCAGAAGCTGTATTGCTTCTGCAGGCTGTCCTCTTCCTAGCAGTGCACCGGAGCAAAGATGGCTCTCCTTCTGGCTCAGGCCTTGAGACTCCTTCTGGGCAGACTGAAACAACATCTTTTACAATACTCACATATAATATAAAATGCCTTGTTGTGATTCTAACCAAGCAAGTGAAAGATCGGTATGACAAGAATTTCAAATCCCTGAAGAAAGTAATTGAAGAAGAAATGGAAAGATCTCCCATGTTCATGGACTGGTAAGATTAATATAATAAAAATGGTCGTCTTACCAAAAGCAATCTACAGAGTCAATGCAATACCCATCAAAATTCCAACTCAATTCTTCATAGAGTTAGGAAGAGCAATTCTCAAATTTATGTGGAATAACACAAAACCTAGGAAAGCAAAAATTATTCTCAACAACAACAGCAGCAAAAAATTATAGGCGAATCACCATCCCTGACCTCAAGATATACTGCAGAGCAATAGTGACAAAACTGCATGATATTGGTACAGAAACAGGCAAGTATATCAGTGGAATGGAATTGAATACCCAGAAATGAATCCACACACCTATGGTCACTGAATATTTGACAAAAAAGCTAAAACTATCCAGTGGAAAAAATACAGCAATTTCAACATGTGGTTCTTATTCAACTGGCAGTCAATGTAGAAGAATGCATATTAAACCTTTCTTATCTCCTTGTACAAACCTCAAGTCCAAGTGGATCAAGGACCTCCACATAAACCGGATACACTGAGTCTAATAGAAGGGAAAGTGAGAAAGAACCTTGAACACATGGGTACATGGGAAATCTTCCTAAACAGAACACCAATGGCTTATGCTTTGAGAGCAACAATTGACAAGTGGGACCTCTCAAAATTGTTTAGTTCTGTGCCCCATTTTTTGATGGGGTTATTTGGTTTTCTGGAGTCCATCTTCTTGAGTTCTTTATATATAA
>NC_034590.1:58560774-58566937 GCF_900095145.1 Mus pahari | reverse complement strand
TTTAGGTCAGGCATAGTGATTCCCCTAGAGATTCTTTTATCATGGAGAAGAGTTTTTGCTATCCTAGATTTTTTGTTATTCCAGATGAATTTGCAAATTGCCCTTTCTAACTCGTTGAAGAATTGAGTTGGAATTTTGATGAGGATTGTATTGAATCTGTAGATTGAAAAGCTTCTGTAAAGCAAGGCACAAAATCAATAGGACAAAATGATAATCCAGAGATTGCAAAAAGATTTTTTATCACCCCTAATTCTGGTGGAGGGCTAAAATCCTAATATACAAAACACCCAAGAAGGTAGACTTCAGTGAACCAAATAATCCTATTTAAAAATGTAGTATAGAGCTAACAAGGAATCTCTGAATGGCTGAGAAACACTCAAAGAAATGTTCAACATCCTTAGTCATCAGGGAAATGCAAATCCAAACAACACTGAGATTCTACCTCATACCATTCAGAATGGCTAAGATCAAAAAGGCAGGTGACAACAGATGATGGCAAAGATGTGGAAAATGAGGAATACTCCTCCATTGCTTGTGGGATTGCAAGCTAATAAAACCAATTTGGAAATCAGTCTGGTGATTCCTGAGAAAATTTGAAATAGTTCTCCCCAGTGATCTAGCTATACTACTCCTGGGCATATACACAAAAGATGCTTAATTATATAATAAGGACACATAGTCTAGTGTGTTCAGAGCATCCAGAAGTTGTTAACAATACTCATGTCCCTCATCAGAAGAATGGATATAGAAAATGCGATATATATACACAATGGAATACTACACTGCCATTAAAAACAATGACTTCATGAAATTCACAGGCTGGATAGAACTAGAAAATATCATCCTGAGTGATGTAACTCAGACACAAAAGGACATACATGGTACATAGTCATTGATAAGTGGATTTTAGCCCCAAATCACACAATACGTATGATACAAACCACAGACAATATGAAGAACAGAAAGAAGGAAGTCCAGGGGGTGGATGGTTCAGAGATGCATTGAGGAGGTAACAGGGTAATTGTCGGAGGTGGAAGGAAAAGGGGACAAGGGAGGGAAAAAAGAGGATGAGGAATTAAGGGTGGCAGTATCTGAAATTGGAGATGTGAGAGGAGTACAGAGCGTCAGGAAATCAAATAAAAATAGGTAGCAGGGAGGATGAGGAACTGGGGATAGCCACTGGAGGGTCCCATACACCAGAGAAACATGAGATTCCCAGGACCCAACAGGATTGACTTTAGCTGTAATGTATAGAGAAGGGGGAGATAGAACCTGTGGAGACAACATCAAATAGATAGACATGGCTCTTGGTCAACGGATGGGGCCGCCCACCCATCTCAAAGACTTTTAATCCAGAAATGTTCGTGTCCAAAGGAAGGACTGGGACAAAAATGGAACAACGAGTAAAGGAAGGGCCAACCAGGGAAGGCCCCACCTGGTTATATATCATGTCTGCAGACACCAAGCCCAACACTGTTGCTGTCATCAAAAGACAGGAACCAAATGTGGCAGTTCCTGGAGAGGTCTAGCCAGCAACTGACCAATGCAGATGTGTATGCTTGGAGCCAAACATCAGACTGAACTCAGGGAACCTGGTGGTGGTGCTGGCAGAAGGACTGGAGTAATAGAGGGGGATTGCAATCCCATTATAAGACCAATATAGGCTAGCCTGACTAACCAGTTCCTCCAAAGTCTAGACCACCAACAAAGGAGTATACTTGGAGCGATCTATGGCTCCAGATACATACATAGCTGAGGATAGCCTTGCCTGACAGCAAAGGATGGGGAGGACCTTGGTTCTGGATGGATGGATAGCCCAGAGTAGGAGGATGCTAGAGCAGTGGGGCAGGAGAGTGTAGGTGGGTGGGGGAACACTCTCATACATGCAAATGGGAGGGGGAGGGAAGATGTGGGATTGGAGTGTTCATGGAGGGGTAACCAGGAAATGGGATTTCATGGGATGGGAGGTTGGTGGAGGGGGTGACCAGGAAGTGGGATATCATATGAGATGTAAACAAATGGAATGATTAATAAAAAGGAGAAGGAGGAGGAGGAGGAGGAGGAGAAAAGTCATGATTTACGAAACTGCCCTTCCCTACTATCTGCTCTTAGAGTCTGACCCAGGTAATATGTTGCTGTATTTTTAGAATTAGAGGTGGCTGGAAAGATGGCTTAGTGGTTAAGAGCTCTTCTGCTATATCAGAAGAAAGTGACAGTATGCTTACATACATTCAATAAATAAATGAATAAATAAATATTTTTAAAAGATGTTTAAAAATATTCTATGTCCTTAGAAATACAGTTGAATAACAGCAGGTATTTTGATCACTGTGTCTTAATAATTAAAGAAATCATTTGGTATACTAAGGATTCACTAAAAATTTGGCTAGGAAAATTTGTGTGATTTTGATTGCTAAGCATACCACAAAACTTATTTTTTATGACTTTTTACTGGGAGTAGGGATGGCACTGTTTTCCAGAACATGGTAATCAAAATATCTGAATCTAAGAGAAGCATGACAGTGGGGACAACTGTCATTCCTTACCACCCCTTCTTCTTTTCCAATCGATTTGTTCCTTCTTTCTCTCTTCTCCTTTCTTTTTCTGTTCTGCCCTCTCTCACCTCCTTTCTGTTTCCCTCCCCCTTCTTTCTTTCAACCTTCTTTCCTATCTTCTTTTCGGTTCTCCTCCTCTTCTACTTCTTCAATCCCTGGGCTTCTTCTTTTACTTTTATCAATATTCATTATCACTTTAAAATTCATGTATTATCTTTTACTTTTATCAATTTTCGTTATCACTTCAAAATTCATGTATTATAAAATAGTGAATCTCTATGATAACCCAGTAACTGCTCTTTATTCCAGCTGATGACTGTAGAAAAACAATCCAAAGGAAATTAATGTTAATGGACCTTCTAGCTTCCCCAGCATTAAGTCTAAGAATAGCCTATGTTTAAATATGACACTTTCTTTCTGACCAGTTGTTCAGTTGGGGGGGAAGATAAACCAATGATTAACTTCTGAAATGCATTTCATTTATATGTATCAATTTTTAAATTGTGTGATATATTATTCATATATCCTTATCTGCTTCAAAAGCTTTGCTTTAAAGAGCTTAGTCAATAGCAAAATATGACATGATTTATTATTAATTTTATATACATATAATCCTCCAAATATTTCAAATTTTAATAATATTAGCATAATCTTTTGGTTTGGTAATCTAATTTTATTGTATTTCCAGTAGTGATGTATAAGCTGTATTTAGATATGGAAGATTAAGTCACAGAATGCCCAGGAAAATTTGATTTTAAAAAAGTAAAATATGAACCAATTTTCTTAAGCTGTTCACATATTTTGCAGAAAAAAAAGAAACCCATTTGTTTGGAAAGGGCTCAGAAAAGACTTAAAGAATTCAAGGAAGAGTAACTATTAATCTTTTTTTATGAGTCGAGAACTTTGAAAGTATCACTCACAGTTCATAATATAGCCTATAAAGATAAGAATTATTATCTCAATTTTACATAGGAAATTGAGAGCAAGAAGGATTGAATCAATTGCAAAATTTATATAGCAAGTTAATCATCCTGCTGGAATTCAAATTCAGCTTATTAAAACTACAGAGATGAATTTTTTCATGTAGCAGCACAAAATTGGCTCTCAAGATGCTATTATATTTGCCTGATCTTCCCTAATTAGCTCATAATCTCTTTGGGAGAAATGAAATGAAATTATTTATGAATTAACTCAAATACACATGAATTTAATTATTAATAAAATACTTAAAACAGATACAGAAAATCTTACTTTACTAAGGACTATATAATGACCTAAGAAAATTATGTGTAATTTTATAATTACAAAATTGCCTATTTCTGAGGCAAATGGCTTAAAATATAATTTTAATGAAATTCTATCAAATTATACAACTTTGCTGGATAAGATTTTAACATCTACATTTTATAACATATTTTCTTGTGACAACTAGCTGTAAGATAATTTTTTAATGTAGATTTTTTTCAAAGTTGGAAATAATGCTTCTTTATATGTGACTAATTTTCCACTTTTTCTAATAAATTATCTGAATGAGGATGTCTGTAGAGCCATGAAACTATTACTGGAGGAGTTTAACTGAACAGTAACAATGTCGGCAGCACCATCACAAGGATTGTGGTCCAGAATATATATATAGGGAAAGGAGAAGCCAAATGACCATTCATTTTTCTCCCTCTGCCATTGGACTGTGTGTACAGTGTGAGCAATCATCTCATGTTCCCAGAACTGTGCCTTCCAGGCTACAGTAGACATTACCCTCTCAAACTGTAAAGCAAAGTAAATTCTTCCTTATGTGTTTTTGCCTGTTAGTTTGTTAAGCCATAACAAAAATAGTTGTTACAAACAAATGTTATCTGTCTGTGTAAAGGTTATTGTCCATTGCTTGAGACCTATTTACAGTGAGAGAAAAATGTGTGTGTGTGTGTGTGTGTGTGTGTGTGTGTGTGTGTGTTAAAGATAGATGCAGACTATGTAGTTTGTCAAGGACAGAAATGTAAGTTTAAAGCTTAATGAAGGGCAAGTATAAGGGGAAGAACTATTAAAGTGATTACTGCCAATAAATAGATGTATCACTCTGTCTATTGGGACCATAAGTTGAGTATACTGAGAGTCAAACGCATCCTTTAACAGTTTTAATTTTAACAATAAACATTGATTTGAAAGAAGAGAGTTGAACTGAAAGTGCTATTGAAGAGGTTTCCTACTACAAAATAATATTGAAGAATTAGCATGCTAACTGCCATGCTACATGAAGATCACTAGAGTCACGGTAAATGGGGACTGCCCTATCAAGTTGGAAGGATTGTTGTCAGTGTCATCTACATGATTTTCTTTTCATATGCAAGTAAAATGTAAGAGTTACAAGGTTATAGAGATTCTACCCAGGTTACTAGAAGCTGGTAAAGACAAGCAGGATTGTACTCTATGCAAGAACAGCCTGACAAGACATTGTGTAAGCTGTAAAGGTGAGGCCTATAATAAATATAACATAATATCATGTAATACAAAAGAAATTATATATAATATGCTATATATTGCATATATTACATATTTTATATAATATATAAAGAGTAATATAATAAATATAATATATACTATACTACAATAAACATTATCCAGGTATGATGTCAGGACTGTGAAGGGCTCAAGCAGGCATGTTTGAATGTCACTGAGAAAGCAAATAAAATAGACATCTTGGATGAACATGGGGATAGAATAAAGTCAGGGAAGGGTGGGGATTGTAACAGGAAGCCTCAAGGAAGGGAAAACAGAGAAGGAGAGAACTAGGAGAGAGAACTGGAATCAGTAGTGGTGGTGGGCATCTCTGGGATGAGCTAGAAACCTAGGTCAATGGAAACTTCTAGGAATCTATGAGGGTGACCCTAAGATTTCTACGATAGGGGATATGCACATATCCCCTATGAAACATCCACCTTCTGTAACTAGGCAAGATTTCCAATGGAGGGATGGGGAAACCAACTCAGCCACTAAATGTTTGACTCAAAATTTATCTGCCTACAATATGTGCAGGTATAAAGTTGGAGTGGAAATTGGAGTAATTGCTAAGCAATGACTGGTACAATGTGAGACCTTTGCTATGAGACAGAACCCAATCACAAAAGAACTCACATAATATGCACTCACTGATAAGTGGATATTAGGCCTGAAACCTAGAATACCCAAGATACAATTTGTAAAACACATGAAACTCAAGAAGAAGGAAGACCGAAATTTGGAGACTTTGCCCCTTCTTAGAACTGGGAACAAAACTCCCATGGAAGGTGTTACAGGGACAAAGTTTGGAGCTGAGACAAAAGGATGGACCATTCAACAACTGCCCCACCCAGGGGTCCATCCCATAGTTAGCCACCAAATGCAGACACTATTGCATACACCAGCAAGATTTTGCTGGAAGGACCCTGATATAGCTGTCTCTTGTGAGGCTATGCCAGTGCCTGGCAAACACAGAAGTGGATGCTCACAGTCAGCTATCTGATGGAACACAGGGCCTCCAATAGAGGAGCTAGAGAAAGTACCCAAGGAGCTGAAGGGGTCTGCAACCCTATAGGTGGAACAACAATATGAACTTGCAAGTACCCCCAGTGCTT
>NC_034590.1:58534583-58560764 GCF_900095145.1 Mus pahari | reverse complement strand
CTAGTCAGCCATCATTGGGAAGAGAGGCCCCTTGGTCTTGCAAACTTTATTTGCCCCAGTACAGGGGTACACCAGGCCCAAGAAGGGGGAGTGGGTGGGTAAGGGAGAGGAGGGGGAGGGTATAGGGGACTTTGGGGATAGTATTTAAAAATGTTAATGAAGTAAATACATAATAATTTTTTTTTAAAAAAATAAATAAACAAAAAAAACATTAATCACATCTCTGCTATTGATTATGAAGTGCTTTAATAAACACAAAATGTTTAATGATAAAAAAATTAATATGTCTCATTCCTTTTCTGAATGCCTGAATGATAAAGGTTCACCAGGAGGAGTTGAATCGAGATCAGTTGAGTATAAATCTAATATATGCACAGCATTCTAAAGGAATAAGTGTGAAACATGAAATTATGTCAATCTATGTAAAGGTGAAATTAGTTGCCTATGATGAATTAAGTAAATGATCCATGAGGATAGAATTAGAGACAGATTTCAATTAATTTGATGACCAAGATGAGAAAAATGAAATTGTAAATAAAATGCACTTACAAATACACAGGTGGTAATTTTGAAAGGAGAACTTTTTGAGAGTTAAGTCATACTTCCGAGAGTCTAAGAATTTCAGTTCAAAGTAGAAAGAGAATTGTTATGTAAGTGAAAGATGAGGAGTAGTCCTATGGAGACTAGACAAAACCAAGTGAAACATACCTAATTCAGTGAGAAATGGGTGGGTAGATAATGCAGAAACTAGACTTCTGGTCCCTAAGGCTGTGAGGGAGCAAGGGCTGTCCATTGTCAAATGGATACATACATACAAGTAACATAATAACTCCAAGTTTATGTTTATATTTGGGTCTACCTGTCTGTCTGTCTGTCTGTCTGTCTGTCTGTCTGTCTGTCTGTCTGTCTATCTATCTATCTATCTATCTATCTATCTATCTATCTATCTATCTATCTATCTATCTGCACACACACACACATACAAACACATACATGCAATAGCAATTGATGATAAAGAGGCAATGTAATGAAGGAGAGCAGAAGATATATGAGATAATTTTAAGGAAAGGAAGGGAAGGGAGAAATGTTGGAATTAAAATACTATCAGAATTTAAGGGTAATAAGTAGGCTCATGATAAACCCATTCCTCTTCTATTGCTACTAAGATCCAGGACTTCCACCTCATTCCCAGTTCTGTAACATGAAAACCACTGTGATCTCTCCTTATCTAACCCATCCCCAACACAAAGATCTTCTCCTGCTATCTTCCTTTTTTTTTCAAATCACCCCATTATCCCAGGCTCCACTACTCATAAGCATTCACTGGGAACATACCACCTATGCAGAACATGAAAACAAACTAAACAGAAAAAAATAATTAAAAGTCATAATCACTCTGATCATCTCTCCAAATTCAATCCTTCTGTCTTATCCTCAGTACCTCAATAGAAAACCAGACCCTGATATAGCGGGCTCTTGTGAGGCTAGGCCGGTGCCTGGCAAACACAGAAGTGGATGCTCACAGTCAGCTATTGGATGGAACACAGGGCCCCCAATGGAGGAGCTAGAGAAAGTACCCAAGGAGCTGNAGGGNGCTGCAACCCTGTAGGTGGAACAACAATATGAACTAACCAGTACCCCCTGAGCTCCTGTCTCTAGCTGCATATGTAGCAGAAGATGGCTTAATCGGCCATCATTGGGGATAGAGGCCTCTTGGTCTTGTAAACTTTATATGACCCAGCACAGGGGAAGCCCAGGGCCAAGTAGTGGGAGTGGGTTGGGTTCATAGGGGAGCAGGGGCGCGGCGGGGGGGGGGGTGTACAGGGAACTTTCGGGATAGCATTTGAAATGTAAATAAAGAAAATAATAATAATTAAAAAAAAAAGAAAACAAGCTTCCATCCCCCATGCCCACATTTCCTGTAGCTTTCATAGTCTGTCACCTCCTAACCTCCCTCCCTCAACCAGCCCCCAATTCCAGCAGATACCTTCTAGTAGCTCACAGGTCATACCTGTCAGAAACAAAACAAAATAAAACAAACAACAAAAAACAAAAAACAAACAAACAAACAAACAAAAAAAACAAGTAGGATGCCTAAATAACTTTTTACAATTGCTGGGAAACTTTTAAAGAAATGTAAAGCATCCTTAGCCACCAGGAAAATACAAATCAAAAACTACTTTGAGATGCATCTAATACCTGTCAGAATGGCTAAGTTCAGGAACACAATGAACAGAGCATGCTCAAAAAGCTGTGGAGCATGGGGACAGCTCAGTTGCTGGTAGGAATGTAAAATTAAATAGCCACTATGGAAATCAATTAAGTGGTTCCTCAGAAAGTTGGGATTGACCTACTTAAAGATCCAGCTATTTCATTCTTTGACACATACCCAAAGTGTGTTCAATTCAACCACAAAGACTCAACTATGTAGACTGTGGTCTTATTCATATTATCCAGAAACTGGAAACAACCTCGGTGCCCCTCAACAGAATAAGAGATAAAGAAAATGTGGCACATTTACAAAGTGGAGTATTACTCAGCAATATAAAATGAAAATGACATCATGAAATTTGTTTGCAAATGGACAGAGCTAGATTAAGCTCATTCACTGTGAGCTAACACAGACCCAGAAAAAAAAAAACTTATTATGTATTCACCTCTATTTGGATATTACTAGCTTTTAAGTAAATGATAGCCAAGCTATAATCTGTAGACCTAGAAGTTAAATAAAATAAGTAGAGGTGTGAGGGCTACATAGAACCACCTGAGAAAGGGGATTTTACAAGAAGACGGGGGCAGGTGATGATGGGACTGGGAGGTATGGGATGGAAGGAAAGAGGTATGTGTGTGGGAAGAGATGGCTGAAATTTGAGGAAATTTGGTGGTGGTATGGAATATTAGGACTTGGACTCTTCCTAGAATGTATGAATGTTATCCTATTGAGGACTCCCAATAAAGGGGGAGTCTCCCATCTCTTGTTCCCATGTACTGATTCCAGTGGCAGGACAATTGAATTGTTCGACAAGAGGGGGAGGGCCCCAGGAGAAGTCCACGACAGCCTATTGTTACTACAAAAGGTTGAGTTCTGCAAACCAACAGCAGAGCTTTATTGCCTATTACAACTGCCAGACCAAATATTCAGGGAAGAACTTGAGCTGGTACAAACATGGCGCCTTCACCCCTATGTTCTAATCCTTTTGATATGAGAAGGTACTTCTGTGGGATACGTGAAGAGAAAGGTGAACACCATCCCAGCCTTTAAACCTTTGATCTACAATTTGTCCTGCTTGCAAAATATACTGAAACAATGGTGGCACAGAACTTGTGGGGGTGGCCAACCAATGTTTGATTTTACTTAATACCCATTTCACAAGAGGGAATAATGTCTGTCACTACTTTGGTACTGAGAAGCAGGGATTAGATATCCTGAGACCTAATGTAAGCCAAACACCACTGGTCTAAACAATAAAAACAAAAAGTATCAATAAAATAATTCCTAATGATATTCTGCTTAAACTCAGATCAGTGCCTTATCCATTTGTCATCTCAGAGGTTTCCTCTGGCAGCTACAGAAAAAAAGACCCAGAACTGCACATTATGTAGAAGGTCTAAATGAGAGGACTCAATCTATTCCCTCCCCTCCAAGCTCAGAGAATACCGTGGAAGAGGAGTCAGAAAAATTGTAAGAGCCAGAGGAGATGGAGGGCACTTGGAGATCTAAGCAATGTGCGTGTGGGTTCACAAAATGTGAAGCAGCAAGGCCTATGTGGGTCTCTCTATATATTATAGTTATGAACTTAGTGTTTTTAATGGGATTCCAAACTGTGAGAACAAGTGTGTCTCTGACGCTATTGCCTGATCTTGGGACTCCTTTTCTACTGTTGGGTTCCTCTGTCCAACTTCAATATTATAGTTTATTCATCTTATTTTATTTTATGTTTGCTTGATGAGATTAAGAATGAGAGTGAATCTGAAGGAGAAGGGAAGTGGGGAGGAACAAGGAAGAGTAGAAGGAGGGGAAAATATAATCAGGACATATTATGAGAACGTAGTCTATTTTTCAATTAAAAAAGAACAACATTGACTGGCTGGACCACCCAGTGTTCTGAGGGACTAGACCACCAACCAAGGAGTGTACAGGGAGGGATCCATGGCTCCAGATACATACGTAGCAGAGGATGGCCTTGTCTGGCATCAATGGGAGGGGAGGCCCTTGAACCTGTTGAGAATTGATGCCTCAGTGTAGGGGATGCTGGAGTGGTGGGGTGGGGGAGAGGGTGGGTGGGTGGGAAGCACACTCATAGAGGCAAAGGGGAGGGTGGAGACAGCAGATATGGGATAGAGGTTTGTGAAGGGGTAACCGGAAAGCAGAATATCATTTGAGATGTAAACAAATGGGATCATTATTAAAAAATAATTACAAATGGGATTATAAATTTAAAAAATCTATTGTCACATTTTCATTTTTAATAATTTTAAATATGAACTTTAAAAATTTTGTGTATTTGTCAAGTCTATTTCTATGTGATTAAAAATTACAGAAATGTAATTTAAAATATATTTATCAAGCCAAATGTGATATATCCCTACAGTTCAGGCTGTTTGGGGGGAGGAGGCAGAGACCACTTAAACTAGTCCAGGAGTTTAAGATGAGGATTAGAAGCATAGTCAGATCCTATCTCAAATAAATTAAATACAATTAATAAGAAATATTTTCTTAGAAGTTCAAGGCCTAATATTTGAACACATCATGCCCAAGAATCATCAAAATAAATTAACAAACCAAAAAAAAATGAGCTTTGTTACTGCAGTCCTAGGATATAGTGCAGAACTCTGGTAGGCAGTATGGAAACAATGAGAGACAGAAGAATCCGGAGTTCAAAGCCAAATAGGGCTAGAGAGTGAGTGAGAGGCAAGCCTGAGATACTTCAAATAAAAAAGAAAACAAAATAAAAAACAAAAAACAAAAGACAAAACCAAAAACCTCAATAAAAACCCCCATACCAAATTCTGGGTTAAATGGTAATCATATCTTTTAAGGCTTTGATGCATCCCAGTACTGTTTCCACAGTGTCTGTAGCAATATGCGTCCTCAATACAATGTGCATGGGTTTCTATGTCCTTCACATTCTCATTAACATTATTAAATTTAAACCATATTTCCAGTTCTCCCCATGTTATAACATAATAAATGGATTTTTGGAGTGTTTTTTGATCCTCTCCAGTATTATTCCATGTGCCTGGTACAAGCTGCTCTTAGACTGTGGCTTGTTTTTCTCCAAGTTTGATGTTGGGAATCAAAGTTCAAGCATGAAATTCAGCAAGTGGATTCACTCTGGCAGATGATCCACAGTGGGTATGACCTAGACATCTGAATGGGTTTACCTTTAAAATTTGTTTCAAGCCCCATTGCCAGGATGCTTCCCTGGGCACGGCAGGCTGTGCTTTGAACTAGCATTTCTCACAACATCTGTCAGATTACACATTGAGAACATTTTCTTATATGGAGGAAGATGTTCAGACTTAACCAGCTACAAATAACACCCATATACAAGAAACATAAAATGTATTATTGAATATAACATTCAAACACCCTATATTCTAAATCCTAAAATGGTTGTCAGTAAAATAATAATTCTCTTTTTCTGATTATTTGTAGCCATAGTGATTGCTCCATTTACAAATTTGAAAAAATATTTTAAAAAATTGGATGCAAGCTAAATTTTAAACATGATTGTTTTAGAAGCTTTCTGATGTAATCAGGCTGACATCTGATAAAAATCTTCCCCTCGGTGCTGCACAAAAACTTTATAACATTCCTAGTGGTTATTAACTAACAGACTGCCAATGCTGGAAGAGACTCTGAAGTCAGCAGCAGATTTCTTTCTGAATTGGTTAAAGGCAGCAGTCTTAACCTTCAAAAAATAAAACATTAGCTAAGCCAATTCTTCCTCACTGAAATATTATGTAATATGCTAAGTAAGATTTTTACTGCTTCCATGTCTTGGAGTTAACTCCTTGGCAGTCTTGTAATTATCAATTACTTATTACAAAATATTTATTCTAATGATTTCTTAAAAGAGTAATTTTTATAAAATTTATTGTCAATGTAGTCTCCTTCAATTGGGTCTAGGAGATCATACAGAATTTGACTATACAGATTTGAGTCTAGGGCCTCAAACAGAATAGGCAAGATTTGCAATGCTGGGTTGCATCTCCATTAAATATCACATTTATTATAAATATTTTTGTTATGAAGCTAGCAATCAAATGGTCACATTCTTTCTTTAGAGAATACTTTCCCATTGGGCAGCACTTCTTTATCACCATTGTCCCTGTGATGTCACTGCTGTTGTTCTTTTCTCTAGTCACTAGGTCTATCTATTGTATATCTCTCACCAAGAATATTCTAAATCCTGTGTCTTTGCTCAGGGGAACTTACTATGATAAACTGAACAGAACAGTGTCTCAAGATAAAGAAGTGAATTATTTTGTAAAGATGTATAGAGAAATCTTGTCAGCATATGACTCAATCTACACTTAGACTAAATGATAGTGACAATTGAAAGTGATCTTTCATCTTCTGATACACCTTATAATATCATTATGCAAACAATGCCACTTCTCCTGTTAGATGGTGATCTCCAGCTTGTCCTTGAAATGAGCATTTTCCATTCTTTGTCTGATCTTTCCTGACTGGCTCTATTCAGCATCATTTTACTTTAATTTTTTTAATCATGGGTCATCACACTTTAATGCCATTTTCTCTTCTAGCATTCTATAGACTACAAGGAAGAATTAAGTAGGAATCTTCATGCATCATTTTAAGGTATTTGGAGCATTTTTACTACTAGGTTTGAAGTTTTTTGAAACATTTCAGGTTTTTTCATTTAAAAAAATTGCTGGACTCTTATCAATCAGATCATAATTCAATCGACTGCCTTTAGATTTCNCTTTGCCACATAACNAATTACTAGTAAAATATAGTGGCAGACATATGAAATGTGGTAAAAAACAAATATATGTGTGTTGTACAGATAATATAGTGCTTAGTTTTGACAATGTAATGCACAAGATGTTTATATTATTTGAATGTCATCAACAATAGAAAATTGTAAGCAGGCTGTGGCAACCACTTATTGTGAAGTAATGAATAACTATAACTAACTATAACTATAACTATATATATAATTTATTATATATACTAGATTATAATATTATATAATACTATATGTATATTTATATACATCTATCTATAAGTCTATATATTTAAGAATTTTTAGAATTCTTAGTCTTTTTTGAATTCAGTATGCATATGGGTATATATCTGTCTGCGTGTATGATTTCAAACTATGGACGTGCTCTGTGATGAGACCAGAAGAAGGAACTGGGTTGGCTTACCTGGAACTAGAGTTACACACAGTTGTGAACCATGTGGATGTGTGGAAGCCTATATATAAATATGAAAAGAGAAATATGTAGAATCAATATAGAATCAATGTAGAATATTGTACTGGAAGATGAAGTAGGAGCTTGTTCATGATCAATGTGGTTCCATACATATTCATTTGGTTTGTGGTATACTAATACTTGTGACATGGTCTAGCAATTGTCAAGACCTTTCTGGTTGAATGACCTCTGTCTACCCCTAGGGGGCCTGAGGCTTCTCTTTCTAATTAGGGATTCATCATTGCTGTCTAGCTGAATACTGCATCTTCACATCTCTGACTTTATCTGAAGCTTCAGGTACACTGGCTGTATAGAATGTGACGTGCAAGGTTTATTCATATAGCTTGAGGTCATGTAAACCCCTTGGGTCTCTTTTGGGAATGTTTATAAATTATTTCTCCAAGACAAGCCATTGCCCTTTAAAACTTTCTGGTAAAATTTCATTGTTAAATGTATTTTATTTTTCCTGCTTTCTTATATTCCTATGTTTACATTCTTTCTGAAAACCGTTATCCGTGGTAAGTTATCTACATTCAATATTCTCTCCTAACACTGTACAGTTATATAGAACTTAGCATTGACTAAATGGGAGAATACATCAGAAATACACTATATGCTAGTAGAATATTAGACTCTGTGGCATGGAAAATAAATATTCTTTGAAGATGGTCACACAGTTTATACCTTAGGCATTAAGCTATGTACTCTGCTGCAATTAATCACCTGTGCCAGTGGTATACAGACCTAGGCATAGATAAAATATTAATGACTAATTATAGATGTGTTTCAATTTTAAAGCTTCAATTACAAACCTGGCTGTAGGTAAGATTTCAGAGCCATGGTTTTCAAGCCCTGCTCTAGAATAGAAGTTACTCACTCTCCCATGCTCTTTTTTTCACAATAGAGAAATTTTCAGTCAGAAATTATAAAACATTCCATTTAATTATTCCTCACTACTTGTGTGCAATACATTTATCCTACATTAACCCAGTACACTTAATCAACCTTCTGGTCATTTCTGAACATACTTTTGAAGAATTTGGTGATTAATTTACACCCTTATTCTTAAAATTAGGGTTATCTGATGTCTGAAATATCCATGGCAACCATTTAATATCAGGATGAAACACATCTATACTGTCCTGTTTAATAGTTTCTTATTAATAATAATTTTGATTATCTTTTAATTGTAATCCATTTTTTCTAACTAACTTGATGTGCTCATAACTTGGATATGTTCTTCAGACTGCATTGCTCTCTAGCACCTAATAGAATGGACAGCAGTCTATAAACAAAATTCCGCTCTCTTATTACAAGTTTCATTTCTTATAATTCTCACATTCCTTTTGTTCTATCAAAATTTCCATTAATCTAGCAGAGCTTTTATTTCTTTGGCTTCATTTTTCCTAAACCACTATGTTTTATTGATCTTCATTTTCTTTTCTATTCAGTTTAATCTCTAAAATAGGAATAGATAGAATTTATTGACTGTGTATTGTCAAGTATTATACTAATCCAAATGCATTGTATAATGTCCATCTGGAAAACAATCCTACAGGGTAAATATTATTATCTTCAGATGAAGAGACATGAATGTGAGGGATAATGTTTAAGTTTGCATTAATGTTGTCAGAACGAATACAAAGTTGTTACACACAAACACTCAGCATGCAATAGAATGCCACTGATTATCCTTGGATAATTTTGATAGTGTTTATTTATGGAATCTTGATACAACTATGAGATATACAATGAAGAAAAGTGTAAACTAAGAAGACAGCAATGAACAGAGGGTTGCCAGTTATTAAAGGAAAAATACTTATTAAATTAAGCAATACTGAGTCTGAATCTTAAAGGAAATACTGAAATTGATCAGGGAGAAAAAATATCAAGCACATTTCAGAAGAAGAAACACTGGGTAAAAAGCATGGAAGTGCCCTATAAATTACATCATTGAGCTTCTAATATAGTCAAGCAACAATGAAAAGACTGGGGTTGTGAAAAGATGAAACCATGAATCAAGTGCAAAACCTCAAAGTTTCATATAAAGATCTAAGTAGAGGAAGAAAATCAGGCCTCAGAAATATCACCAAAACCAAAAAGGAGAACAAACATATTGAAAAGGAGTGCAACAAACATTTCAAATAGGGTATAAGACAATAAAACTGTTGCATGAGTAGCTTAGAAATAACTTAGAAGCTATTTCACTGGTGTGAAGGCAGAGATCAATTAATGATTTTATTGAATAAATAAAACTAGATTGATGTCCTCAATTTTGCATATAAATATCTATTTGTATGTCACTAATAATAGTTTTCAGCTTTTTTAAAGATTTGAAGGGGTTTGTATTATTTTTAGATTTTGAAGACACTGTAGAACAGATGGCCCCATTTCCAGTGTGCTCATGATAGTTATTTGATACTGAAATACAACCACTAGCAGCTTTGTTTTTTTAAAAACATGTTGCAAGACCCGAGGTTTATTAAAAAACCTCTTTTTCTTAGATTTTCTGATATTCTTCTATTGTGCTTCTACTCCTATGTTAGGAATGTACATGGTAAGTATTACTTTCTCAGTATTGATGAAATACTAACTTTTACTTTACTTGGCTAAAAATGAAATTCCATGTTTAGAAAAATTTCCATTTTTCTATAGTAAGTTTAAGTTTTCACTTTATTTTTCTTATTCAAAAAACTTATAATCACAGCAAAGATAAAATGTAAATTAAATAATGTGTCATTTTTGTAAACACAGAGAAAAATAAATATTTTAAGTTAAAAATAGATTTTTTAAAACATGGCTTTAAAAAAAATTATAACCGAAAAGTAGCATCCTGGAATACATTCCAGAAATCATGCACTTTAGACCAAAAGTGTTTTCAAATTTGAAAAGATGGAAATACTGATGATTGTGCCCATTTTAAGTCTGGATGGGTCATAAGGCTCCTTTGGAATCATGCAATGAATAACTAATTAATAGTGTGAACTTGCTTCTTCAGCAACTGCACCTCCCTGTGACAGGTCAATGTAAGATAGAACTTTTCACCCTCTGTAGGATGCAAGTTTCTGCAGAAGGGAATTAAGTAAAACATTCTTACTTGAAATTATTGCACAGTAATGGTTATGAAATAAAAATAATCCTTGTTGACTGATTTAATCGTCTTCTTTTGATTATGATGCCACATGGGAATTTGAGAGAGACTTCTTATGAGCACTCTCTAACATGCAAGAAAGTAACAAGCCTCAACTGCAGTCATGTCAAGGAACAGTTTGAAGGTTAAATCCCAAAGACTGCATGACTAGCTAACATCTGATACAATATAGCAAAAGTACTATAAAACTGTTCCCAGTAAATCCAATATTATGAAAACGAAAGACAAATCAAAGTTATTTTAGGCCAATAATTGTTAGAATGTTATAGTATAAGGATGTGTAAACTGAAGTGTTAATTTTTAAAAGAAGATATTATTTATTTAATTTTATGACTTCTTTATCATAATAAATTATTTTTATTTAGTTAGTTACAAATTTCACTTGATGAGAAAGCATGGACTCAAAAATCAAAGATACTTATTAGAAAATAAATTTTGGTTTTTTAATGACTATGATGTTGGGCCAAGTATTTCTAAACCTCTGTGTAACTCGGAGTAAAAATTAAGTTTTAAAAATAAATCTATGTTA
Source organism: Mus pahari (assembly GCF_900095145.1). Classification (NCBI taxonomy): domain Eukaryota; kingdom Metazoa; phylum Chordata; class Mammalia; order Rodentia; family Muridae; genus Mus; species Mus pahari. The sequence goes on along the minus strand of NC_034590.1, from coordinate 58,549,635 downwards.
TGATTTTGGGCCAAGTATTTCTTGTATGTAACCTCTATGTAACTCAGAGTAAAAATTAAGTTTTAAAAATAAATCTACTTTTCAACCTAGATGTCCTATGACAGAAGAATGGATACAGAAAATGTGGTTCATTTGCACAATGGATACTATTCAGCTACTAAGAATGAGGACATCTAAGTTTTGCAGGCAAATGGACTGAACTAGAAAATATCATCCTGAGTGAGGTAACTCAGACCCAAAAGGACATACATGGTATGTACTCACTAATAAATGGACGTTAGCCACAAACAAAACAAAACAAAATAAAATAAAACACTACAGAATACCCATGATATAATCCACAGAACTCAAAAGGTCAACAAGCTTAAGTGCTCAAGTGAGGATACACCTAAGTCCCACTTGGGAGAGAGAAGAAAGCAATCACAGGTGAGGAGGAAGGGAGAGACCTGGGTTAGAAAGTAGATGGGGGGAGGGAGAGTGGCGATGACGGGAAACTTTTCTGGTATTGGGAGAGGGAAAAGGACTGAAGCCCCAAGGGCCAGCAGAAAGAATTGAAACAGGCAACCTCAGAAAATGGGTGGTTGGGGGGAACCCTCCAAAATGCACCAGAGACTTGGGAGGTAAGAGACTCTCAGGAATCAAAGGGAGGGACCTTAGGTGAAGTTGCTGACAGTAGGGTGAGGGAACTTATAGAACCCACCTCTGGCAGGTAGGCAGGGCATAAAGTGAGGGATGGGATTGCCATCTCACAGTCACATCTCTGACCAATAATTGTTCCAGTCTGAAAGAATTTCAGGGATGGAAATGGAGAGGAACCTGAGGAAAAGAAGGTCCAGTGACAGGCCCAAAGTGGAATCCAGCTCAAGGGGAGGTCCCAAGGCCTAACACTATTACTGAAGGTATGGGATGCTCACAAAAAAGGACCTACCATGACTGCCCTTCAAAAGACCCAACAAGCAGCTGAGGGTCAGATGCAGATATTTGCACCCAACCAATGGACATAAGTACCTTACCCCTGTTGTTGTATTAGGGAAGGCTGAAAGGAGCTGAGGAGAAGGGAAATCCTGTAGGAGGAGCAGCAGTCTCAATTAATCTGGATCCCCAAGATCTCTCAAATACTGAACCTCCAAACAGACAGCATACACCAGCTGATATGAGGCCCCCAACACACATACAGTAGAGGACTTCGGTCTGTGTTCATTCAGAGATGATGTATCTAACCCTCAAGATCCTGGAGGCCTTAGGAAGTTCAGAAGTCAGGTGGGGTGGGGGTTGGGGTATCAATGTGGAGATGGGGGGAGAGAAAGTGTGGGATATGGAGCAGTCGGAGGGTGGATTGGGGTGTGCAGAATGGAATATGGAGTGTAAAAAATAAATTAATTAAAAAAAATAAATCTGTCCACTAACAAGTACTTTTGACTCACCTCAGGTACTTTAAAAATATCAATGTCCTTCCCTCTTTCCAAAACCATTTTTTTTTCTCTTTTCTTCTTGCTTCAGTATATTCCTAATTGTTACCTCTCCAATGACTTAAAAAAGAATTTAGAGTAAAAAAATATTTATTCACGAAATAATACATCATTTTATTAATGTTGCTATGCTTTCAGGCCATTTTTCCATTTATGTCTGCTTTATGTTCTGATTTCCAATTCCATATGCAAGGACAAATGAAATCTGCTATAATGAACCAAGGCCAAGTGGCTCATGGAAGGAAAAGAAAGTATGGACACAAATTACACTTCTTACCATCCTGAATGCTAATAGTTATTAACTTGCTATTAGTTCCTTTACTATTTTTCAACATGCATATTCTCAGTAACCACTGAGACTTGCTTTGATAATTTGATCTTTCACATTAATGTCTTGATAGTTTCTCCTTCCAAGATCATGTTTTATCTCTGTCTTATACAATTTCTCAGTTCTAAATGTATTTTGATATTGCAATTGTTTATTTCAAAGCTCAATGTGAGTCATCATTTCTATGAAGATCTCTAAATGCATTTCATCTTGTAATAATCTCTCCTATGGATTTCAAAATCATATATTTCACATCTAGATTGTGTAAATTACTCAGGTGCTGTCTTTTGAAGTATACTTTTTTTCACATTACATCACTGTTTCTTCAATATGGTTACTTATCAACACCCAGTGATAGCCTCCTCGGGGCAAAATCTAAAGTTCACCAGATGTTTGATACAGAACAAGTTTTCCAGTTTTTAAAAATTTTTATTTAATTTTTTTACGTATTCACTTTACATTCTACTCACCACCCACTCCCAGTCATCTCCTCCCATAATCTTTCCCCTGTTAGCCATCCCCTTCTCCACTGAGTATCACCCCATCCTGGCATTTCAAGTCTCTTCGAGGTTGGGTGCTTTCTCTCCCACTGTTCAGACAAGGCAGCCCAGCTAGAAGAACATATCCCATGTACAGGCAACAACTTCTGGGATAGCCCGCATTCCAGTTTTTTAGGACTCAAATGAAGACCAGGCTGCACATCTGCTACATATGTGACAGGGGGTCTAGGTTCAGCTCATGTATACTCTTTGGTTGGTGCTTCAGACTCTTGAGAGTCCCAACGATCCAGGTTAGGTGACTCTTGGTTTTCCTGTGGAATTCCTATCTCCTTCAGGGCTTGCAATCCTTCCTCCTATTCTTCCAAAAGAGTCTCCAAGCTCCATCTACTCTTTGCCTGTGGGTGTCTATATCTGTCTGAGTTAGCTCCTGGGTGAAGCCTTTCAGAGGACAACATGCTCCTATCTAGAAACAGTATCATTAATAGAATCAGGGATTATTGTTTGCCCATGGGATGGGTCTCAAGTTGGGCAGTTATTGGTTGGTCATTACTTCAGTCTCTGTTACATTATTTGTACCTACATTTCTTGTAAACAGGATAAATTTGAGGTTGAAAGTTGTGTGGGTAGGTTGGTGTTTCTATCGTTCCACTGAGGTTTATGCCTGGCTATAAGAGGTAACCTCTTCTGGTTCTATATGCCTGATATAGTGAGTCACAGCTAAGATCCCTTCCATCGATTCTTAGGTGCCTCCATTATCCAAGGTCTCTGTCTCATCCTAAAGATATCCCACACCTCCTCACCCTTGTCAGTTACAGATTTCATTCATTTTCATGGCCACCTAACCATCTTTCCTGTACTTCGATACACCTGATCCTAACACCTCCCCAGATCAATCTTCCCCATCATACTGTTTCTTTCCTAGTTCCCTCTCTCCATCTGTCTCTTATGACCCTCTTCTATGTGAGAGTCAAGCTTCCTGTCTTGGGCCTTCCTTCTTCTTTAGTTTCTTTGTGTCTGTAGAATGTAGCCTGGTACCTGTAGTTTATGGCTAATATCCACATATAAGTGAGTACATACCATGCATGTTCTCCTGGAATGCATTTACCTCACTCAAGATAATATTCTTAAGTTTCATCCATTTGTCTGCAAAATTCATGATGTCTTGGTTTTTAATAGCTCAATAGTATTCCATTGTATAAATGTACCACATTATCTTCATCCATTCTTCAGGTGCTGAGAAGAGGATGTATTTTTTGAGTTTGTGTGAAATATTCTTTAAATGTTTGTTTGGTCCATTTGATCCATAATGTCTGTTTGTTTCATTATTTCTCTGTTTAGTTTTTTTGTGGATGTCTTATCAGTTGGTGAGAGTGGGGTATTGAAGTCTCCCACTATTGATATTTGGGGTTTACATATAATTTAAGATTTAGCAATGTTTCTGTTACAAATGAGGGTACTGTTGTGTTTTGGGCATAGATGTTCAAAATTGAGAAATCATATGGTAGATTTTTTCTTTGATGAATATAAAGTGTACTTTCCTGTTGCTTTTGATTAATTTTCATTCAAAGTCAATTTTATTAACTATTAGGATAGCTCCAGTTTGCGTCAGGTTGTTTCCTTTAGAATAATTTTTTCCAGCTCTTTACTCTGAGGTAATATCTTTATGACTGGGATGTGTTTTTTGTATGCAACAGAATGATGGATACTGTTTTTACATCCATTCTGTTAGCCTCTGTCTTTTATTGGGGAATTGAGGTTATTGATTTTGAAGGATATTAATGACCGGTAATGGTTGTTTTCCATTACTTTGATGTTGGTATTGTTGATGTATATGCCTTCCTTTTTAATGCTGTTAAGAAATAACTTATTTCCTGTGTTTTGGATGTAGCTATCTCCTTGTGTTGGAGTTTTCTTTCTAGTTTCTTTCTGGAAGGCTAGATTTGTGAATAGATATTGTTTGAAAATGAATTTGTCTTGAAATATCTTTTTCTTCTCTCTCTATCATGATCGAGAATTTTACAGATTGCAAGATATATATTCAGTCTGTTCTAGCTTTTACAGTCTCTGGTAAGAAGTTGGGTATAATTTAGATAGGTCTGCCTTTGTGTGTTACCTGGTCATGTTCCCTTGCCACCTTTAATACACTTTCTTTGTTGTGTAGATTTTGTATTTTAATTATTATGTGGCAGAGGGATTTTATTTTCTTATCTAGTCTAATTAATGTTTTGCAAGCTTCTTGCATATTTAGAGACATCTCCTTCTTTAGGTTGGGAAGTTATCGTCTATGATTTTGTTGAGAATATTTTCTGGGCTATGGAACTGGGACCTTCTTCTTTTCCAATTATTTTTAGGTCAGGTCTTTTTATGGTATCCCAGATTTCCTGGGTCTTTTGTGTGAGGAGTTTTTAAGATTTAACATTTTCTTTGATTCATATATCAATTCTTTCTATTGAATCTTCTATGCCTGAGATTCTCTCTTCCATTTCAGGTATTTGGTTGGTGATTCTTGCATGTGATGTTTCTGTTCCCTTCCCTAGGTTTTCCATCTCTAGTATTTCCTCAATTTGTGCTTTCTTTATTGCTTTGATTTCCACTTTCAGGTCTTGCACAGTTTTTTTTTTTTTTTTTAAATTTCCTTCACCTGTTTAATTGTATTTACCTGTATTTCTTTAGGGGATTTATTCATTTCCTATTTCTGGGCTTCTATGTTTTTGCTAAGATGGACCTAAGGTCATTTTCTTCTTTTTCATTTATGTTAGGATATCTAGGGCTTGCTGTTGTGGTGTAGCTCTACTTTGGAAGTGTCCTATTGCCCTGATTTTGTTGATTGTGTTAATTGAGGGCATTTTGCTGTCTTCATGGTATTGGTCTCCAGATCTACTTGTTGTAGTAGACATTGGGAAGAAGTTGAATCTTGATGGTTCTGGTGTGTCAGGCCTATGATGAGTATCCTTGGGTTGTATTTTTCCGGGCCTGATGTTCTGTATGGTTTAGGGGCCTCAGGTTCAATGAAGGTGGGTAGAGAGGTGGCAGGAGAATGGAGGTCTCCTTGGCCTAGAAGGCTGTTCATGGCAGCTTGACTTGAGCCAATGTCTCAGCAGGCAAGAAAGATGGGTGGTGGAATGGAAGCTTACCTGAATAATTCAGGAGTCTACAGTATGATGTTGGTGAGAGGAGAGATAGTAAGAGAATGAAGGTCCCGCTGGGAGTGCAGGCTGCTCAGGGAAGCTTAGGTTGGCCTAGAGGAGTCAACAAGCAGTGAATATATGTGGGAGTAAATTGTATGATTCACGAGTCTCAGGTCTGAAGAAGGAAAGAGGAGAAGAAACAGAACGAACTTTCTTATTCTTTACAAGTATGAAAGTGGAGACAACAAAATATCCTTTCCATTGTGTATGCAATGAAATTATCAAGTAAAATGCACACTATAATATCTAATATGTTGAATTTAAGTTAGCCAGTTTCTTTTCTGTGTACTCAGTTAAAGGACAGCCAAAAAAAAAAAAAAAAAAAAAAAAAAAAAAAAAAAAAAAAAAAAGACGGCTCTATGTGGTGTAGAAGACACAGTTTCTGATTAGAATCCTGAAGTCATAAATGTGTAAATTAAAAGCTTCTATTTCACAGGATTGACCTCTTATTATAAGAAAAGCAGACCACTTCTACATAGATGTACTTAATGATACCAAATATATTCCCTGAATGAGAGAGAGATTCTTTCAGAGAGGTCCTGATAACATCAAATATCCTTTGGCCTGGTAACTTTCAGCTATTAAAAAGTTTCATTCTGATTGTTTTGCTTTCAACATAGGAAACAAAATCACATGTGTGAAAATGATGTTTGTCTTTTGGCTGCAGGCTTAAAATAACCATCCAGGGCAAATGAGGACAACATGAATATATTAAAGACAAAAAATAATGAAGAGAAGAAAAAAACAGCTTAAGAATGGGAAGAGCTATATGAAAAACCTTTAAGGTCAATGTTTTACCCATTTTGCAGTTTTTATGATACCAAGTAGTCTCAGCTTAAAGAAATCTAACATTCATGTAGTCCAAACACTCATATCTTTGTGGCTCAAAGAAGTCATCAACACCAAAATCATATTGGTATGGATCAAAACGTGTTTGCCTCCTGGCTCTTTGTTCAGAGCTCTCTACATTAGTGCCTTCTTTACTATGGTTTGTATTTAGCTTCTACTTTTGGTAGTAGGATTTTATATATCTAGAGATCAGAGCTTGCTTACTGAGCACATGTGGATATTTTGTAGCTCTGTTTTATAGATTCTGTAAATCCAGAGTCTACACAAGAGCAAAATGGTTGGTTTGGATACCACCTGGCTTTTGTATTTCCTAGGTAGATATAAGGATGTTTGCCAAAAAATAATTAATTATACAACATCTTTGTCTTTTCCCAGATACGTTACCTTTACATGATAGGAAAGACAACTATTGTTGGTAATCGTAATTACTTAAGTTAAGAAGAAGAAGAAGAAGAAGAAGAAGAAGAAGAAGAAGAAGAAGAAGAAGAAGAAGAAGAAGAAGACCCACCATGAATTCTATGAATAGTTACAAAGCAGTAACAAGAGACGTATTCATCTGTACAACCATATATATTATAATGAATCTGTCTTCTACCCATATTTAGTTCACTGAACAGTTTGAAGAGAATGCACAACATTTACGAAAATATCTTTAACTTTTGTCTGTGGGTGTAAGAAAAACAACTTAAGGTAGAAAGATTTATTATTGCTTAAAGCTAAAGGTACAAGCCATGATGGTGGAGGAGTGTGCCAGGCTGTATGCCTGCCTTGCCTCTGGGGTGCCTGGAGTGCTGTTGCCCGCATGTCCTCAGGGGATGCAGAACACAGTATGTAATTGGGGTCATTGGTGTTTTCCTGTGTGGGAAACAGCAGAATCAGAGCAAATTGCTGTGGTTCCAACTCTTCTGTTTACTGATGAGAGCTGGAGACCGGGGTCCCTGATCTACACTTCCTACCAGGGTGTCGATGCATCAGGCATTAAGAGGAAAGCAGAGCCCAGGACTGGAGTTGGGGTCCGAGTGAGTGGCAAGAGTAAGGAGGAGAGAAGGCCTTCTCTAAGAGATTTAGGCTGTCCTTGCTTGTTGGAACTGCTTTATTTGATGGCAAATGTGAATGCATACACTTGACTCAGGGTGAACCAGGAATTAAATTCCTTTTTACAAGAAGGAATGTTCTGGAAAAGAAGTTCATCGGCTGAACACTTGAAGCCTATCTAGATACTTCATTAACATGAAGAATTCCAGTTTTTTTTTTAATGCTACCTGATTTTCTAAAGGTAGAGGTGAATGTGGAGGTTTAGAATTTCTCAGACATGGTCAGAGAAGGAGAAACCCTCCTAACAAGAGATTCTTTCCATTTATGACAAGATCAGAGGCTATCTGGTCATGCTGAACTTCAACCAAAATTAACTGGGGTTTTCCCCCAGGAGTGAAAGCAATATTGGCTTGAAGTAGCTGTTCAAATTGCACCTACAGCCAGTAACAAAGAGTGGTATATGCATGATTCTGCTCAGCTTGTTTTTTCTTTTTTTCATTTGATATATTCCAGGATTCCATCCATGGAATTGTGCCATCTACAGAGAATGAATCTTCCCTTCTCAATTAATGTAATTATGACACTCTTCTAGTGAGATTGATTGGTAAAAAGCAGTTGCTGTACAAGCCTGCTGGCATGAGTTTGATTCTTAAAACCCAGGAGAGAACTGACATCCAAATATTGTCCAGTGAACACCCTGTGGATTCTGTAAACTTCACAGACATTCACAGCTTCAGAAACCTACACACCTGAACAAAAACACACCCTGACACAAAACAGAAAAACAGACAGACAGACAGAAAGACAGACAGACAAACAGGCAGACAGACAGGCAGGCAAGCAGGCACACACGCATGTACACACACACACACACACACAGACACACACACACACATTCACACACATCTAGCCCTTTACACAGGCATGCTCAGAGGGTCTTCCAAGTGATTCTAGACTTTGTAGAGTTAATAATGCTAACCATTGCAGTTTTCTAAGAGAACATTCAGAGAAAGGTGCTTAGAAAGTTCTTTAAATGAGAGTAGATAAATTAGATTTATAGTAAACCAGTAGGTGTGGTCTGTGCAGCATTTGGTCTTCACAGATAAATAAGGCTATACTGGACCAGGGAATAGTCTTCTTTCTGAGATATGAGTTCAAAATAAAATGAAGCCAGTTTACTTGCTATCTTCTCTGAAAGCACATCAGGTGGAACCCATGTCAGATTACTCACACTGTATTAATTTTTCTGGCCTCTGAGGTCATCTGAACTCACATCCAATTTCTTAGTATGCCATGACTCATTATAGCAATATACCATGTAAACCATAGTAGGGATTGTTTTGTAAATTGTCATTTCCAAGTTACCTTATCTTTTCTGAGTGACCTCCTTGCTGCTGTGTATGAAGCATCTCTGAAAAGAGAGGGCAACAAGAAAACATTTTTCTATTTGAAGTGAACATTCCAAACCTTTGTGTGAAAAATCAAGGTTGTTATCATGTTACTAATTCCATCCAAGGAACTTCTGAGGAAACACCTGAGACAAAAACACCAGATGCCTATAAAAAACAGTAGCTTCCATTTCTGTAATATACCAGATGTATTTTCATATCAGAATTACTGCCATGAACATCTGGCATTCTGAGTAATTCACTCATAATTTATCAGGATGTTTTTTAGCAATGTTGTGAGAAAGACTACAAATACTGGCATGTTTTCCATCAAATCTAGGGAAGGTTCCATGGCCATACTAGGATATGATGCAATAATTACTAACAATTGAGGAAACACAGTCCTTTTAAGCCCAGTGTACTGAGAAGTATAATTTAAATATTAATATTGTTCAAAGAGGTAAGATAATACAGTTAACACTCTTAATAAAAAGGAATTCTATCGTTTCCTAGTGAAACATAGGGAATTAGTTTCAGTTTATAATCAATCCTTAAAAAATATCTCCAATGAAGCCTGTCTATGAAAAACACATCCTCAACTTTATTTGTAAAAGTCAGATAGAGAAACGGTTCCTTAATTATGTAGGTAAGAAATTTCTTTCTCCCTAAGAAATAAAGTGTATTTGGCTAAGAGCAAATATTCAGGCCACATATTTACATTCGTTCTCCTGCTTATTTACATTCATTCTCCTGGCTCTCTGGGTTCCTCTCCTTGTCCCCAGTAACTGATCCTGTTCCTGTTTTGCAGTCTCCCTTCCCTTTCCCACCCAGGTCCGTCTCTCCCTCTGCCTCCCATAATTATTTCTTGCCTCTTTCTAAGTAAGGATGGAAACATCCTTACTTGGCCTTTCTGCTTGTTAAACTTAAGTTCTGTGGGTTGTATCCTAGGTGTTCTATACTTTTGGCTAATATCCACTTATTAGAGAGTACATACCATGTATGTCCTTTTGAGTCTGCATTACCGCACTCAGGAAAATATTTTCACTTTCCCTCCATTTACCTGCAAATCTCATGATGTCCTCATTCCCAATAGCTGAGTGGTAATCTGTTGTGTACATGAACCACATTATCTGTATCCATTCTTCCCCTGTGGGACATCTGTGTTGTTTCCAGGTTCTGGCTATCACAAATAAGGCCACTATGAACATAGGGGAACTCATGCTCCTTTGGCATGGCGGAGCATCTTTTGGGTATATGCCCAAGAGTGGTATAGCTGCTTCTTCAGGTAAATCTATTGCCAGTTTTCTGAGGAACTGCCAGATTAATTTCCAGTGTGGTTGCACCAATTTACAATTCCACCAGGAATGGAGGAGTGCTCCTTTTTCTCTACATCCTCGCCAGCATGTTACACGAGTATTTGATCTTAGCCATTCTGGTTGGTGTGAAGTGGAATCTCAGGGTGGTTTTAATTTACATTTTCCTGATCACTAAGGACTTTGAACATATCTTTAAGTGGTTCTCAGTCTTTCATGATTCCTCTGTTAAGTTTTATAACCCATTTTTTGACTGGGTTGTTTGCGGGTTTTTTGGTGGTTAGTTTCTTGAGTTCTTTATGTATTTTGGATATTAGCTTTCTTTTTGATGTGGGGTTAGTGACTACTTTTCCCCAATCTGTACATTGCCAATTCATCTTATTGACTGTATCTTTTGCCTTACTGAAGGTTTGCAGGCTCATGGAGCCCCATTTATCAATTGTTGATCTTAGAGCCTGAGCCATTGGAATTCTGCCAATGAGTTTGAGGCTCTTTCCCACTTTCTCTTCTATTCAATTCAGTGTTTCTGGTTCTATGTTGAAGTCCTTGATCCACTTGAACTTGAGCTTTGTGCACGGTGATAAATATGTATCTATTTTTGTTTTTCTACATACAGATTGCCAGTTAGACCAGCACAATTCATTAAAGTTGTTTTCTTTCTTCCATTTTATGTTTATGGATTCTTTGCCAAAGATTGTCTATAACTGTGTGGGCTTATTTCTGGGTCTTTAATTCTATTTCATTAATTGATCTGTCTATCTCTGTACCAATACGGTGAGGTTTTTATCACTATTGCTCTGTAGTACAGCTTGAGGACAGGAATGGTGATACATCCAAAAGTTCTTTTGTTGTTATGAATTGTTTTGGCTCTCCTGGGGTTTTGTTTTTCCATGTGAAGTTGAGAATTGCTCTTTTCATGATTATGAAAAATTGTGTTGTAATTTTGATGAACATGTATTGAATCAGTATATTGGTTTTGGTGAGATAGGCATTTTTATTATGTATATTGTACCTATCCATGAGCTTAAGAGATCTTCTGAGGTCTTTTTTGATTTTTCCTTTTGGTGATTTGAAATTCTTGTCATATAGATCTTTTACTTGCTTGGAAAGTGTTACACAAAGATATTTTATAGTATTTGTGGCTATTGTGAATAGTGTTGCTTCCCTAATTTCTTTCTCAGTCTGTTTATCATGTGTATAAAGGAAGGCTATTGATTTGTTTGAGTTAATTTTATATTCAGCCACTTGGCTGAAGTTGTTCATCAGTTGTAGAAGGTCTCTGGTAGAATTTTTTGGGTTGCTTATCTATTCTATCATATCATCTGCACTTAGTGATACCTTGACTTCTCCTTTCCCAATTGAATCTCTTTGATATACTACTGTTGACTTATTGCTCTAGCAAAAACTTCAAGTACTAAATTGAATAGATAGAGGGAGAGTGGGCAACCTTGTCTTGTCCCTGATTTTAGTGGAATTGCTTCAAGAATCTCTCCAGTTAATTTGGTATTGACTGATGGTTTGCTGTATATTGCTTTCATTATGCTTAGGTAAGTGTTTTGAAATCCTGATTTCTCCAATACCTTTAACATGAAGGTCTGTTGTATTTTTCAAATTCATTTTCAGCATCTAATGAGGTGATTATATGATTTTTGAGTTTGCCTATATGGAAGATTACTTTAATAGATTTTTGTATACTGAAACATCCTTGCATCCCTGGGATGAAGCCTACTTGATCTTAGTGAATAATGGTTTTGATGTGTTCTTGGACTAGGTTTGCTAGAATTTTATTGAATATTTTGCATCAATATTCATAAGCAAGTTTAATCTAATTTTCGCTTTCTTTATTGTGTGGTTTAAATATCAAAGCAACTGTGGCTTCATAGAATGAGTTAGGCAATGTTACTTCTGTTTATACTGTATGGAATAGTTTAAGCGTATTAGTATTTAGCTCTTCTTTGAAGGTTCAGTACAATTCTGCACTAAAGCCATCTAAGCCATCTAGTATCTAGTTCTTGTCTATTTTTTTTCTTTGAGAGGTTTTAAGGAATTCTTCAATTTCCTTAGGGCATATGGGACTATTTAGATAGTGTACTTGCTCTTTATTTTTCTTTGGCATGTGGTATCTGTCTAAAAACACAAAAATTTTGTCTAGATTTTTCAGTTTTGTTGAGTAAAGGCTATTGGAGTAAGATCTGATGATTCTTTGAATTTCCTCAGTTTCTGTTATTATGTCTCCATTTTTATTTCTGATTTTGTTACTTTGGATACTGTCTCTGTGCCCTTTAGTTATTTTGGCTAAGCGTTAATACATCTTATTGATTTTCTCAAAGCATCAGGGCACTTAGTGCTCTGAATTCTCCTCTTAGCAGAGCTTTCATTGTGTCCCATAACTTTGAGGATTCCACATCTTCATTTTTACTGTATTCTAAAATGTCTTTAATTTCTTTTTGTATTACTACTCTGGCCAAATTATCATTGCGCAGAGAATTGTTCAGTTTCCACCAGTATGTGGACTTTCTGTTGTGTTTGTTGTTATTGAACTCTAGACTTACTCCTTGGTGATTTGATAGGATTCATGGAATTATTTCAAACTTCTATCTGTTGAGGCTTGCTTTGTGTCTGAATATATGGTTAACTTTGGAGAAGTCAACATGAGGTGCTGAGAAGAAGGCAAATTCTATTGTTTTATAGCAAAATGTTCTGCATATGTCTGTTAAATCCATTTGGTTTATAACTTTTAATAGTTTCATTGTGCCTCTGTTTAGTTTCTGTTCCAATGGCCTGTCCAATGATGAGTGTGGGGTGTTGATGTCTCCCACTATTATTGTGTGAGGTTCAATGTGTGTTTTGAGCTTTAATAACATTTCTTTTACAAATGTTGGTACCCTTGCATTTGAGGCATTCATGTTCAAAATTGAGGTTTCATATTGGTGGATTCTCCTTTGATGAGTATGAAATGTCCTATCCCATATTATTTGATAACTTTTGCCTGAAAGTCTATTTTATTGGATATTAGAATGGCAGTGAGGACACTTCATTCTTACTTGGGAGGGAGAATAAAGCAATAACAAGTGGGGCGGGGGGATCTGGGAGGGAAAGTGGACAGGGGGGTAGAGGAAAAGAGGGGAACATGATCTCATATTAGGCGAGAAAAAAGAACTGAAGCCCTGAGGGATAGCGGAAAGAATTGAAACAGGCAAACTAGGAAGATAGAGGATTAGGGGTGGGGTGGGGCATAGAATGCACAGGAGACCTGGGAGATGAGAGTCTGTCAGGACTCCAAGGCAGGGACCTTAGATGAAATGTGCAACAGTAGGGAGAGGTAACTTATAAAGCCCACCTCCAGCAGCAAGACAGAGCATCAAGTGAGGGAAGGACTTGCCAGCCCACAGTCAAAACTCTGACCCATAATTGTTCCTGTGTGAAAGAACTGCAGATATAGAAATGGAGAGGAGCCTGAGGAAAAGAAGGTTCAGTGTGATTCAGCTCAAGGGAAGGTCCCAAGGCCTGACACTATTATTGAGGCTACAGAGAACTCCCAAAAAAGGACCTATCTTGACCTCACACCAGAAGACCCAACAAGCAGCTGAAAGAATCAGATGAAGATATTTGCACCCAATCAGTGGACAGAGGCCTGTCCACTGTGGTTGAATTAGGGAAAGGCTAGAAGCAGCAGAGGAGGAGGGTGACCCTGTAGGAGGAACAGCACTCCCAATTAACCTAGACCAGCGAGATCTCTCAAATACCAACCAGGCAGCATACACCAGCTGATACGAGGCCTGCAACACATACACAGCAGAGGACTTCTCGGTCTGGGTTCAGTCAGAGAAGATGCACCTAATTCTCAAGAGACTGAAGACCCCAGGGAGTTTAGAGGTCTGGTTGTATGGGTGGTGGGTCATGGGAACATCCTCATGAATTCAGGGGTTGGAGAGGAGGTACGGAATGTGGAACAGTGAGAGGGTGGACCTGGGGAATGTGGAAATAAAATCTGGAGTGTAAATAAATAAAATAAAGACAAAAATTGCAACTCTCACTTGTTTCTTGGGACCATTTGCTTGGGAGACTTTTATTCCAGACCTTAACTCTTAGATAGTGTCTGTCTTTTTTACTGACTGAAATAAATTTACAAGTCAACACCAAGAAAAAAAATTAAAGCTGGAAAGAATATACTTGAAAACTGAACCACCCACCTTTGAATGATCAGTGAGCCATTGAAGAAATCAGTGAGGAAATTCAAATTCTTGGAATAAAATGAAATGCTATCATAATTACTAGGATAGAACTAAGGCAGTTCTAAATGTCAGATTATAGCTATATGTATTCACTTCAAAGAATCATTTAGACATCACAGAAGTATCATGATGTTCAACAAAGTCTAAAAAAATAAAAACAAGAACAATTGAAAATGATGAGGAGTAAATGGCAAGAAATAATACAGAATATGGTAGAAATAAATAAAATATAGATGATAGAAGCAAGGTATAGAGTGAATGAAACAAAAGTAACCTGGTCATTTGAAAAGATAAAGATGACTGACAAACTTCTATGCAAAACTAATCATAAGAAAATAGACCCAGATGGAGTGAGAAAACAAATTTGCAACATATTCCAAGGGTTCCTAAGGATCACAAGGGAGAATTTTGAAAACTTACATTCCCCCGAGCTGAAACACCTAGAAAAAATGGGTGGATTCTTAAAAATATATGATCTAACAAAATTCAGTCAATAAATAAACCCACAAAATTCATGTGAAGCAATGAGATTAAAACAGTAAATGAGACCTCCCATGAAGAAAGCCTAGTAACAGATTCACTGTTCATTTCTACTGAATGTTTTAAGGAAATATGGAAGTCAATGTTTCTCAAACTTGTACAAAATGGAAATGGAAGGATCATTATTTTGTGATCTCAGTATTACCTTGATACCAAAATTGTGTATAAATATGCACACACACACACACACACACACACAAACACACA
>NC_034590.1:58509473-58534558 GCF_900095145.1 Mus pahari | reverse complement strand
ACACACACACACACACACACACACACACAAACACACATAGATACAAAACACACACACACACGAAAAACTGCATAACAATTTAACTAATAAACATACACTTTGAAACTCGAGCAAAACACTCACAAACTGAATTCAAGAACACATTATAATAAACAAATTAAAATTCAATGAAACCTTATTATATAGAATGTTGTATTTTAATTTGCTCCATATTGACATTTTCTTGACTTATTACAAAGCTGCTAAACTATATATCACAAACCTATATTTTTGACTTCTGTTGAAGATAATCATGAATTACCACTTCTGTTCAAAAATTTAATAGGTAATGTTAAAAATTTCAACTAAAATGCAAATTGATGTACAAATCTTAATTATTTCCAAATTAACATAAAATACAATAAACTGAGATGTTTCTAGAGAAGTCAGATTAAAAAAAAAACTCTTTCTGTGATGGTTGTCATGTTCTTGTGATGCAATCTTATCGAAATGAATACATTATTTTATATTCTGGTATATATGAGAATTGTGCCAGTTACAGCTGACTAGGGAAACTATTTTGTACTTCTAGACTCCAGGAATGCCCTCAGGGAACTTAGTAGAGTGGCTAGAGCTCAAGCAGCTCAGGTGTACTTAAGAAATCTCACGGTACAATCGAGCAGGATTTTAGCTAGGACATACTTGGATAGAAAGGTCTGGTGGGCTTCCCTGTCCTGGAAGACTGATATCAGCCAACCTGGAACCTCAGAAAGACGATGAGTGTTTGGCAAATTGTGACTGTAGACTCAAAAGCTTCTCTTTTTTTGTTCGCCAGCTTCCTGGCACTTTGTACCCGACACATACATAGCCACTTTTTAGTGATTATGCTTCATCTCTCCCTTTTTGTCCTCCGTTTTCCACAATTTGGTCTTCGATCTTCTTGAGTTTCATGTGTTTAACAAATTGTAT
Source organism: Mus pahari (assembly GCF_900095145.1). Taxonomy (NCBI): domain Eukaryota; kingdom Metazoa; phylum Chordata; class Mammalia; order Rodentia; family Muridae; genus Mus; species Mus pahari. The sequence goes on along the minus strand of NC_034590.1, from coordinate 58,533,610 downwards.
CTTGGGTATTCTAAGTTTCTGGGCTAATATCCACTTATCAGTGAGTGCATGTGAGTTCTTTTGTGATTGGGTTACCTCACTCAGGATGATATCCTCCAGTTCCATCCATTTGCCGAGGAAGTTCATAAATTCATTATTTTTAATAGCTGAGTAGTACTCCATTAATCACCACTGATTTCTTAGTTCCAGTTAATCTGAGTCTCTTTACCTAAATCCTAGGCAGACTGTTTAGACAGGGCAAAAGGCAGCCACGTTCTTCACCAAAATACTACCAAACAGCCTCTAGACCACATATTGAAGTTCTTCTCCTCTGAAGCCTCTTGGACCATGTGAGCACAGTTCAGATTATCCTCAGATGCAAAGTCTTCCATATTCCTCCTAGGATTGCTCATTAAGCCCCACTTAAAACTGGCTTTCTAAATCAAAAGTCCCCAAATCCACATTCTTTTAAACAAAAGCATGGTCAGGCCTATCACGCAGTATCCCACTCCCTGGCACTAACTTTTTCTTAGTTAGAATTTTATTACTGTGAACAAATACCATGACTAAGGCAACTCTTATAAGGATGACATTTAATTGGTCCTGTCTTACAGGTTCAGAGTCCACTATCATCAAGATGGGAACATGGCCATATCCACGCAGGCAAGGTGCAGGAGGAGCTGAGAGTCCTACATCTTCATCTGAAGACTGGTCTCAGAATCCTAGCTTATAGGCAGCTAGAATAAAGGTTTTAAATGCCACAGCCACAGTTGCACACCTACTTCAACACGGCTACACCTTCTAGTAGTGCCACTCTCTGGGCCAAGCATATATAAACCATCACAATCGGTTCCCATTTTTGATGTGTTATAAAGGAAATAGGCAGTATGACTACAAGCCTGAACAAATTGGTTCACCAAGTACTCTGCAAAGTAATGAGCTACAAACATATATGTTTTATATTTAGATGGAATCAAATTCAGATAAAATAGGGAAAAGAGGAAGTATCTCTACGTCACCATGTAGAAAAACACTCGTTTCAAATCACCAAATTGGAGGACAGTGGTGAATATCAATTTGGTATCTTTGGGACTCTACCATATCTCTACATGTACTCAGAAGTGAGAAAACATGATACCTTGCATAGCTAAGTACTTCAGCAACAGAATTTCATAGATGCAGTGAGGAAAATTGACCCAATTTATATGTGGTATTTGAAATCCCTTTATAGGATCTTTATTGGGAAATGGGCTAACAGCATGTAAGGGTTGTGGTGAAGTACTACTTGCATATAGTAAGTGGTAGACAGTTAAAGAAAATGACTTGATGAGCCTAGAGATTGTGGTCAAAGTGAAAAAATAATGTATAAATCATAGTAAGCCCTGAATCATAGTTATTTTATTAATAGATAAAGCAGTATTCAGAACATTATCTCTGGATATACTTGTGCTTGTCTGACTCATAGTGTATAGATACATATCTGTACACACACACACACACACACACACACACACACACACACACACAATGTGGACCTGACCAAAAAAGTATAAAATAATATAACTCTTAGTCAGCTGGAAAAAATAGAGAGGCTTCAAGGATGCTGTGATGTATAGAGCTGAGATTAGATACTAAAATAACAAAGAAAATAATTTTGCTCATGGAAACATACCTAATATAGGAGTATATCATAAGACACTAGAAGGCTAGCAGGTAGTTAGACTTCATCATACATTGTGTGTACATAGTAAAATAACTTATTATGGAATGTGTTGTATTCCAAGATCAAAAATATCTGCCTACATGATGGGAAACTGAATATTAAGGCTTTAACTATGTACTGGGACTCAGAGGCTGAGTGTTCTACATCCTGCCTGTTCTAGGTGATCCTCATTGCATCAATAACATACACATTATTAATACTTCTTCATTGACTCAGCCTATCCACTATTCTGATGCTGGTCTACAGTCCCAGAGTTTTAGAATGTTCTTCAAATTAATAGTCTAGCTGTTGTGGCATGACATAGCAGTAAAACAGGGAAGAAGAAACATCCAAATTAAATGAATATAATAAAATGTATTACTGAGCTGCAATACACCAGGTAAAACCCTAAGTATCTAATAAAGTAACTATCTGATGAAAACTCAAAGAGCATCTCTAAATTTTGGAGAAAATTGAAGGGTATGCTGCCTCAGAAACCAGGAAAAGAAAGAAAGAAAGAAAGAAAGAAAGAAAGAAAGAAAGAAAGAAAGAAAGAAAGAAAGAAAGAAAGAAAGAAGAGGATTACAAGTAAGAGATCAGGGGAAGCTGTTATCTAACTTCATGATACTTGAGACTGTTTTTCTCAGGGATGGCACATTTTGAGAGCAAGTAAGGTCACTGGAAAATAGCAGGTGACTGACTACCAAGTAGCCAGTAAATTCCTGGAATGCATGAGGTACAGAGATCATAGGACAAGCACCAGAAGACAAGGAGAGTGGAGATCTGATAATGATGAGTATGGACCAGAAAGACAGGTTCAGTGATTTTAATGTGGTCAACCAAAAGACCTCTCCTGGAGGTCAGCACAGTGTACACACAGTTCAGCAGCTGACTCATTCATAGAGCCATCTAATGGCAGCACAGTTTCAGACATGCAGACTAGGAGCAACACTGAGAAAAGGGATGGCAAAATTTCCAATATATTCTCATTAACGATACAGTTGATATATTGTGTTTCCTATGCTCATCTTTTTCCATCTGTGTGATTCTTGATACGTAACCCCTCATGATGAATATAAGGATAGATATGTTTAAACTGATTTAAATATTACAGAGCTTATATACATTATATAAGAATGCTGCTACTTTATATTATATATTTTATACTATATACCATACTTCTAAATTGCCAACCAAATAAGATAATTTATAATGTTTGTAACACACTGTTTCAAATTTATAAAAAGGGATAGAAAACATGATTCAAATAATCCTGCATATTTTCAAAGTTTATGCTAAGGAACTCATTTTTATTCAAATTACTAGATAAAATAAACTTCATGTATCATTTAGATATACAACCAAACTATTTGTGAATGACCATGAATTGTGTTCCTTGGTAAACAGAGTTGAGAAGCACTTTGCAATATGTTTATTAAGAACCAACAACCTTGGTCCATGATAAGTAGTTTTGAAGATCTACATCTTAATCTGATTTAAGCTGTGTGTACATGTATCAAATCATTACATGGGTTCTTCTTGATTCATGCAGAGTTTATGATTTATATATAATTACAAAAACAAACTTCAAAATATTTTTACAGAAAATTCTGTTGGGTTCCTAACTTGAAGTGAAGCAAGACACATCAAGGAGAAGAGACTTTGAAAGATAAACTCAGCAATAGCCTCATTTGATATGTTCATTGCCCCCTTGATCAAATATGTTCTCTTGAATGGCACACATATCACAACTCTTATTGATTGTAGCTCTGGAAAGTACTTAGGACATTCTACTCTTTGGGATATCTGTGAGTCTCAGAGAGAAGTTCTAGGGGATTTAGATATTAGTTTAGACATCTTTGAAAGCTATTATTCCATCTATCATAATATTTGCAGAATTGTGTTATGAGAAAAAGTTAAATGTCTCTCTAGTTTGCTGAGTATACCTCCAACAAGCAAAACTGTTGCCAAGGATCTGGTAAGAGAGACTAATGAATTACCACTGGCATCATCAACAAACACTTTATGGAGAAAAGCTTAGTCTTAAAGGAAGGAGATGATTTGAATAAAGGGAAGAGAGAAAAGAGAGTATCAATAAAACAGAAGGTGTTCCTGATGTGTGCTAACTTATTATACTAAGAGATTATAAATTATCTAGTAGTAATTTAATTGTAAAAGTAGTTATTCCTTATTAAAGTGTGCATTTTCTCATATACTTCACTATGCAAGATATCTCTGCAAGTGTCTTCATACTGTCTTCCTAAGTCAGTGCAGAGTATCACTGTGGTTATTTTCCAACTTGGGCACACATTTTCCACCCATACTGTTTATTCTGTCACACAACAAAACCTCTTTTTATCTAAATGAGAGGTTTATTACAATATACATCTTCAAAGGGGACTGACAGAAGACTGGAGTCTGAACCGCAAGTCTTCTACTTAATGCTACATAAAGAGTCCAGGAGGACATAGAAAGCAGGAGCATAAGTGTAGTTAAGACATCTCAGAGTATTTTTCCTTGGAGCACTCTCCTCTGCTGAAGCATCTGATAACAGGCCCAGCGTGTCTGTCCCTGTACAGAGCCGCACCTGAGCTTTTTCTCCTGAGAGGTATATTCTAATCTTTTTTTTCTGAAGACAAATGTGACTTATGGCTTCATTACTTTTAGATCTTTTTTCTCATCCTTGCTTATGCCTACGGAAGAAATGGATTCATCCTTGAGTTTTTCGCAAACAGTTCTCAGCTGTCCACAACTTAAAAACCATTCTGTCTCTGCCTTCTCACTCAACTTGTAATGCGAATACAGTACAGAGGATTGAGTTTTGTGGAATCTTATGAAACAAGTGTAAACCCTATATTTTTTAAATGAATTCTTGTCACTTTTGTGATTGAGAGTAAAAATAAGGGCTCTGAGTTGCATTAGCCAACCCTGGACTCATAATGTGATCAGGTACACACATTTGTCCTATATGTGAGCTTGATTACAATGGGAAGAGAGAGTTTTGCTAGTGGGTTTCCATCGTGAGTCATTTTGCATGGAATTATTAAAGTATTTTGTAAAGAACATGTAGTATCAATAACATATTGAATGAGCAAATTGCAAAATACTAATCATTCAATATGAAAATAATAAGGAAATAAAAATTTCAAAGGACAGTCCAAAAACTTGATCATTAACTTAAAATCATGTAATCCACTCTGGAGACTACACAAAAACTAAAGTCGAAGTAAATTATCAAGTACAGCATTATTAAGGGAGTCAGATGTAGTAGGAACAGAGCAATTTTCACAAGAAGTTAAAAGTGACCACATTTCTGGCCTTGCCGCTGCCATATACTGACTGTGAGGTTGTTAAAATCTGTTCTTTCATCATTTCATACGTGTGTAAACGTATTTTTATCATACTATCTCCTTACATCCCCTCTAGCTTTTCCCTTATAACCTACTGGATCCAGTAAATGTTGTCCTTATGAGTATGAGCAACCTCACTAGTACTTTTTATAAGGAACCTGAGCATCCCTACAGTAGTATCTTTCAACTGCCAAAATCCAGGGATCAATAATGTTGCAAACTAAAGCATGGAATTCAAAATCAGGCAATTCATATAGAATCTAGTCTAATAAAAGAGAATGAAAATGACCACTGCTGCCTCTCAGCAAAGAAAGACTATAAAGATGACTTTCAATTTCATCTAGTTTGTGTTTACTAACCAAATATTTTGATATATTAGAATAAGCTTGGAGTAAGAAAAATCTACATTCAAATACTAACATCTTCCATCATGAAAAATTAATAAAATTCATAAAGCTTCACATCCAGAAAAATACTACTTCCATGTAGTTATTCAACACCCCCAAACCTTAAAATCTTTCTGCTCCCTTTTCAGTGGTGATCCCTGAAACTTGTGTGTAAGTGTATGATGTAGATGACCAATTTCATGTTGAGAATTCTACTGTCTCCTGTCCTCTTCAGGATGAAGAGATATGGGTCTCTATTAAGATTGAAATCTGTTGAGAAAACAAGCTGCTTGGATTAGGAATGGCAGCTCTATTAATCAGTGGATATGACATTATATATTTGAGAGTTGATTTTCCTTTGGTATGATAATAAGAGTAGGTTCTTGACTTATCAGTACATAGCCCTTGGATTGTTGGCCCTGTCAATGGTGCAAGTCATGAGTTCAATGTTGTAGACAGTCTTAAATTTAATTATAAAGTATTAGTTAATTCTATAACGTTTAAACTACAATTGTAGCAATAGACATAGCTTGCTAAGTTTACATCTGGGTAAGACTGCTGACTGCTTTTCTTTTGTTTTGGTAGTGTGTTTAGCATTTTCTAGTTGTGTGATACCTATCCAGTATGGATGAATCCTTAAGGTGAGTACCAGCCCAATTGTTATTTATTTATTTATTTTTTTGTTATTTGGCAGGATTTAAAAAGACAGCATTTTATACATTTTGGAAAAAATTTTAACTTATTCACTTTACATCCCACTCACTGCCCCCCATCCCAGCCACCCCTTTCCATAGTCCTTCCCCACCCTTCCTTCCCCTTCTCCTCTGTGCTGGTGAAGACTTCCCTGGATATCTCCCCAACCCTGGCATTTAATGTTTCTGTGAGGCTAGGAACTTCCTTTCCCATTGAGACCAGACCATGCAGCCAAGCTAGAAAAGCATATCCCACGTATAGGCAACAGCATTTAGGTTAGCCTCAGTTTCAGATGTTCCAGACACACATGAAGACCAAGCTGAATATCTACTATATATGGACAAGGAGGTCTAGGTCCCTCTTTGGTTGGTGGTTCAGAATCTGATAGCTCCACGGGTCTTGGTTAGTTGACTCTGTTGGTCTTCCTGTAGAGTTCATGTCCCCTTCGGGACCCCAATCCTTTCTCCCATTCCTCCATAAGAGTCCCCAAGCTCTATCCATTGTTTCGCTGTGGGTGTCTGTATCTGTCTGACTCAGCTGTTGGGTGGAGTACTTCATAGGACAACATTCTCTTGTCTGCAAGCATAACAGAGCTTAATTATTTTATGTTCTATGACTACAGTGTGTAGGGTTGTAGGTCAGTGTCTGCTCCACCGAGCACTGCTGCTTGGGGAGAAAGAATGCGGGGGCGTTTGACGGCACTATGCCATTTAGTGGGTGGTAGTGGGGTATTCTGGGCCATAGGGATGGGCCGAGACATTGCTCTGGGGGTGGGAAAGCATTGTCTGAGATGTGGGAAATATGGTTTGGGGGTCCCTGGGCCTGCAACAAGATGGAAGCTGTCGGGTTCTTAGACTCTTGGACCTCCAGACTCCTCTGGGAGTTGCAGAGGAGCAGAGAAAAAGAGTCAGAGGACTGTGTGCTGCCTTTAGTCCTTGGCTTGATGGCCTCAGGCTTGGTGGCAGTTGTGGCTAGAAGCATAGAGAGGCCTTCTACGGGAGATTAGGGAATGGCTCTATAGGAAGGCATTCTACATGGCTCCCCACAGAGGATCTCGATGAAAAGAGAAGGTCCATGGTTCTACAGTTTATTGCCATGGTGAAAAGTGAATACATAAAAGCATACCGCACTTCCCAGTGTGTGCCTGAGATTTCTCCTTTTGAAGGGAGAAATATATGGGAAGGGAAGCTTATTGGGAATGTCCTCCAGGTCTTTAGGTACCTCATTAGCATGGATAACTCAGTTTTGAATCTACTTGACTGTTGTCATGCTCTTTTCCTATTGTCTTGGTCTGAGATGTTAGGAACACCTCATCTACATGAGATAGGGCTTGGGAGCATTGTTTTTATGTGACTGATGGCCACAAATCTCTCTGTGGGGCATGGGAGCTGTAGCTATGTGAGAGGAGTCTGGTGTCAGGAGCAGGAAAAACTCCTACTGTCCCTTCAGGGTGTTGGGGGCTTCTAGCCCTTGGCTCAACCTCCCCAGGCTTCCTCTCATAGTCTGCCACCCTGCACTGGTGTGCAGTGTTTTCAGTAGTAATGTCTTACTGTCAAGTTCTGGAGGGTAACTAAGAACAATATCCTGTAATGTTTTGGGGTATATGGGACTCATTGACCAACAATTTCTGCAGGAAAACAGTGCTTTCTGGACATAATAGGAAGATTTTACAAATAATCTAACAGTGTCTGTGATTGAATGGACTAGATTACATAAGATCATGCTAGATAAAAATGACAGCATGAAGGGAATAGCTTAGTAGCTATTGGCAGTTGATGACTGCTGAAAGAGAGACAATGAATTTTCTTTAGGGATGTGGTCCTCCAGAAACCACCCATGTTTCAATAGAATATTTCTATACACAAAATAGATGGCACACATACAAACCACTTAGTGGATTTAGTGTGGTTTGAAAGCTATCAAAATGGAAAGGAATAGTGGTGGGAGTCGGATAGAAGATGCATAGGTGTGGAGAGACTAAGAAATAGATTTGGTCAAAAATATTCCAAGTCTAAATGTGTGGTGGTTTTATGCTTGGCCCAAAAATGGCACTATTAGGGGATATGGCCTTGTAGGAGTAGGTGTAGCTTTGTTGGAGGAAGTGTGTCACTATGGATGTGGGCTTTAAGACCTTTGTCCTAACTATCTGGATGCCAGTCTTTTATTTGCCTTCTGAACAAGATGTTAAACTCCCAGCTCCTCCTATGCCATGCTTGCTTGGAGCTGTCATTCTCCTATTTTGATGATAATGGACTGAACCTTTCAATCTTTAAGTCAGCCACCACTACATGTTTTTCTTATAAGAATTGCCTTGGTCATAGTATCTGTTCATAGTATTAAATCTCTTAGAAACAATGTAACTTGTATTTGCGAGTCTTCTCATAGGCTTACTGAATAAGTTCACCCTTCCTAATTCTTTCTGAATATGGGCTTGCTCAATTAACTTAGATGTTCTGGCCAAAATTCCTGTCCAAGCTGACTGATTCAAACTGTCTTTTCTTGACTTCCCACTGAATTGCTCTTCTTGGCCTCAAACTAATTCTGTCAATTTGTTCTAACCTGCTCCTTCTCATTCTCTGGCTTCCTCTGTCTTCTCCTGTGTTCTCTTTGCAATCTGTCTCTATAAAACTGTCCAGCAAAAACTGCTTCTAAACTGAACTCAGACATATTCAACTCCACTGAACTGATCTCAATTAACCAACTGGAACTGAATTGAAGGGAACTGAACTGCATGAGTAGCACAAACTCAACTTCATTGCACTCAGTGAGCTCAACTACATTCCTTTCCTTTGGCTAAACCTTCTCTTCTTAACTCAGTAAACTGCTTTATATTCCTGGCTCACCCTGATCTGCTCTTAAGTACCCCTTTTTCCTGTCAGTTCTCACGAGTGTTGGAAGTATCCTATTTCAGACTCATGTGTCAAATTTTTCTCTGATTCATTACTTTTTCTGCCCCTCAATTAAACATTACTGTCAAACATGGCCACTTCTGTCTACAAACCAACTTTACTTTTATTGTTTGGGATTAAAGGTATGTACTAAGGGTGTGTCTGTAATTCAGCCAGAGGGATTAAAGGTCTGTCATCCCAACCTGATCATTTAGACATATAAGGTGTTTGGATGTGATTCCTTGCCAAAGCAGTCATTTTGTTGAATTAAAATTACTCTACATATAAGTATGTATAAAATTCCCCCCAAATAAAAAGAAATATTATAATGTCTTTGAATTTCAAAGTATAATTTGAGACATAGATTTATAAATAAAAATTAAGAAGTGATGAGGCAATTACATAAACAATAATAAAATTATCTCATATACAATTAGAGTTAATATATAAAAATATACAATAAAAGCATGATAGTCAATTAATTAACTTTATATTCCATTTGAGTCGCACAGATGAAACAAAATAAAACAAAGGATGATTCTACTTTGAAATTTATGATCTACATTAATGAACAAAGATAATCATAACTAGCATTATTTTCATAACTTCATGTGAGTTCCTTTAAATCTCTGAGAGTTCTAGGCTTCAATTTCTACAGCCAAAGTATTGGCTTTGAAGCCTCAAGAAACATTTTGAAATAAGAGGAAGAAAGAATGTAAGACCCAGATGATGAAATCAAGGGTTATAAGATGCACATTTCTAGAGTTGATATGATTATTTTACACTTATGAGCTCACAGCAGCTGAAGTTACCTGTAAGAGACTTACATAAGATCAACACAGCCAAAGTTCCAGCATGAATATCCCCAACTATGGCACTCATCAGGGAATACCCTTACCGAGGAACTATTGGCTATTCATAGAAGTTGGTGCCAGGAGAATCATTTTTTGTGTGATCATTGATATATTCCCAGTAATAGATTAATATATATATAATATGTATGTATATGTATATATACATTTGAATAGCACTAAGTAGACTGAGTAGATTACAATACACACAAAAAAGGTATGGAATTGAGAGGAGATCATGTTGTAGGTGATTTCAGGAGATGGAGGAAGGAAATAAGAATATGAAATTTTTGTGTTTCATTTTGTACATATATGAAATTCACAAAATAAAGAAAAAATAATGGTTTTGAAAGAGTATGTATATATCAACAATCAAATTTTAAAAGGTCATGGATCTGATACACCTCAAGGAAAGATGTTAGAGAGGGAGTGGAGGGAGGAAAGGTAAAGAGGATATGATATAATTATAATCTCAAATAAATAAACAATTTTAGAAAAGAGTATTGGTTTGACAAGGTAGTACCGTGTGCATACTAACCAAGTCCTATAAAACTCCAAACCTAACTATCCCAGTTTTCTTAAAACCCTATGGTTTAAAAAGGTTTGTATTAAAAGCAAGATTTGGCATCCATAAATGGAAATATTGGTTACATATCTAATATATCACCAAATACCAGAATCAAAGAAAACCATATTGTTGTTAATTCCTTTTATATTCTAAGGATAGTGAGTGAACTGGTTGACTATTCTGAGTAATACAAAATATGTGATATAACATTTGCCTAATAAGTTTCTTCTTGAATAATATGTATGAAAATTAAACTTAAAACATATAGTTCATGTAAAATATGCTCACATCACAGTCTTGGCAAGTATAAATGTGTAAACAATTGTACGGGGTCTTCATTGCCTTGTTCTTTCTGCCAAACAGCTTTTGCATTTTAGTGACCTGAAATTTTAAGAAAACCATGATAACCTAATTCTTCTCTAAAAATATGGCATGCAATAAGAAGCCACAGTAAAGACTAGGATTCCATTTAGCTTCTCAAGCCTATGTTCCTAAAGCCCATACAGTGTACTTTGCACAGGGCCACTTTATGCTGTTTCAAAGCAATAACATCATCCAAGTAACATCAGTCCTAGTGTCAGGTAAAACAAGGCACTCATATTCAACTTGGGCCTGCAACTTGGGATTTTCCTATTAAGCTTGAGAGAAAATAATTTTTGTATATTCTGTGGATGTACGTGCAAGCACTCACACATATGTGCGTGCACACACATGACACCTGTAGTATGTGTAGTAGAAAAAAATTCTCTTGTGTCAATAGAAAAATGTATGTGACACAAATCACAGAGCAAGAAAATCCAGGGATAAATACTAGACTTACTCCTTCTAACTATTGAAATATCGTCCTTTATTTTCTCAGTTCTCTAGACATAACAATGACAGTTGTTTACAGAAGACTTTTTATGTGTCAAGCTCAGCATATAAAGAGATTCTGTGTAATCTAGTCAAATTCATTCTTCTATTTTTTACACTGGCAGTGAGAACAGATTATTATCATCTTTATTTAGCTAAAAAAGAAATCAATAGCTTGGATACAAACAAGCTTTTTTTTTTTTTTTTTAACTCAAGGTCACCTTTGGTGCCACCAAGTGGCCATATCTAATTCTACAGTCATATTCACTTCCTTTGCTGTCATTTTGCTTCTCCAGAATAACCTATGTATGCTTGGTAATTGCCACTTCTGAAGCTTCCCCTCCAGAGAACTTTAATTGAATGCAAAAGCTGTTTGGCAGAAATAGAAAGGCAATGAAGACACTGTATAATTGTTAAAGTATTTACAGTCTCTAAGATTGTAATGTGACCATATTTTCCATAAACTATACATTTTGAGGTTATACGTTTCACTATACATTTCACATTCAATACTCAGGAAGAAATTTAATAGGAAAGTTTTTTTCACCAAGACCTTCCTCATAAAAATATTTTATGTCATGCATATAATATTCTTTCTGTGTGAGCATATAAATACATACATATATATTAAAGGAGAAAATAAACTTCAGAAAATGCATGTCTTACATACATTTTATATATAAACAAACACACTGGAGCACATGTATACATGCTGAGGAATCTTATGTGTTCAGGAGTTTATTTTTTTCTTCAGGATAACGGCAATTATTCTAAAATGTTCACCCAATTCAGACTGCCCAGATAACCCTGGGCATGGTGTCGTAAAGTGTTACCCCAACAAACACTGGTGTGGCAGGGGGATCATTATTTCCAGGCATATATAGTGATATTGTTTCAAAAGACAAAACTAAGCAAATAATAAGATCCTTAAGCATCACTAAGTCTACCTTACACAATAAGCACACAGTTTCCACTTGTTATTTCTTTCTCTCTGTTTCCCATTCATTATTTGTGTCCTTCGGTTCCTCCATATAAAAATTTGTCTGCTAAACACAAACATGACCTTGAGGAATGACATGATCTAGATATGACAGAAATATGCAAGTTAGAGTTGTTTCTTGTGCCTCCCTGTTTTCATCATTATTGGCCTCCATCCGTTCTTCCATATAAAATTTTAATTTGGCTGCTGAACACAAACATGACCTTGGGGAATAGGCATGGCCTAGGTAAGACACAACATAAAATCTGTCATATAAAAACCAATGATGTATTACAGGCTATAGATAATAAATATGCTCTGTAAATACATGTAATACATGGTTTTTAAAATACCCTAAGAAATACCGGAACTCAATACCAAATAAAGCCAAATACATGGGGAAAAGAAAGAATCATATGAAATACTTGGTAAATTTTAGAGAAATCAATAGATTAATATTATTTTATTGTGGATGGACCTGGTGCTGTTTGCATTTTAATGCTAATTCTGCTGTCCTAGGAGGGACTGCAGACAAGGAATGAGTCATACTCAGGTGACTTCTTGTGAACAAATCCCCTAATAAAAGAGCTAATGACTGGGTGGGCAAGTAGGCAGGACTTTAGGGTTGGAGAGGAGAAGAGAGGATGATGGAGGAGGAGGTAGAAGGAGAGTGGAGCAGAAGCATGTGGTCTGAGAAACCGTAAGTTTTAGGGGGTCTCATAGATGGGAAAGATGGTAGTGTAGTGGTAGATCTGTCCAATCTAGGTGCACAGCATGTATTCATATTAATTGAGTTGTGTTTTCTTTTTTTTTTTTTTTTCTTGCCCTGGCTTATTTGGGTTGGAGATTTACTGCAATGTTATTTCTTCCTCACTCCCTAGCAAGCCAACTCTTCCACACAATTATCAACCACAGGCCAAACATTGTTCATTCATATATATATATATATATATATATATATATATATATATATATATATATATATATATATTCTTTAAAGGCTTTTTCCTTTAACTCTGCTGACTACTTGGTCTAGAGAAATATCTCCAATTTCAGTCCAAATCGTCCACCCAAACTTTGTCTACCAGCTCAAATATAAGGGTCATACAAACTTTGTTCAGCTTAGCTTGCTTCTGAGCTATTCTTCCATTGAACACTGCATACAATTCTGCTGCAGTTGTTGTTGTATAAGATTTGCTGTAGACGGAGCTTTACTTTTATGCACATTCCATGCTTTTTGTGGTCTCAGTAGCAGAGAAATAGAATCACACAATACTTAGTAAATACTCAGTATATAATTCATGAATAAACTAATTCTATATAAACAATTATGAAGTTAGTCTACATTATTTTGTATTGGGATAGCAAAGAATTGAAATGATGATTTTTTTTTTCTGAATCATAATTGCCCTGTAACTTAAACTTGAGTAAAATAATCACAAAGGAAATGACTGCAAGTGAAAGTACCCCCAACCCCCAAATGATCTATATAACATATAAACAATGAACTGGAGCATAAATATTCACAGAAAGATGAGTGAAACATTCATACCAACATCTAAATCTACTACAAGTAGGCTGTGATAGCAGGCTGCTTGGAGAAGCACAAATTAAAAAAAAAATAAGTTGGAGATATTTTATGTAGGTGGCTGGGTGGGAAGTGCAGAGAATTGAATTTTTTTTAAAAAAAAGAATATTTAGATTAGACACTCATAAATATCTGATATAAATAATTCATTTCCCACTGAGACCGGAACACCAAATGACAGCTACTAAAAATTATATTAATGATACCTTAAAGAATTTCTGCTTAACATTCAATGCCTTTTTAAAAGTACATAAAAACAGAGGTAGTTAATAAATTTTTTAATTGGCATATTAAACAAATGAATTTTTTTTTTTCAGTGTGTCCACCAATTTTGGAGTCTGTGGAACAATGAGAAAGGAAATAAAGGTTTTAGAGCTTCAGGGTCAATCAGAATGAAAATGTTTGTCGGTTTTTGCAATGAAAGATAGGGTGCGACGGATCCCGAAAATGCTCCTAGAGCTGACTTAAGCTCGTCACTGCTGACAGGCAGCATCTTGTGAATAGACCAGAGCCACCAGATGAAAGAGCAGAAGGTTTGTAAGTTCTGTGGGATGGTTGTCACCACTTCTACCTTTATGAGGTGACTATCAGAGAAGACAGAGGTAGAGTGCTGGCCTCCTTTACATGATATGCTAAATTCAGAAGGGTGAAGAAATAGAACAGAATTAGAAAATGGCAGAACCGGGGCAAAAACTCACAAGTTTCAATTCTCAGTCCAGTGGGTTTTTTTCATACACTACCCACCTAAAATAAAGCACTACAAAATTTCCTAGAAAATCCACTCTAAAATGCAGGACTACATTTACCTGTCTTTAGATTACAAGGAAATGGGATGGCTCCATGTTTTAATGTCAGGTCTTTGTTTCCTTCTGGTTTACAGAAAGAGCACCACTGTTCACAGTCTCACAGTGCCATCTAGTGTCCAGATTAGGTATTACAAAATATAAGAAATAATACATTCTTTATACACTTGTATGTGTGAAAATTTCTACACCACAATTAACGTTAACACAGGAAGGGAATTGAATAGAATTCTAACATATGTTACATATAGCATGCAAGACATTGTTGAAATGATTTTCCTTATTTTTAATAGCCTTTGATTATTGCCACTCTGAGCTTTAAACATATTATCAAGTCAACAAAGATTTATGAGAGTCATTTATGTAATAGCCACAGGAGACACTATGGTACCTTTATTCAGATTTTCACACTATACCTGGGAAAATAGACTTATTAGAAGAAACTTTAAAGCTATCTAATTGAGATGACAGTTAAAATATGTGAGAAATGTGCTGAGGACGAGATGCTAGCTGGCTAAGTCAGATAGGTTACTGAGAAGATAAGACCCTGTAAATACAGGCCTAGGAAGCCATCGGTCATTAACCTGAATTAAAGGGAGAAAAAATAATGAGAAATACTTTTCAACTATAAAATCCCTCTCCCAGCTACTCTTTGCAGTTATTTTATTTATTTACATTTCAAATGTTGTCTCCCTTCCCAGTTTTCCCTCCTCAAATCCTCCATCCCATCCCCATTCCCTTTGCCTCTACCAGGATGTTCCTCCACCCATACACTCGCTCCTGTCTTACCTTCCTAGTATCCCCCATTGCTGGGCTTCAAGCCTCCACAGGACCAAGAACCTCCCCAGACATTGGTGCCACATAAGGCATCCACTGCTACATATGTGGCTGAAGCCATGGGTCCCTTCATGTATACTCTGATTGGTAATTTAGTCCCTGGGAGCTCATCATGGTCCTCTTAGTTGATACTGTTCTTCCGATGGGGTTTCAATCCTCTTCAGCTTCTTTAGTCCTTCCCCTAACTCTTTCATTGAGGTTCCCAGGCTCAGTGCGATGGTCAGATGTGAGTGTCTGCATTTGTATTGGTAGGGTGCTGACAGGGTCTCTCAGGGTACAGCTATATCAGGTTCCTGTCAGCAAGCACTTCTGGACATTAGCAATAGTGTCAGAGTTTGGTGTCTGCAGATGGGATGGAACAGCCTCTGGATGGCCTTCCTTCAGTCTGCTTCACTTTTTGTCCCTGCATTTCCTTTAGACAGGAACAATTCTGGGTAAAACCTTTTGAGATGTATGTGTGACCCCATCCATCACCTGGGGGCCCTGCCTAGCTACTGGAGGTGGTCTCTACTGAAAGAAACAGCTTCTATTTCCCCTTTGTTGACTATTTTAGCTAATATCATTCCCTTTGAGTACTGGGAACCACTTGCTTCCCTGGCATCTGGGACTTTCTAGTGGCTAACTACAGTTCCCCATACCCCACCGCTACATATTTCTGTTAAATTTCCTGACCCTTTGTACTTTCTTCCTGCTTCTTCTCATAACTGATCCTTCCCTATCTTTTTCTTTAAGTTTGTTTATATAGTGGACTATGTTGATGGATTTCTGTATCTTAAACCATCCCTGAATCCCTGGGATGAAGCCTACTTGGTATTGGTGAATGATTGTTGTCATGTGTTCTTTGATATGGTATGGGAGAATTTTATTGAGTTTGCATTGATATTGATAAGGGAACTTGGTGTGAAGTTCTTTTTCTTTGTTGGGTCTTTGTGTGGTTTGGGAGTCAGTGAAACTGTGGCTTTATAGACTAAATTAGGTAGTCTTCCTTCTGTTGCTATTTTGTGGAATAATTTGAAAAGAATTAGTGTTACGTCTTCTTTGAACATCTGACAGAATTCTGCATTAAAACTATCACTATCTGATCGGGCTTTTTTTTTTTTTTTTGGTTGGGAGATTTCTAATGACTGCTTCTATTTCCTTAATGATTATGGGGCTGCTTAGATGCTTAATCTGATCCATATTAACTTTTATTACATGGTATCTGTTTAGAAAATCATCAATTTCATCTAGGTTTTCCATTTTTGTTGACTAATGGCTTTTGATTCTTTGAATTTTCTTAATTTCTTGTTGTTATGTTACCTGTTTCATTCTTTATTTGTCAATTTGGATACTGTCTTTGTGCCCTCTAGTTAGTTTGGCTAAGGGTTTATTTATCTTGTTGATTTTCTAAAAGGACCAGCTCCTAGTTTTGTTAATTCTTTGTATAGCTCTCTTTGTTTCTACTTGGTTGATTTCAACTCTGAGTTTGATTATTTTCTGCTGACTAACACTCTTGGGTGAATTTGCTTCTTTTTGTTCTAGAGCTTTCAGATGTGCTGTTAAGCTGCTAGTGTATAATCTCTTCAATTTCTTTTTTTTTTTTTTGAAGGTACTCAGAGCTACAAGTATTTCTCTTAGCACTACTTTCATGTGTCCCATAAGTTTGGGCATGTTGTGCATCCATTTTTGTTAAATTCTAAAATGTCTTTTATTTCTTTATTTCTTCCCTGCCCAAGTTATCATTGAGGAGAGAGTTGTTCATCTTCCATGTGTTTGTTGGCTTTCTTTTGTTTTTGTTATTATTGAAGACCAGTGTTACTCTGTGGTGGTCCAATAGAATGTATGGGATTAACTGAATGTTCTTGTGTCTGTTAAGGCTTGTTTTGTGTGTCCTATTATGTGGTCAGTTTTTGAGAAGGTACTACGACGTGCTGAGAAAAAAGTATATTCTTTTGTTTTGGGATAGACTGTTTCCTAGATATCTCTTAAATCCATTTGGTTCATAACTTCTGTTCCTTTCACTATGTCTCTGTTTAGTTTCTGTTTCTATGATATATCTATGGTGAGAGTGGGCTGCTTAAATCTCCTAATATTATTGGGTGAGGCTCAATATATGCTTTGAGCTTTAGTAACATTTCTTTTACAAATATGGGGGTCCTTGCATATGGAACGTAAATGTTCAGAATTGAGATTTCATATTAGTGGATTCTCCTTTGATGAGTATGAAGTATCCTTCTGCACATTTTTTTGATAGCTTTTGTTTGAAAGTCTATTTTCTTCCATATTAGAATGGCTACTGTAGTTTGTTTCTTGGAACCATTCACTTGGAAAAACTTTTTCATCATCCTACTCTGAGGTAGTGTCTGTTTTTATCACTGAGGCGTACTTCCTGTATGCAGCACAATGCTAGACCCTGTTTTTGTATCCAGTCTGTTAGCCTATGTTTTTTTATTAGGGAATTCATCCTTTGATGCTGAGACATATTCAGGACCAATGATTGTTGCTTCCTGTTATTTTTGTTGTTAGAAGTAGAAATTATGTTTGGGTTGTTCTTCTCTTCTTTCGGGTTTGTTGTGAGAAGATTAATTTCTTGCTTTTTCTTGGGTGTAGGTTCCCTCTTTGCACTGGCATTTTCCTTCTATTATCCTTTGTATGAATGGATTAGTGGAAAGATATTGTTCGAATTTGGTTTTGTCATGGAATATCTGGGCTTCTCGATTTATGGTTATTGAGAGTTTTGTTGGGCATAGTAGCTTGGGCTGACGATTTTGTTTGCTTAGGGTCTGTATGGTATTTGCCCAAGATCTGGCTTTTAGAATCTCTATTGAGAAGTCTCATGTAATTCTGACAGGTATCCCTATATAGGTTACTTGGCCTTTTCCCGTTTCTGATTTTAATATTCTTTGTTTTGCGCATTTGGTGTTTTGTTTTTTATGTGACAGGAGGAATTTCTTTTCTGGTCCAATATATTTGGTTTTCTGTAGGCTTCTTCTATGTTTATGGGCATCTCTTTCTTGAGGGTAGGGTGGTTTTCTTCTATAATTTTATTGAAGATGTTTACTGACCCTTTGAGTATGGAATCTCTTCTATACCTATTATAGTTAGGTTTGGTCTTTTTATTGTGTCCTGGATTTCTTGGATTTTTCAGGTTAAAACCTTTTTCCATTTTTAATTTTCTTTGACGGTTCAGTCAATGTCTTCTATGGTAACTTCTACTCCCGAGACTCCGTCTTCTATCGCCTGTATTCTATTGGTGATATTTGCATCTGTGACTTCTGCTCTCGAGGTTTTCCATCTCCAGGTTTTTCTCCCCTGTGATTTCTTTATTGATTTTGTTTCCATTTTTAGACACTGGACTTTCTTTCTTTCTTTTTTTTATACTTTATTTTTGGAAAGCAATAAGGAACACATAAACAAATATAAATACTTGAATCCAGATTTTATTAGATGAATAGCACAGAAGAACTGAGAGTGCGAGGCTCATTGGGGTATTTTCAGAAGATTAACATATTGTGGCATAGTAACTGACGAAGTAAAAAGCTTCAGAATTTTAATGTATGTAGGCTTGGATAAAATGTTAGGGCTAATGAATTTTTAAGTACTTTAGAGTTAATGACCATGGTGACCATGAACTCACATGGTCTTTCCTTGTATGACACAACTAAAGACTTAAACTACCATGCCCAGCCAGAGATACTTGACTAATATTACATAAAATGTTGGGTACTGATGATGATCTAGATATTAACTGGCTGATTGACTGATTGAGATAGGCTTAGGATATATCTGTTATATATTAAAAAATTCTTTGGTTGATATGTTTCTTATTTTACACATACTAATGAACTTTTCTTAATTTTTTTATTCTACTGGGTTATAATTCATGTTCATCTATATAATCAAAGGACTGGATTCCTAGAAAGAAAGAGAAAACTATATGAAGAAAAAAATTATCTTAGAAGGTTGAGGACTTTCTATGAAGGAAATCTCAGTTTATATTATCTCTTTTAGTGTATTATCTCTAACTGAGTACTACACAGTGGTACCCTGGACAGAAAATTTTATTAATTATTTGAGATGCTTCTTATGCACAGAGCAGTCCTAACATTGGAACAGTTTTCTTTCCTGATATCTTCTTTAGTAAATGCTAAGGATTTGTGGTGGTTTGAGTTTGCTTGGCCCAGTGGGTGGCACTATCTCTTAATAGAGGTATGGCCTTGTTGGAGGAATTATGTCAGTCTTGGGGTGGACTTGGAGACCCTTCTCCTAGCTGTCTGGAAGACAGTATTCTCCTGACTCTCTTCAAATCAAGATGTTGAACCCTTAGCTTCTTCTACAGTACCATTCTTTAGGATAATGGACTGAATCTCTGAACATGTAAGCTAGCCACAATTATATATATTGTCCCTTATAAGAGTTTTCTCGATCAGAGTCTCTTTTCTCAGACCTATAGCACTTACTGAAATAAAAACACCCATAAAATTCTGCAAACTAAGAAATGCCCAAGTCCACATGGTTTTATTTTATGATTCTACCAAATATTCATAGAGGAATTAATACCAATATTCTTTAAATTATCCTACAAAATAGATATAGAAGTAACATGCTCCAATTTAATTCATGAGGCCACTGCAAAACTAATACCAAAAAAATAGGAAGAGTCTACAAATAAAGATAATTATAGACAAGTTTTCCTTATAAACAGAGTTGAAAAATGCTCAATAACATGCATGCAAAGAAAACCCATGAACACACCAAAAAGGTCATGGACTCTGATGAAATAAGCTTCATCCTAGAGATGGTTCAGTAGATGCACATCATTAAGTACAATCCATCACATATATCATATGAATAATCTTAAATAAAACATGATCGTCTCATTAGATGCAGAAATGGCCTTTGAGATAATCCATGGGAATTTAGTGATACATGGGATACCAAAATATAGTAAAGGCAATTTACAACAAGCCTATTGATAACATCATATTAAATGGAGAGAAACACAAAGAAATTCCCCTAAACATTTAGGAACATTTCATCCTAAAACAAAAAGAATATAACTTCTTCTCAGCACCTCATGGTACCTTTCCCAAAATTGACCAAGTCTTAAGAGATACTAGAACATGGATTTAATCCCGTGTGTTCTATTGGACCAACACAGACTAACACTGGTCTTCAATAACAACAAAAACAATAGAAAGCCCACATACACATGGAAGATGAACAACTCTCTGCTCAATGATAACTTGGCCAAGGAAAAATAAAGAAATTAAAACAATTTAGAATTTAAATGAAAATGACTGCACAACATACCCAAACTTATGGGACACATGAAAGCAGTGGTAAGAGGAGAACTCATAGCTCTAAGTGCCTAGAAAAAGGAATTGGAGAGAGCATACACTAGCCGCTTGACAGCACATCTGAAAGCTCTAGAACACAAAGAAGCAAATTCATGTAACAGCAATAGATTGCAGGAAATAGTCAAACTCAGGGCAGAAATCAACCAAGTAGAAACAAAAAGAACTATACAAAGAATNAACAAAACCAGTAGCTGGTTCTTTGAGAAAATTAACAAGATAAATAGAACCTTACCCAAACTTACCAGAAGACACAGAGACAGTATCCAAATTAACAAAATCAGAAATGAAAAGGGAGACAGAACAAAAGAAAACAAGGTAATCCACAACCATCAGATCCTACTACAAAAACCTATACTCAACAAAACTGGAAAATCTGGGTGAAATGGACATTTTTCTAGATAGTTACTAGGTATCAAAGTGAAATCAGTATCAGACAAGCCATCTAAACTGTCCCATAGCCTCTAAAGAAATAGTACACTTTCTAATAGTCTTCCAACCAAACAAAGCCCAGGACCAGATGGGTTTAGTGTAGAATTCTATCAGATCTTCAAATAAGACTAACATTAATACTCTTCAAAGTAGTCCACAAGAAAGAAACAGAAGTGACACTACTCAATACTTTCTATGAATCCACAGTTACACTGACACTGATTCCACACAAAGACCCCCCCAAAAAACAGATAACTTCAGACCAATTTCATATCCAAATTCATGCAAAAATACTCAATAAAATTCTAGCAAACTGAATGAAAGAAGACAACAAAATGATCATTCATCATGATCAAGTAGGCTTCATTTCAGGAATGCAAGGTTGGTTCAGTGTATAAAAACCCATTAATGTAATCTACTATATAAACAAACTCAAAGAAAATAAAACACATGATCATCTCCTTAGTTGCTGAAAAATCCTTAGATGAAATACAACACCCTTTCATGGAAAAAGTCTTCTAAACATCAGGAATTCAAGTTCTATTCCTAAACATAATAAAATCAATATATACCAAACATCAAACTAAATGGAGAGAAGCTTGAAGCAATCTCATTATAGTGAGGGACAAGACAAGGTTGACCACTCTCCCCGTATCTACTCAATATAGTACCCCATATTCTAGTCTAAGCATTTAGGCAGCAAAAGAAAAATCAAAGGGATACACATTGGAAATGAGGGAGTCAAGATATCATGATTTGCAAATGATATAGTACTATCTATAAGCAATCCCAAAAAATCCACAAGAGAACTCCTACAGCTGAAAAACAACTCCAGGAAAGTGGATGGATAAAAAATTAACTCAAACAATTCAGTAGCTTTCTTCTACTGAAAGGATACACTGGCTGAGAACAATTAGGGAAATCACATCCCTCCTAATAGCCACAAGTAATATAAAATGTCCTGATGTGACTCTAACCAAGAAAGTGAATGATATGTATGATGACATCAAGTCTCTGAATTAAAAAAATTAAAGAAGACCTCAGAAGATGGAAAGGTCTCTGATGCTCATGGATAGGCAGGTTTAACATAGTAAAATGGCTATCTTATCAGAAGTAATCTACAGATTCAACACATTCCCCATCAAATTTCCAACTCAACTGAGATAAGAGATAGAAAGGGAAATTTCAAATTCATTTGGAGTAACAAAAAAAACCCCAGGATAGCAAAAACAATTCTCAACAATAAAAGAACTTCTCTGGGAATCACCATACCTGACCTCAAGCTGTACTACAGAGCAATAGTGATAAAACAAACAAACAAACAAACATAAAACAAACAAAAAACACTATATGGTATTGTCAAGAAGATGGGCAAGTAGATCAATGCAATAGAAATGTAGACCAAGAAACAAACCCATGCAACTATGGTCATTTGATCAAAGAAGCCAAAACCATCCAGTTGTAGAAAGACAGCATTTTCAGCAAATGGTGGTAGTCCTACGGGAGGTCTAAGTGTTGAAGAATGCAAACTGATCAATTCTTATCTCCTTGTACAAAGTATGAGTCCAAGTGAATCCTGAGGCTCCACATAAAACCAGATTCACTGAATCTAATAGTAGTGAAAGTGGGGAAATGTCTCAAACACATGGGCAGAGGAGAATATTTTCTGACTAGAACTCCAGTGCCTCATGCCCTAAGATCAGCATTTGTCCAATGGAACAACTGAAAAATTGAAAAGCTTCTGTAAGGCAAAGGACATTGTCAATAGTACAAAACAGCAACCCACAGATTGGGAAAATATCTTTAACAACCCTACATCTGAAAGAGGGCTGATATCTAAAATATACAAAGTCAAGAAGTTAGACTCTAAAGAACCAAATAACCCTATAAAAATGGGGTACAGAGCTAAACAGAGAATTTTCAACTGAGTAATGTTGAATGGCTGAGAAGCACATAAAGAAATGTTCAATGTCCTTAGTCATCAGGGAAATGCAAATCAAAACGACAGAGTTCCCACACCTCACAAAGTCAGAATGGCTAAGATAAAAAACACAGGCAACAACAGATACTGGCAAGGATGTGGAGAAAGAGGAATACTCCTCCTTTGCTGTTGGAACTGCAGGCTGTTCAAACCATTTTGTAGATCATTTTGGCAGTTCCTCAGAAAGTTGGAAATGGTCCTACCTTAAGACCCAGCTATATCACTTCTGGGCTTATATCCAAATGATGATCCATCATATATCAAGGATCCATGTTCAACAATTTTGATAGAAGCCTTATTTATAATAGTCAGAAGATGGAAACAACCAAGATATCCCTCAATAGAACAATGGTTACAGAAAATGTGTTACATTTTTTTCAATGGTGTACTACTCAGCTATTAAAAACAACGACTTCATGAAATTCACAGGGAAATGGATGGAACTTGAAAATATCATTCAGAGTGAGGTAACTCAGACACACATGTATACACATGGTGTGTAGTCACTGATAAATTGGTATTAGTTCAAAAACTCAGGAAACCCATTATATAACCTACAACCATATGGAGTTTAAGAAGGAAGATCAAAGTATAGATTCTTCAATAATAAATATAATGGGGAACAAAACACTCACAAGACATAGAGGAGGGAATGTATCTGGGAGGAAGAGAGAAGTAGTAGTTAAAAAAAAAAAAGGAAGGGTATGACCAGGTGTACTGGCTAGCTTTGTGTCAACTTGACACAGCTGGAGTTATCACAGAGAAAGGAGCTTTAGTTGGGGAAATGCTCCCATGAGATCCAGCTGTGGGGTACTTCCTCAATTAGTGATCAAAGGGGAGAGGCCCCTTGTAGGTGGGACCATCTCTGGGCTGATAGTCTTGGGTTCTATAAGAAAGCAGGCTGAGCAAGCC
>NC_034590.1:58503692-58509328 GCF_900095145.1 Mus pahari | reverse complement strand
TGTGCAGGAATAGAAACCCTGACTAAGACACCAGGTATTGGAAGGGACAGAATTACAGAGATTCAAGAAATTGAATAGAAACATGTAGCACTGTGGGATGGGAACCTGAGTGCAGCCACTAGAAAGTCTGAAACTCCAGGGAAATGATATGCTTGCTATTAAGACCCAATGGTGATTGCTTTAGCTGAAATACCCAACAAAGGGGAGATACAACCTATAGGGACCACCTCCAGTAGATAGGCAGGGCCCTTATTTGAGGTATGGGGTCTCCCACACAACTCAAAAATTTTAACCTGGAAATGTTCCTCTCCAAAGGAAAGACAGGAACAAAAAATGGAACCGAGAGTGAAGGAAAGGTCAACCAGAGACTGTCTCACCTAGGGATCCATCTCATATTCAATTACCAAATCCCCCCCACTATTGATGATACCAATAGCTTGTAGACAGGAGCCTTGTATGGATGATCCCTGAGAAGTTCTACCAGTACCTGACTAATACAGATGCAGATACTCACAGCCAACCATCGGGCTGAGTCTGAGGACCCCAATGGAAGAGCTAGAGGAAGAACTGAAGGATCTGAAGGGGATTGCAACACCACAGGAAGAACAATATCATCTAGCTCAACAGCTAGCCCAACTCTCAGGTGCTCTAACATTCTCAGGTCTGCAGGATCCCAGGAGCTTGGTCACACCAGGATCTTGGGGTCCCAGAGGCAGTTTGACTCCCAGGATTTCTGACACACCCAGGATTTCAGTATAACAGGATTCCAGAATCAAAGGATCACAGAGATAGCTGAATTTTGAGGAGTTCTGACAAAAACAGGATCACAGGAAGGACAGGCTACAGTCAGATATAGCGAGGGCAGGTAGCAGTAGAGATAATCAGACAGCGAGAGGCAAGTATATGAATATAAGCAACAGAAACTAAGGTTACTTGTCATCATCAGAACCCAATTCTCCCAACATAAAAAGTCCTAGATATGCCAACACATCGGAAAAGCAAGATTCAAATCTAAAATCACTTCTCATGATGATGATAGAGGACATTAAGAAAGACATAAATAACTCCCTTAAAGAAATATAGGAGAACACAGGTAAACAGCTAGAAATCCTTAAAGAGGAAACACAAAAATCCCTTAAAGAATTACAGGAAAACACAATCAAACAGGCAAAGGAAATGACAAAACCATCTAAGACATAAAAATGGAAATAGAAACAATAAAGAAATCACAAAGGGAGACATCCCTGGAGTTAGAAAACCTAGGAAAGAGATCAGGAATCATAGATGCAAGCATCAGCAACAGAATACAAGAGATAGAAGAGAGAATCTCAAGTGCAGAAGATACCATAGAAAACATTACCACAACAGTCAAAGAAAATGCAAAAAGCAAAAAGGCCTTAACTGAAACATCCAGAAAATCCAGGACACAATGAAAAGATGAAACGTAAAGATAATAGGTACAGAAGAAAGCAAATGTTCCCATCTGAAAGGGCCAGTAAATATCATCAACAAAATTATAAAAGAAAACTCCCCTATCCTAAACAAAGAGATGCCCATGAACATACAAGATGCCTACAGAACTCCAAATAGACTGGACCAGAAAATAAATTCCTCCAATCACATAATAATCAAAGCACCAAATGCACTAAACAAAGAAAGAATGTTAAAAGCAGTAAGGAAAAAAGGTCAAGTAACATATAAAGGCAGACCTATCAAAATTACACCAGACTTCTCCCAAGAGACTATGAAAGATAGAAGATCCTAGGCAGATATCATACAGACTCTAAGAGAACAAAAATGCCAGCCCAGGCTACTATACCCAAGAAAACTCTCAATTACCATAGACAGAAAAAACAAGATATTCCATGACAAAACCAAATTTACATAATATCTTTCCATAAACCCAGCCCTTCAAAGGATATCAGATGGAAAACACCAACTTAAGGAGGGAAGCTATATCCTAGAAAAAGCAGGAAAGCCATCTTTCACCAAACCCAAAAGAAGATAGTCACACAAACATAATCCTACCTCTAACAACAAAAATTACAGGAAGTAGCAATCACTTTTCCTTAATATCTTTTAACATCAATGGACTCACTTCCCCTCAATAAACATAGACTAACAGAATGGATATGTAAATAGGACCCAGCATTTTGCTGCATATAGGAAATAAACCTCAGTGACAAAGGCACACACTTCCTCAGAGTAAAATGTTGGAAAACAATTTTCCAAGCAAATGGTCCCAAGAAACAAGGGGGAATAGTCATTCTATTATTGAATAAAATCAACTTTAAACAAATTTATTAAAATAAATAAATAAATAGCAAGATAAGGAAGGATAATTTATCCTGGTTAAAGGAAAAAAAAATCTACAAATATGGACCCTCAATTCTGAACAGCTATGCTTCAAATCAAGGGCACCCATATTCATCAAAGAAACTTTACTAAAGCTCAAAGCACACATCTCACCCCAAACAATAATAGTGGGAGACTTCAGCACCCCACTATCAGCAATGGACAGATCATAGAAACAGAAACTAAACAGAGACACAGTGAACCTAACAGATATTATGAACCAAATGTATTTAACAGATATTTATAGAATATTTCACCCCAAAGCAAAAGAATATACCTTCTTCTTAGCAGTTCACAGTACCTTCTCCAAAATTGACCATACAAATGGTCACTAAAAAGGCCTAAACAGATACAAGAAGATTGAAATAATCCCATGCACCCTAACATATCAATACATACTAAGACTGGTCTTAATTATCAACAAAACAACAGAAAGCAAACATACACATGGAAACTGAAAAATGCTCTAGTCAATGATAACTAGGTCAATGAAGAAATAATGAGAAAAATTAAAGTTTTTTTTTTTTAGAATTTATTGAAAATAAAGACACATCATACCAAAACTTATGGGACACAATGAAAGGAGTGGTAGGAGGAGCTCTACATGACTCCAAAAAGCAACTGAAGAAAGCTTACACTAGCAGCTTGATAGCACAACTGAAAGTTCTAGAACAAAAAGAAACAAGTACACCCAAGAAAAGTAGAAGGCAGGAAAAAAAATCAAACCAGATAGAAACAAAAGAACTATACAAAGAATCAACAAAACTAGGATCTGGTTCTATGAGAAATTCAACAGGATAACCCTTAGCTAGACTCATCAGAGGGCACAGAGATAGTATCCAAATTAGTAAATCAGAAATGAAAAGGGAGACGCAACNACAACATATATCTTTAAAAAATCTATTCTGTTTGTTGAATATCAACAGTTGAAGAAAATAAAATCGTGTTCTACAAAAACAAAAAACAAAATCAAGAAAACAAACAAACAAAAAACTGTCACCCTCATGTGTTCATTTACAACACTTCAGAGGCAGTCAGGTGGATCTCTGAGTTTGAGGCCAGCCTGTTCTACAGAGGGAGTTTCAGGACAACCAGAGCTACACAGAGACGCCTTGTCCCAGAAAAACAAAGCAAAAAAGAAAGAAAATAAATAATCCAAAATGCTTCTTTTTAAAGTAATTCTGACCATGCTTAATAATTAAGCAAACCATGGGATTTGTACCCTGAGCTAAAAGCAGAGGAAATTCCCCCTACCTGTGCTTTAACAGTCTGTGGCCTTGCTGTGGATATGAAAGGTTACACTTTGTCACCTTCAATCATTTATCTGAACATTCTAGAATGGCTTCATTTGAAAGGCTCAAAT
Source organism: Mus pahari (assembly GCF_900095145.1). Classification (NCBI taxonomy): domain Eukaryota; kingdom Metazoa; phylum Chordata; class Mammalia; order Rodentia; family Muridae; genus Mus; species Mus pahari. The sequence continues at coordinate 58,505,610 of NC_034590.1, read as the reverse complement.
GATTCCTTTCTTAACATGCCAACCATTTCTAAAAGTGCCATTCACTGCCTGCCCTTATTGAACAAACAAAACTGGACATGATTCCATATGGTACAAGCTGATAATTTCAGCCCTCTGTTAACTGAGACAGGAACATTGTCTTCAGAAGATTGTTGTAAATTCAGAGTCAGCCTAGGCTATATGTATGATAAGACCTAGGCCAGGTTGGATCCTGTCTTGGAAGAACAGAAAGAATTGCAGGAAGCACTTAGGTCCTTGTGTTCACAGGCAAGCACTGAGGAACCCTTTTGCAGGATTTTCCCTGTCCAATTACTTTAGGGCAGCAGGAGTCCTATGATTGGACAGGGAAAAGGGAGGCACAGCTAAGAGTTGCAGGGACAAAGAGCATCTCAGGAGAGGGGAGGAGAAGACAAAATGGAGGTGGATGTGAACCATCATGGCTTTAACCAGCCACAGATAGTTATGATATCATAAGGCTAGAATAATTGGAATAAAACCTTTATCACTATCAATTGGTTCAGAAATTATTGTATTGGCATCTGATAAATTGTGGTTTTATTGATACATAAATCTGATTGGTTAATTATAAAAAATGGAAATGACATTTTCTGAAGAGAGAAAAGCAATAATGCAGACATTAAGACCAACTATTAGTAAACAGGTTCTCGCAAATCAAAAAGCCTCTGTAAACCTTTGAAAAACAGAAGGTTTTTTTGGGGGGGGGAGGGGAGAATTTTACTAACTCCATATCTGATAGAAGACTAATATCTAAAATATATAAAGCACTCAAGAAAATAGATATCAACACAAGTCCCTTCCCATCTGTGCCAGCACCTGGGCACCTGGGTGTCTGCAGACACCCCCACGGTCCCTAGAGGACTGCCCACATGATCTTAGGATCACTGGTGAGCTGAACACTACATCTGCTCCAATCCAATCGTGCTCAGGACCTGAGACAGCACTAGGGAAGCAGAGAACCTGCCTGACTAGGGCCACAAGTCCCTTCTGGTCTGTTCCAGCACCGGGGCACCTAGTGTGTGGAACCTGCAGACACTCCCATGGTCCCTAGAGGACTGCCCATGCGTTTTTAGGATCACTGGAGCAGCACACTACATCTGCTCCAATCCAATTGTGAAGAGCCTGTGACAACAGGAACAAGGACACCAGAGCCCTTCCTGACCAGAGGCTCGGGTTCCTTGTGATCAGTGCTGGTTAACCTTGATTTCAAATGGACCAGACAGCTCCAAGGTCATCAAAGGAGACACCACTTCCAGGCACTGTAACACGCCCAGGATCTTAGGACAACAGGATCCCAGGATAACAGGAGCTTGGTCACACCAGTATTGGAGGGTCTCAAAGGAGTCTGACTGCCAAGAACTCTGACACACCCAGAATATCAGGTTCACAGGAGCCCGCAATCTAAGGATCACAGAGAAAGCTGGACCCAGAGGAGTCCTGATTCAGCTGGGATTATAGGAAGGACAGGCTCCAATCAGATATATTGAGGGCAGCAAGCACTTGAGATAATCAGATGGCAGGAGGCAAGCATAAGAATAGAAGCAACAGAAACCAAGGTTACTTGGCACCATCAGAACCAAACTCTCCCACCATAGCAACTCCTGGATACACCATCACACTAGAAAAGCAGGACATGGATCTAAAGTCACTTCTCATGATTATGATGGAGGACTTTACAAAGGAAATATAGGAAAACACAGGTAAACAGCTAGAAGCCTTAAAAGTGAAACCACTAAAATACCTTAGAGGGTTTTGGGAAAACACTGCTAAACAAGTAGAAGCTCTTAAGAAAAATCACAAGAGAGGCAGAGGCAGGCAGATTTCTGAGTTCGAGGCCAGCCTGGTCTACAAAGTGAGTTCCAGGACAGTCAGGGCTACACAGAGAAACCCTGTCTCGAAA
>NC_034590.1:58501074-58502499 GCF_900095145.1 Mus pahari | reverse complement strand
GGTCTGAAGAAACAAGCTGGAGTAGCCATTCTAATATCGAATAAACTCTATTTCCAACCCAAAATTATCATAAAAGACAAGGAGGGGCACTTCATACTCATCAAAGGTAAAATCTACCAAGAGGAACTCTCAATTCTGAATATCTATGCTCCAAAGGCAAAGGCATCCACATTCATTAAAGAAACTTTAGTAAAGCTCAAAACACACATTGCACCTCACACAATAATAGTGGGAGACTTTAACACCCCCTCTCATCTATGGACAGATCCTGGAAACAGAAACTAAACGGAGACACAGTGAAACTAACAGAAGTTATGAAACAAATGGATTTAACAGATATCTACAGAATATTTTATCCTAAAACAAAGGATATACCTTCTTCTCAGAACCTTCTCCACAATTGACCATATAATTGGCCACAAAACAGGCCTCAACAGATACAAAAATATTGAAATTGTCCCATGCATCCTATCAGACCACTATGGACTAAGACTGATGTTCAACAATAAGATAAATAATACAAAGCCAACATTCACTTGGAAACTGACCAACACTCTCCTCAATGATACCTTGGTCAAGGAAGAAATTAAGAAAGAAATTAAAAACTTTTTAAAGTATAATGAAAATGAAAAAACATACCCAAACTTAGGGGACAGAATGAAACCTTTCCTGAAAGGAAAACTCATAGCTCTGAGTGCCTCCAAAAAGAAACTAGAGAGAGCATACACTAGCAGCTTGACAGCACACCTTAAAGCTTTAGAACAAAAGGAAGCAAATTCACCCAAGAGGCAGAGGGCAGGAAATAATCAAACTCAAGGCTGAAATCAACCAAGTGGAAACAAAAAGAACTATTCAAAGAATCAATCAAACCAGGAGCTGGTTCAATGAGAAAATCAACAAGATAGATAAATCCTTAGCCAGACTCACTAGAGGGCACAGGGTCAGCATCCTAATTAACAAAATCAGAAATGAAAATGGAGGCATAACAACAGATCCTGAGGAAATCCAAAATACCATCAGATCCTTTTACAAAAGGCTATACTCAACGAACCTGGAAAACTTGGATGAAATGGACAAATTTCTAGACAGATACCAGGTACCAAAGTAAAATCAGGATCAGATTAATGACCTAAACAGTCCTATATCCCCTAAAGAAATAGAAGCAGTCATTAATTGTCTCCAAACCAAAAAGCGCCCAGGACCAGATAGGTTTAGTGCAGAGTTCTATCAGACCTTCAAAGAATACCTAATTCCAACACTCCTCAAACTGTTCCTCAAAATAGCAACAGAAGGTATTCTACCCAATTCATTTTACGAAACCACAATTACTCTGATACCTAAACCATGTTAAGACCCAACAAAGATAGAGAACTTCAGACCAATTTCTTTTATGAATATCAATGGAAAAATACTCAATAAAATTCT
>NC_034590.1:58457774-58478249 GCF_900095145.1 Mus pahari | reverse complement strand
CCAAGGAGCTGAAGGGGTCTGCAACCCTATAGGTGGAACAACAATATGAACTAACCAGTACCCCCAGAGCTCGTGTCTCTAGCTGCATATTGGGAAGAGATGCCCCTTGGTCTTGCAAACTTTATATGCCCCAGTACAGGGGAACACCAGGGCCAAGAATTGGGAGTGGGTGGGTAGGGGAGCAGGGGGGCATATAGGGGACTTTGGGGATAGGATTTGAAATGTAAATGCAGTAAATACCTAATAAAAACTGAAAAAAAAGAAAGAGACTCAATATCAAAAACCTAAAGAATCCAATAACAAATGGGGTATAGATACAAGACAGAGAATTCTCAATAAATCAATATGAAATAACCAAAGAACACATAAAGAAAATTTGCACAACAATCGTCAGAAAAATTCAAATTAAAAGTACTTCAAGAGTCCATCTTAAACCCATCAGAATCTGTAGGTGATAGCTCATGATAGCAAGGACACTTAGCAAGGTGTTTACTCCTTGACCCTTGGTAGGTGTGCAAACTTGTACAACCAAGATTGAAATTAATATGTCATTCCAGAAAATATTCAGAATTGATCTACTTCCAGGTCCAGTTTCACTACTCTTAGGTACATATGCAAAAGTTTACTCCATCCTACTACAAGGGTACTTGCTCAATCATGTGTATTGTGGCTTTATTCATAAGAGCCCCAAACTGTAAAAAATATAGCTATCTCATAAGAGAAGAATGAATAAAAAACACATACATTTATAAAATTGTGTTTTACTGAGATGTAAAATGGCATCATAAACTTTTAAGGTAAATAAATGGATTTAGAAAAGTCATTCTGAGTGAGGTAACCCAGACACAGAAAAATAAATACTGTTTGTGTTCACTTGCAAGTGGATATTAGCTGTAAAGTAAGTGGTGACCAAGGTACAGTGCTTAGAACCAGAGAAACTCAGTTAAAAAATGGGGTTAGGGGAACACATGCATCTGTTTGAGAGACAGGAGTTAATATCACAACTATGGACTCTAAAAGAACCACATGGAGAGGATTGAGACATCCTTTTCTCCTTCCTTCCATCAGTATTATCTGACCATAAGCAAGGGCATCCATATCTTTAACAGATCAAAAAGTGAGAAAACTTCTTGATGTCATTGTATTATTATTCATTACATTGATCATCATTCTTTTAACCATGTAAAGAACCAATTTGCTTCTTCTTACATTTAATAGTTTCTTGAAAATGAAATAAAAATATAGTACATAAAATTATTGAAGCAAAGGATTTCATATGATAGCACTGAGTTTTGTATAGGATGAGAGTTAAATATCTTTGTAAGATAAAAGGATTTTAATTTTTTGTGAAATTACACATTAGGATTTTGTAATTTTCAATTTTCATGCAGTTCATAACTGTGAACATGCTTACAAATACTTGGGACAATCCACTAACTAGAAAACATTTCATAGAAGAAAGCATAAGTGTTCATTTCACACATTTAAAATTCTCACATTTAAAAAACATAGAAATGAATGAACTTCATTTATTACTGAAATGATTGTTGAGGGATATTTGATCACAATGTGAAACACAAGATTGTGTTGTTTGCTGAAAACCCATACTGTAAATTCATACTTAGAATTCCGATGGGAAACTGCTTTAAGTTCTGAAAAGTCTAATTCTGTAATTACACACTTATAGAAGTTATGGCTGTTAAGGAGTTTGCAAGACCAAGGGGCCTCTTTTCCAAATGATGACTGACTAGGCCATCTTCTGCAGCTAGAGACACGAGCTCTGGGGGTACTGGTTAGTTCATATTGTTGTTCCACCTATAGGATTGCAGATCCCTTCAGCTCCTTGGGTAATTTCTCTAGCTCCTCCATTGGGGGCCTTGTGTTCCATCCAATAGATGACTGTGAGCATCCACTTCTATATTAGCCAGGCACTGGCATAGCCTCACAAGAGACAGCTATATCAGGGTCCTTTCAGCAAAATCTTACTGGCATATGCAATAGTATCTGCGTATGGTGGCTGATTATGGGATTGTTTTTAATAGCTAAGTAGTACTGCAGTGTGTAAATGTACCACATTTTTCTGTATCCATTCCTCTGTTTACGGATATCTGGGTTGTTGCCAGCTTCTGGCTATTATGAATAAGACTGCCATAAACATAGTGGAGCATGTGTCCTTGTTATTTATTATTTAAGCATTTTGTGTGTGTGTGTGTGTGTGTGTGTGTGTGTGTGTGTGTGTGTGTGTATGCCCAAGTGTGGTATAGCTGGGTCTTCAGTTAGTACTATTTCTAGTTTTCTGAGGAATTGCCAGATTGTTTTCCAGAATGGTTTTTACTAGCTTGGAATCCCCCCCAAAATGGAGGAGAGTTCCTCCTTCCCAACATCCTTGCCACATCTTCTGTCACCTGAGTTTTTGATCTTAGCCTTTCTCATTGGAGTGATGTAGAATCTCAGGGATGTTTTGATTTTCATTCCATTGATTATTAAGGATGTTGAACATTTTTTAGGCACTTTTCAGTCAATTGAGATTCCTCAGTTGAGAATTCTTTGTTTAGCTCTGTGCCCCATTTTTAATAGGGTTATTTCATTCTCTGGATTCTAACTTCTTGAGTTCCTTGTATATTTTGGATATTAGCTGACCATCAGATATAAAGTTGGCAATCTGTAAGCTGCCATTTTGTCCTATTGTCCTTTGCCTTACAGAAGCTTTTCAATTTTATGAAGTCCTTTTTGTCAATTGTTGACCTTATCGCCTGAGCCATTGGTGTTCTGTTCAGGAAAATTTCCCCTGTGGCAATGTGTTTGAGGCTCTTTCTCACTCTTTCTCTTCTATAGTTTCAGTGTATATGGTTTTATGTGGATGTCCTTAATTCACTTGGACTTGAGATACTAGAAACTCTCCAATGTCCAGAGAAGTGAGAGGCTTACAGGACCCAAAAGGGATGACATTAGTCAAAATACCCAACAAAGGGGAGAGAGAACCTGTAGAGACCACCCCCTATTATGACGACATGGTCTCCCAGTTGAGCAATGAGGCTACTCACCCATCTCAAAATATTTAACCCATAATGGTTCCTGTTTAAAGGAAATACAGGGACATGAAAATGGACCAGAGACTGAAGGAAAGGCCATCCAGAGACTGCCCCTTATGAGCATCCATCCTACATACAGTCTCCAAACCCAGGCACTATTGTGGATGCTAACAAGTGCTTGCTGAGAGGAGATTGATATAGATGTCTCATGAAAGGCTCTGCCAGTACCTGACAAATACAGAGGTGGATCTTTGCAGCTTACCATTGGACTGAGCACAGGGTCCCCAGTGAAGGGGCTAGAGAAAGGACCCAAGAAGCTGAAAGGTTTAGCAGCCTCATAGGAGAAACAGTATGAACAAACCTGTACCCCCAGATCTCCCAGGGACTAAATCACCAACCAGAGAGTACACATGATGGGACTCATGTCTCCATATGTAGCAGTGGATGGCCTAGTTTGCCATCAATGGGAGGAGAGGACTTTTGTCCTATGAAGGCTGTATGCCCCAGTATAGAGGAACACCAGGGTCAGGAAGCAGATGTGGATGGGTTACTAAGCAGGGTGAGGGGATAAGGGGTTTTCAGAGGAGAAACCAGGTAAGGGGACAACATTTGAAATGTTAATAAAATAAATATTTAATTTTAAAAAGACAAAAATGAGGACATTTTGAATTTTGCAGATAAATTGATGGAACTATAAAATATCATACTGAGTGAGGTAACTCAGATCCCAAAGGACATGCATGGTATGTACTCACTGATAAGTGGGTATTAGCCAAAAAGTACAGAATATCTAAGAAATAACAAAGAGACCTTAAGAAGTCCAACAAGCAGAAAGACCCCAATGAGGATGGATATTTGAATTCCACTTAGAAGGGGAAAGGAAATAACCACGGGTGGCAGAGAGAAGGAGGGATCTGGTTGGGAGAGGAGAGGAGAGGGAAAGGGGAACAGGATCAGATATGGAGGCCAGGAAGGATGCCCACAGCACCAAGAGAATGAACAGAAATAAACAACTTGGGGGGTGGGGTGGGAGGTGGGGGACCCTCTAGAAAGTACCAGATACCTGGGAGGTGAGAAACTCTCAGGATTCCTTGGGGGCTACCTTATCAAAAAATGCCTAACAATGGGGAGAGGGAACACATATAATTCTACTTCAGTAGATATACAGGTACTCAAGTGGAGGGGCAGGGTTTAAACCATAGTCCAAATATGTGGTCCAGAACTGTTCCTGTCTAAAAGATCTTCATGGAAAAACATGGAGACAAGACTGAAGGAAAGACAGTCCAATGATGGGCCCAACTTGGGATCCATCGCATGGGGGAGGGAGGCACCAAAGCCTGATACTATTACTGATATTATGATGTGCTTATAGATTGGACCCTGACATTGTTTTCCTGTCAGAGGGCCTATCAGAGGCTGATTGAGACACAGGCAGACACTTACAACCAACCATTGGGCTGAAGTTGGGGATGCCTATGTTTGCATTTGGGGAAGACTGAAGAAGCTGAAAGGGATACTGACCTCATAGGAAGATCAACATGCTAAACTAATTCAGGTTCTAGGGAGATGACAGAGACTGAGCCACCAATAAGCAGCATACAGGAGCTGGTCAGAGGCCACTGGCACATATATAGCATATGATTTCCTGGTCTATACTCAGTGGGAGAATATGTGCTTAATCCTCTAGAGACTTGAGGCTACAGAGAAGGCAGTCCTGGTGAAGGGGAGAATCCTCTAGAAGGCAAGGTGGAGAAGGGATGGGATGAGAAACTGTGGCAGTGATAATCACCCTAGAGTCTATTGAAGTGTGAGAGTCGGCTCACCACCATCATTGACACAGCATGACAGGAGGTTGAAGCCCCTGAGCCCAAACCAAACAAGGTTTTATAGGAAATGGTAAGCAAGTGAGGGGGGTTCTGGCTTGGCAAGCATCTAATTAAATAATATCTGGAACTCCCAGACACATCGTTATTGGCTGCTGCTAGGGAGTAGTTAGGGAACAACTCTGGGGTACAGGGTAGAGATAAGCCATGTGTCTTATTTTCTGGAACTTGGGTGCAGCTTGCGTTCAGCTACAGGTCAATTTCTCAGACCCTTTAAAATGGAGGCAGGTCCCAAGATGGAGTAGGGTTGGCATATCATCCCCAGCGAGCTACTTGATCTTCCATGAGTTTCACTGTCTGGCCTACTCTCAGCTGGACTCCACCAGGCCCTCTGTACAGGGAACATCAAGGGTTGCAATACCAAGAACAACCTGTATAAAGCTGCCCAAATGAGTCCTGCTGTACTGGAAAAATCCATATTAGGCCCATCTTCCTAATATCTGCTATACCAGGAACATCTATGGACAACTAGATGTATAAAGGGAAGCTAAAGAACACAATCAACTAGAGCTATTACAATATGGCACCTTTTCCTGTGACCCCATTACAGCAAGCTATATGTATTCTAAAACAACCCCAGCAGAAGAAAATCACCTAAATCCAACTTTATTAATATGATAGATGCCTGTAAAGAGGAAATGAATATATCCCTCAAAGTAATACAGGAAAATACAGCCAGACAGGTAGAGGCCTTTAAAGAGGAAACTAATAAATTATTTAAAGAAATACAGGAAAATACAATTAAAGTGGTGAAGGAAATAAATAAAACAGTTCAAGACCTGAAAGTAGAAATAGAAGCACTAAAGAAAACACAATTTCATGGAGTCCTGGTAATAAAAAAAACTTAGGAAAGAGAACAGAATATATAGATTTCACAGTCATTAACACAATATGTTTGACAGAAGAGAAAAATCTCAGGTGTAGAAAATATGATGGAATAAATTGGTGTATTATTTATAGAAAATGTTACATCTAAAATATTCCTGATATATAACATTCAGGAAATCCGAGATACTATGAAATCCTGTAATCCAAGAATAATATGAATGAACAAGTGAGGAGTCCCAGCTCTATAAACCAAACAATATTTTCAATAAAATCATACAAGGAAATTTCCCTACCTAAAAAAAGGAGATACATATAAATGTACAATTTGCCTACAGAACTCCAATTAGGTTGCATCAGATTAGAAAATTCTCCTGCCACACAATAATTAATGCACTAAAATTACAGAAGAGAGAAGAAATATTAAAGCTGCAAAGGAAATAGAACAGATAACATACAACTTAGACCTGTAAGAATTACGCCAGAATTCTCCACAGAGACTCTAAAGCTACAAGAGCCTAGATATATGTCTTATAGCCTCTTAGAAACCACAGATTACAAACTAGGTCACTATACCCATCAAGACTTTCAGTCTACAAAGATGGAAAAAAAACCAAGGTATTACAAGGCAAAACCAGATTTAAGCAATATCTCTCCACAAATCCAGTTCTACAGAAAATTCTTTAAGAAAACCTCCAACCCAATAAGGATATCTACACACAAGAAAGCACAGGAAAATGTAATTCCATACCTATACAAACAAACTAAAGGAAACACACACACACACACACACACACACACACAAAACACCAAATGAAAAGAATAGGAATTAACAATCATTGGTCGTTAGCACCTCTCATCCTCAATGGACACTATTACCTTCAAAAAGGACAGAGGCTAACAGAATGGATATGTCACTAGATGCATCATTCTCCTGCATGTAAGAAACACATATAAGGAATATCGAATGGCTGAGAAGCACCTAAAAAAAGATGTTCAACATCCTTAGTCATCAGGAAAATACAAATCAAAACAACCCTGAGATTCCACCTAACACCAGTGAGAATAGCTAAGAAGATCAAAAACTGAGGGGACAGCAGATGCTGGCAAAGATGTGGAGAAAGTAACACTCCTCCATTCCTGGTGGGATTGCTAGCTGGAACAACCACTATGGAAACCAATCTGGTGGTTCCTCAGAAAATTTGACATAGTTCTATTCGAGGACCTAGCTCTACCATTCCTGGGCATATACCTAAAAGATGCTATAACATGTAACAAGGAAACACGCTCCACTATGTTCATCGCAGCTTTATTTAAAATAGTTGGAAGCTGGAAACAATCCAGATGTTCCTCAACAGAGGAATGGATACAGAAAATGTGGTTCAATTACACAATGGAGTACTACTCAGCTATTTAAAAAGAAAAAAACAAAAAACAAAAACCAAAAAACATGACTTCATGAAATTCATAGGCAAATGGATGGAGCTTGTAAATGTAGTTCTGAATAAGGTAACTCAATCACAAAGGAACACACATGGTATGTACTCAATAATAAGTGGACTTTAGTAAAAACAGACACTTGAATTACCCATAATACAACTCACAGACCACATGAAATCCAAGAAGAATGACAACAACACCAACCAACGTGTGGATACTATAATTCTGCTCAGAAGGGGAAAGAAAATAATCTTAGGATGTATAGGGAGAGAGAAATTTGGAAGGGAGAGAGGAAGGGAGGGAGAAGAGGGACAGTTCAGTTTCATGAGGAGATGAGGGAGAAATACAGAGGGTCAGGAATGTAGGTGTGAAGAAGTGGTGGGAGGAAACTGGGGGTAGCCAGTAGAAAGCCTGGAACTCAATAGTTTCTCAGCATACTACAGGGAGGACATTAGCCTAAATATCCAGTAAAGGGGACATAGAGCCTGTAGAGACCACATCCAGTGAATAGGCTGTCAAATACTGAATGCATTTGCTTTGGAGAAGCCATTGCTTAGACTGTTTAATTGGAGGTATAGAGATAATAATGAGAATATAATCTGTTGTGTTTGTATTTTCTCATTGTAACTCAATTTGTAACCCTGGCCATATAATGAAAAATTGAACACATAACCTCTATCACTTGGGTAATAATTAGTCTCTCTTTATTCTGAGGACTATTCTATAATAAAGAAGTACCTGTTTGTTAGTCAGGGTGACAGAAGTTGCCTAATTACTAGTGACTCACAGTTGCTAAATTCACTTGGTTATTGCCTTCTTCATTCTCTCCCCTCTTTGAATCCTTATTTCCTATGAAGTCATTCTGGCAGAAATGATCCTAAGAGCCTCTGCTAAGAAAGGCCCCAAGAGGAAGGCTTCTTATACATCCTGGATGAAGAAATTAAAATATTCCCCAATAAATTAAAATTTCAAAATAAATCAGCCACATATAACATGCCAGAGAAAAAGCCATAATAAGGGTGTTAATTACATACATCAAATTATAGCACATAAATTATCTCACACAAGCATAACCAAAAGCAAACACACACACACACACACACACACACACACACACACACACACACAAATAGAAATCAACAATCAGTGGGCATTAATATCTTTCAATAACAATGACCTCAATTCTACTATCAAAAACACCAATTAATGGCTTAAATGTGACATCAGGATACATTCTTTGCTTCATACAACAAACATACTTCAATATCAAGAAGTTATATTACCTCAGACTGGAGGTTTCAAAAATATTCCATGCCATTGATACTATTGTTCTCTAACAAAACAGACTTACAACAAAAATTAGCCAAAACATATTGATAAGGACACTACATGTTTATTGTAAGAAAAACTCACCAAGATGAAAAAGGAGAAATATCACTTTTTGATATCTATTCATTAAATAGGGTTGTACTCACTTTTGTAATAGAAACACTACTCCAGCATAAATAAGGTACTGAACCTTAAACAATGATAATGTGACACTTATATACCCCACTCTACTAATGGATAGCCCATGCAGACAAATTAAGCTGAGAAATTCTAGAGCTAATTGACACAAAATCCCAAATAATCCTAACAAGTATTTATAGAACTTTGCATTCAATCAAAAAAGTGTAATCATCTCGCTAGATGCTGGATGAACATTTGACAAAATACATTAGCCCTTTATGTTAAAAGTATTGGAGATATCAAGAATTTAAAGTCCATACCTAAAAACACAATAAAATTAATACTCAAGGTCATTAGATGAAAGGTCCAACAGTACGTACAGGAGACTTGTAGAATCTACCTGCATTAGAAACACATGGCATCAAATGGAGAGATGGTGTTGCCATTCAACAGTCAAAAACTCTGATCCTGAATTCTTCCTGTCTAAAATAATTGCACAGACAAGAAGGGAGAAAATCATAAGGGAACGGTGAGCCAGTGACAGGCAGCCCAAATTGGCATCCATGTCGGGGAGGGATCCCAAGCCTGATACTATTACTGCTGCTATTGTGTGTTTACAGACAGGATCTTAAAATGACTGTCCTCTGAGAGTCTCAACTGATAAAATAACAAGGAGGGGTAATTGGGAGGTTTTGAAGGAAGAATTGGGAAATGGAAAATGGTGTTATTGCATTATAATCTCAAAAAGAAAAGAAGAAAAAAAGCATTAATAATATAAATGAAGGCAGAGATAACATATAAAAATACCACCAGAATTATGTAAATGTTGAAAATGTCACTTTCAGTATGGCTTTTCTTAGGGCCATTTTCTGCCAGATTTACTAATTACTATAAGATATAACTACCTAAGATTCACAATGTTCTAGTATTCATTGAGAAACATCATGCTCAAAATAGTGTCTCTTATCTCTATTATGTTAAATTACTTTTTCATTATATTATATTTATTGACATGCCAAATGCTGCCTCCTCCCATTCAACCATCCCAGTGATTTTCACACCATCCCAATTCCTTTCACCTCAGAAAAGGTGCTCCCTACCACCAAGCCTCTCTTTCCTGGGGCATAACTTCTCTATAAGATTTAGCACACCCTGTCCCACTGAAGCCAGACAAGGCAATGCTTTCCTATATATGTGACCGGGCCCTCAGACCAGTCTATATATACTCTGGATCATGGCTTCACATCTGGGATATTCCTAGGGACCAAGATAGGTAACACTGTTGGTCTTTGTATGGGGATGTCATGACCTTCAGATCCTTCAATCCTTCCCATAATGCTTCCATTTGGAACCTGATAACAGTCCTGTGATTGGATGTAAATATCTTTATGAGGCTCAGTTCACTATGGTAAAGCATCTCTGAGGACAGTAAGGCTAAGCTCCTGTCTGAAAGCATAACATGGTATAAGTAATGGCATTAACTATTAGTATTAGCTGATGGGAAGTATCCAAAGTTGGCCAGGTCAATGATAGACCTTTCCTTCATTTTCTGTTCCACTTTGTCCCTGTATGTCTTTTAGACAAAAACGTTTCTGGGCTAAAAATTTTGCATGTAGATTGGTGACCCCATCATTCTAATGGGGACCCTGTCTAACTACTGGAGGTGGTCTCTTTATATTCCATCTCTCCACATTGGACATATCAGGTAAGGTCACTGTCAATGAATTCTGGGAGTCTCTTACATCCCACATCTCTGGGACTTTCTAAAGTCTGCCCCTGACCCCCCTGCAGCAGAAAGATTTCATTCATTCTGTTGGTCCTCTAGGCTTCGCTTCTGTTTACTCCATACTGATCCTGTATCTTTTACAGGATCTTTTACCCTCCCACTCCCCTCTCTTACTTAGGTTGCTACCTTTCTCTGCCTCCTGTGATTATGTTGTTCCCACTTCTAAGTGGGATTGAAGCATCCTCAATTGGGCCTTCCTTCTTGTTTATCATCTTAGGGTATATGTGGTAAATTATGGGTATTCTGTACTTCATTGTGTAAATGAACCATAATTTCTATATCCATTCTATGGTTGTGTTCAGCTTCTGGCTATTACAAATAAGGCTCCTATGAATATAGTGGAACACATGTCCTCATGATATGATGTAGCATCTTTGGGTATATGCCCAGGAATGGTATAGCTGGATCTTCAGGTAGATCTATTTCCAATTTTCTGAGGAAACTCCAGACTGATTTCTAGTGTGGTTTTTACCAGTATGCAATGCTACCAGATATGTAGGAGTGTTCCTCTTTCTCTACATCCTCAGCAGCATTTGCAGTCACCTGAGCTTTTGATCTTAGCCATTATAATTTATGCACAGTGGAATCACAGTGTCATTTGCAATTGCATTTCCCTGATGACTAAGGTTGTTTAACATTTCCTAAAGTGCATAACAGCGATTTTTAACAAAAGCAATCTCCAGTTTCAATGCAATTCACATCAAAATATCAACACAATTCTTCACAGAGATAGGAAAAGTACTTCTCAAATACATAGGGAATAAAAACAAACAAAAATCATAATAGCAAAAACAATTTTCAAAATAAAAGTACTTTTGAAGGAATTACCATCATTGACCTCAAGCTGTACTACAGAAAAATAGTGATAAAAACTGCATTGTATCCATTGGTACAGAGGGAGACAGGTTAATTTATAAAATAGAATTGAACACCCAGAAATAAACCCATATATTTATGGACACTTGATCTTTAAAAACCAAGTCAAAACCATACAATGTAAAAAAGAAAACATCTTCAATAAATTGCTTTGGTTTAACTGGTAGTCTGCATGTAAAAGAATGAAAATTGATCCACATTTATTACCTTGTAGAAACCTCAAGTCTAATTGCATCAAGGGCCTACACATAAAACCAGATATACAGACTTTAATTTAAAAGAACGTGAGAAAGAGCCTCAAACACATTGGAACATAGGAACATTTTCTGAACAGATCATCAGTGGCTCAGACTGTAAGATTAATGATTGACAAATGGGACTGAAAAATCTTCTGTAAGGCGAAGGCTACTCTCAATAAGACAAAAGAGCAACATACAGATTGGGAAAAGATTGTTACTAACTCTACATCCAATAGAGATCTAATATACAAAACATACAAATAGCTCAAGAAGTTAGCCTCCAGTAACCAAATAACAGAATTTAAAATGGGCTACAGAGATACACAGATCTCTCAACTGAGGAATCGCCAATGTTCAAAAATCACTTAAAGAAATGGGTGAAGCATTCTATAGATGTCTGTTGGGTCTACTTGACTCATGTTTGTTAGTTTCATTATTTCTCCTTTTTTTTTTTTTCTGGATTACATGTCAATTGAGGAGCATGGGTTGTTCAAGCCTCCCACTATTAATGTATGTTGTTCAGTGTGCAATTTAATCTTTAGCATGTTTATTTTACAAATGTGGGGCTATTGCATTTGGAGCATAGATGTTCAGAACTGAAAATCATCATGGTAGATTTCCCTTTGATGAGTAGGAACTGTATTTCTCTGTCTTTTTTTTTTTTTTATTCACTTTGGTTGAAAGTTTATTTTATTACCTATGAGACTGGTCACTCCACCTTACTTTTGGGGGGAGAATGAGGGAAAGAAGCAGTTTTAGATCAGGGTTTAATGTGAATAAATATATTATTGAGAAAGTATATACTGTTCTAAATGATTCTATAGCCTATATACCAATCCAATGAAATGTTCATATTATTTGACTTTTAAATTCCTTTAACACAAGGATACCAAATTAAATTTAAATCCCTTTTGTTCCTATGTTTACCATCCCAGATACCAGGGATATAAGAGTTTCCCAGAACCCCATGGGGATGACTTCAAAAGAAATGCCAATAGTAGGGGACATGACCCCCAGTTGAAAGATAGGGATATCTACCCATCTTCAAAATTTTTGAGCCAGAATTTTTCCTGTCTAAAAAAAAATGCACAGACAATAACAGAAGCAGAGACAGAAGGTAAAGACCATCCAAAGATAGACCTAACTTGGTGTACATTCCATGCACAAGCACCAAACTTTGACACTATAATTATGCCATGTTGTGCTTGCATAAAGGAGCTTGTCATGGCTGTCCTCCGAGAGTCTCTATGAGTAAATGACTGAGATAGATGCATATACTTACATCGAACCATTGGACTAAACACAGGAACCCTTATGGAAAAATTTGGAGAAAGGCTGAGCAAGTTGAAGGGGATTGCAATCCCACAGGAATAATGAATGTATCAACTAACCAGAACACTTGGAGCTCTCAGGGACTAAACCAAAAACCAAAGAGTATACATGAGCTGGTCTGTGGCCCCTGCTACATATGTAGTAGAGGACTGCCTTGTGTACCCACAGTAGGTGCTTTTTAATGTGTAGACTTGATTCCCCAGAGATGGGTGATGCTAGAGGGGTGAAATGATGGTGAATAGGCTGAAGGGGGAGTAGTCTTTTAAAGGAAAAGTGAAGGGTAGATATGGAGGGGGGCTTTTGGAAGGGAGCAGGGAGGGATTTTACATGGGGTTTTGAAATGTAAATAAATAAAACAATTAATAAAAAGAATATTTTACCCAAACACAAAATAATATATCTTCTTAGCACCTCATGTATGCTTCTTCCAAACTGAGAATACAGGCAGTCTCAAAGGAAGCCTCAACAGATTAAAAAAAAAAAAAATTAAAATAACGCCTTGTATCTTAACAGACCACCATGAATTAAAGCTGGACTTCAACAAAAACAGAAACACAGGAATTCATACATACCCATGTAAATTGAACAAATCTTTACTCAATAATAACTGGGTCTGAGGAAAAAAATACAGTAAAAATGAACAACTTTCTTAAATTAAATAAATATAAAGGCACAACACACTCACATTTATGAAACACAATAAAAGTTATGCTAACTGGAGCATTCATACCTCCATAAGGAAGTGCAAATTTCTCTTACCAGCAATTTGAAGGACACCTGAAACTTCTGAAAGAAAAAGAAGCAAGTACACCAAGAGGAGTTGATGAAAGGAATGAATCAGAATTGGGACTGAAATCAATCAATTTGAAACAAGGAAACAATGCAAAGTATCAATGAAGCCAAGTGTTGTTTCTTTGGGAAATCAACAAAACAGACAAACCCTTAGAAACTAACCAAAAGACAGAGATAGATCATCCAATAAACAAAATGAAAAGTGAAAGTGGATAAAGGACAGTGAAGAAGTTAATAGATTCATAACTCCTTACTTCAAAAGCCTGTATTCTACAAAATTAGCAAATCTTAATGAAATGTATGATTTTCCTGAGAGATAAGACTTACCAAGTTAAATCAAGTTCAGGGAAAATACTTAATAATCCCTATAATCCGTAAGTAAATAGAAGGAAACATTAAAAATTTCCAAGCAAAATTAGCCAAAGTAGTGACAGTTAAAATGTAGAATTTTACCAGCTTTCAAAGAAGAATCACTAATCCTCAAGCTATTCCACAGAATAGAAATAGACTGAACACTGCCAACATTATTTTTTGACACTACAGTTATACTGATACCTAAACCATACAAAGACTCAACAAAGAAAGAGAACTTCAGACCAATTTCTCTTTTGAACATTGATACAAAAATACTCAATAAAACATTTGCAAACCAAATCCAAGAATATATTAAAAACATCATGCACCATGGTCAAGTAGGCTACATCCCAGGGTTACATGTATGGTTCAATATAGGAAAATCTTTCAACTTCATTGACCATGTAAACAAACAAAAAGAAAAGAGCCACATGTTGAAAAGACTTTGACATGTTGAAAGTATTAGAGAGAAGAGGAAAACAAGGCATGTATCTAAACATAATAAAAGCAAATCACTATAAGTTGCTAGCCAACATCTAGTTAAATGGACAGAAATATATTTCAAAGCCAGTAAAATGAGGGTCAAGTTTTGGCTGATCATTATTTTGCTATATAAACAATACAGTAAATAACATTCTAGGTAGAATCAAGAGACAACTAAAGGAGATAAAGTAGATACAAATTGGAAAGGAATAAGTCAAAGTATCTGTATTTGTGGATGATATGACATTGTACATAGACTAACTCAACAGTTCTACCATAGAACTCCTTTCGCTGAAGAAAATCTTCATCAGAGTTGCTAGACAGAAAATCAAATCAAAGAAATATGGTGTTCCTTAAAAGAAATGATAATCAGGCTAAGGAAGAAATTAAAGAAAGAATACTTTCAATAATTGCCAATTCACGTGAAACATCTGTGTGACAAAAATTAAAGTCACCAAACAAAGAAACTGAAGAAAATATGAGAAGATGGAAAGATTGCCCGTGCTCATTGATAGGTATGATCAACATAGAGAAAACTACTCATCTTATCAAAAGCAATGTAAAGATTCAATGCAATCCCCACCAAATTCCAACACAAATTTTTATAGACATCACAAGAAGAATTGTATGGGATAACAGAAAGTAAATTAGAGCTTAAACTATCATGAACAATAAATATCTTGGTGAAGAAATACAATCGCTGACCTCAAGCTGTACTACAGAGCAATAGGTTTTAAAACTGCACAGTGTTGGCACAGGAACAGACATGTTGATCATGGAATCAAATGGAAATCCCAAAACTAAACCCACACACCTATGAACACTTGATTTTTGATAAATTAGACAAAAACAAAACATCGTCAGCAAATGTTGCTGAGCTACCTGGATGCCTACATGTAGTTGAAATAAAATAGATCCATTACTTATATCCTTGCATAAACCTCAAATCCAAGTAGATCAAGGACCACAACATAAAACTGAGTACACTAAATCTCATTGAAAAGAAAGTGGAAAATAGCATCGAATGTATCAGGACATGAGACAATTCCCTTAACCAATGGCTCAAGCTCCAAAGTCAACAATTGATAAACGGGACCTCATGAAACTTTAAAGATTCTGTAAGGCATTTGACAGTGCCAGTAGGACAAAATGGCAGTCTACTGATTGGAAAGGATCATCAAGAACCTTGTATCTGATAGGAAGCTACTATCCAAATTTAATAAAGAAATCAGGAAGTTAGAAACTAAACCTCCCCCAAATTTTAAATAATGGGGTTAAGAGCTGAACACATAATTATAAACAGAAGAGTTTCCATTGGCCAAGAAGCACTAAAAGAAATGTTCAAAGTATTTATGCACTAGTGAAATAGAAATCAGAACAATCAAAGGTTCTATCTTACACCAGTCAGTATGGTTAAGATCAAAACCTTGAGAACTAACAGGTATCAGAAAAGATTTGGAACTAAAAGAACACTCCTCCATTACTAGTGTGGATGCAAACTTGTAAAACCACTTGGGAAAACAATTTGGTGGATTCTCAGAAACCTGGGAATAGCTCTACCTCAAGACTCATTTATACCTCTCTTGAGCCTATAACCAAAAGGTGCTCCACCATCTGACAAATACATTGTTCAACTATGTTCATAGCAGTTTTATTCATAGTAATAGAAACATGGAAACAACTCAGGTGGTCCTCAATTAAATAATGTATAAAAAATGTGGTTTATCTACACAATGGAATTCTATTCAGCTATTAACATAAGGACATCATAAATATTAGATGGCTGACAAATGGATGGAACTTGAGAATATCATCCTAAGTGAGGTAACCCAGACTCAAAAGGACATGCATGGTATGTACTAACTTATAAGCAGATATAATTCATAAAACCAGAGTACCCATGCTACATTCCCCAGATCCAAAGGAGCTAAACAAGAAGGAAGGCACAAGCTAGGATGCTTGAATATTATTTAAAAGGGGGAATAATATATTCCTAAGAGGAAAATGCAGAGAGGGAACTGAGTAGGAGAGAGGATTTGGAGTTTATTTGAAGGGCTTCATGATTAGGTATAGGAAGAGAGAGGAGAGATAGCCACATGGCCATGAGAATGAATGGTAATATGAAACTGACAGGGGCGGGTAGGTAGGAGACATCACCAGGACATAGCAGACATGGGATAAGGGCGTTTCCCCAAGAATCAATGGGGGTGAACTTAGCTGTGAGTCACAGTTTTGCAGATATGAATCATGAACAGGTCACCTTCTGTAGCCAGCCAGGAACCTCCATGGAATGATAGAGTCGCCAAATAACACACAGAGCTTTCAACCCAAAATGTATCCTGTCTGAAAGAAATGCAGGGATTGGTGCTGGACTGAGATAATGGCCAACCAAAAACTGGACCAACTTGAGATCCATGTATGGAACATGGGTAAGCACCAATCCCTAACATTACTAATGATCCTTTGTTATACTTGTAGGGAGGAGTCTAGCATGGGTACCCTCCTAGAGGGGACACATAGCAGCTAACTCAGATAGATTCAGACACCCAAAGTCAACCAGTGAATGGAACTTGGGGACTCTAGGGGAAAATTGGAGGAATCATTGTAGGACACAATGGGGATACGGGCAGTAAGGCTTTGTTATATACATGCATATTGGTAAAAATAGAATGATTTGCAGGTTTGGAAAAACATTGGAGAAAAAACAAATGCAACAATATTTCCAAATATATTGTAAAACAATGGTTGCTTACATAATAAAAAAAATAAATCCACAAGTTATGCTATATCATGAAAAAGGACAATTCTTGAGACCATATAATAAACTTGTTAGCGCTAGGATTTTGTTACTCTCCTGTAACTTGTATACAAGGGGAGACCCTAAAAGGGTCTAATTTACAAATTAGTAAAGCTATTACTCCCGGTCTTCCTATAGTCAGAAGCCATCATAGGACATGTTAATAACAACAGGTGATCTTCGTGAGATGGTCTGCCTCATATTCTAATAATGCAGGCAGATTTGTTCCTTTCTATGGACAAGACCCATGTGAAAATCATTTTAGGAAAGGTTACTGCTATGAATATTCTTTTTCCTGTTGTTATTAAACATATGTTATAATCAATAGATATTTACCCACCCATTGGAGCACATCTGTGCATATCTATGAAAATTTACTGTCTTGTATTGATGCTATATAGACAAATAGATGACTTCTCAATTCTTCCTGATGATCCTATAAGAATTCCTAAAATTATGTTAGTATTTATTAATTTTATTTTATACTGGGACTGTTACTAAGTCCCTTTCTGATAGGAAAAAACTGCAAAGAGAACTCTGTCAGTCTCCCCAGTGCCACCAGGTAATTGCTTCTAGATAATAATCTGTGTTTCTGCTACACAGAGAACATTCCAAGAAGTTGTAAAACCATTAACCAAAGGTCATAAAATGAAAGCTAATGATTTATTATATTTGTTAGTACAGAATATAAAATATTGACTGAGCTTATCTATGGAAAACTTCAGTAATAGCTTAGTTATGGTTTTACACTAGATGAACCTGTGTAACTGTGACAGTTGATGAATGTTTAGTCAGATAAATACTTCTAATGGATATTTATGTAAACATTTTTTGTGTTAAACTTCTATTTCAATAAATGACTTGGATTTTTGTGTAAACTTCTGATGAATTTTTTACCATGTGATCATATATTATGAAAGATGTATAAATGCTGAGGACAAGGAGAAGAGTCAGACGGAGCTGAGAACTTTTTCGGCAGAAAAATTTTTGGTCAGATCTGAACAGAACATTTTATGCCAGAATTAATCTTCAGATAAAATTTTAGTCTGGGCACTAGAGGACTTCTTCTCACAGAACCGAACTCATGAAGAATTTAGAAGTAAAGGAATAGCATTAGGTAAAAAGTTTTGAGAGTAAGAGGTGAAACTATAATATAACATAAAAACCTAAGGGAGCAATATGTAGAATGTAGAGGTGAAAAGGAAAAATAAACTGCAGAGAGAGCCGAAGTAACAGGAAGGCTTCTCCTGCCACGGGAAAGAACAGGTCTTCTCTTAATAACAAAGCAGGCTTAGTCTTATTAAAAGGATCAAAGCTTTTTTTTTTTTTTTAATAAACTTGGGTTTAGTACAATTAGCCTTAAAAGGTTAGAGGCCTTTTCTTTCTCTATGCAATAAAGATTGGAGTTCAATTTTCTTGTAGAAAGAGTCAAATCTATCTGAAATGGTGCCTGATCTTTTTCTCCAAATACATGTATAAATGTGTGTGTGTTTGTGTGTGTGTATATACATAATTGTGAGAATGTATAGAATGTATGCAAAGCAAACCCAACAGTTTTGAATGGAAATGTATAAATATGCATGTGTGAATCTGTATATAAATTTATGGAATTTGTGTATATTTGCTTATGTAAAAGTTTTTCTTTTTGTGAGGGTTATTCTCCTTTTCTGGATCACTAGAAGTTTATTGCTCCAAATTTCCCCCTACTCTTACTAGCAAGAGTCATTGGGATAAATAGGAAAAGGATTTAGCAATTAATTCTCTATTTAAATAATTTCCTGGTGTTATAGGATGAGGTGCTAAATGCCAAAGACTTCAGTTCTGGCCTCAGAGGAACACAGAAGCCAAGTCAGCTACATAGCAAAGTAACTTATACTTAAATAAGTGAAGCTTTAATTATTATTCTACAACCCTAAACTTCTCTGAAGACAAAAGTCTTTACCTCCATTGATGCTCTTTCCCCTCCCTTGCTTCAAGGAGAACCAAAAAGAAAGAAACTCCAACCCCACCTGGGCTGTTTCCCAGCAAACCATATATCCAAAGACCCTACAATTACATACTGTGTCTGTAAGACATGAAGAAATTAAGTTGTGACTAGACTGAAAACTATTATGTCAGCTTGCTTTGACATTAGGAAGGGACCAAGGGGAATATGAGTGGTGCTGGAGAACTGTCTTCAACATTTATACTTGATTGAGCCTACATGCTAAACTGCAAAGATAATAGGAAGGATATGCTTGCTTGTGCAATAGTTGGCCTCTTGTCATGCATAATACCAACACTCTTCCAATAGAATTCAAGGCCCATCCACCAAAAGGTAGTTTAAACCTGTTACTCTAAGACAGAACAAAATCCTGTAGCTATGAAAGATACACCTATGGTTTTTCTAGGTTGATATGATATGCCTGTGAAAGTGATTACACCTAAACTTCAGTGTTAGTGATTTTTCAGCCTCAATTCATAGCCATTGGAAAAGACCCTGAAATCAAGTGTTTGTTACTGGGCCATGGTAGCCTATTTCATAACCATTCTTGGTCATATAAAATCATTCCCTCCATGGCTAAGGGAAAATTGAAGAGAAGGAATAAGGGATATCAGAGATAAAGTAAGGAGTGAAGTATTGTATAACACTTTACTTTTAGATTAAAACTTCCCACTTGAACAAAAAAAAATTACATGCAGTAAAGATTTGCAATGAAGAATCTGAAACTATGCCAGCTACCTGGGATAAAGAGAACCACACAAAGCTGCCTAGAAGATCTTTACATCAGAGGGTTTTTGGAATGGACACTTTGTCTCCAACATTTTCAACATCCTAAAGTTTGTGCAGGATACTATTCCCAGTTTTGTGTTGTTTCACTCATGATGGGCTGGGCTTTAGTGAGTTATTTCTGCCCCTATAAGTAACCTCTCAACCATATTCTTTTAAGTGACCATAAAATACTGATTGTCCCACCAAATTGCACTTAGATGATACCTATATTTAAGTTTTTTTTAATTTATTTTTTATTTTTATTTTTGGTGTGTGTGTGTGTGTGTGTGTGTGTGTGTGTGTGTGTGTGTGTGTGTGTTCCCTATCACTGTAGTCTATTTATTTATGGTGAATTTACCCAAAAAAGGTTTGTAATGCAATAAAACTCAAGAGTATATGGAAGCATTTTGAAAGACCAAATTCCTATTCCTATTC
>NC_034590.1:58442687-58457044 GCF_900095145.1 Mus pahari | reverse complement strand
AAAAAAAAAAAAAAAAAAAAAAAAAAGTGTTGATGTCAGATAAAGTAGCAAATACAATATTTTAAACTTGTTCCTCTTTGATTATTTCAAACATAATGAATGTAATACTATCATATAATCCATTCCTAGTTTCCCAATAAAACATTTGCTACATTTTAACTCACACTTTTCCAAACTTCTTGGCTTTGGTTTTTGGTAACTTACTATGTACAATTAGTGATGCCAAACTGTGCATAGGTTTAGAGAGGAGGATCCTATGATAAACAACGTACTCAAAAAAGAATTAGTTTTCCATCAATAGGCATTCTTTAATGCCTATAGCATATAGTATGCTTGGGGATGGGGGTTCCTAAAGAAGATATTCTGAGTGTATGCTAGGATTTTCACTTTTTAATCTTGTTTAGATTTTATTTAGCAATCAGAACTTTAATTGCAGCATCATATAATTATGAAGATAGCATTTCACAGCTCTCCTTTGTCACTTAGTCACTTAATTTCTTCTGCATCATATGCCAAGACTTTTTCCAAGCCCTGATGGTGAGGGGATTTTGTTAGCATTTCTATGTATGTTAAATCACTTAGTCTGTTATTCTCAGCACAATTACCATTCTAAATTTCTCAATTGACTTCTGTGCATCACATAAATAAGTTTTTATGACTAAGTTTTATAGAAACCTATGTCTTAGATATAAACACAATTGTTTAGAAAGGTATATTATATGATATCTACTTAGCAAAATACAACAAACTGTTATATTATAGGTCATTTTTAGAACCTTAGTCATGAGGTTTTCTAGAGAATTACATTATAAGCCATAAAACATCTTCATGTTAAGAATTACTCATATTAAAACAGAAATTGTAATGTCACAACATCATTTTTTTTCCAGAACTTTCAAGTGAGTGATAGCTTAGATTATTGTTACATTAGGAGATTTTAAAGAACATAAGCACACAATGTTATGATTATGTTTTTAGGTTCAGGAATATTCATTATTGTCTTTTCTTTCTTTGCTTGAATTTTAATTTTCATATTTTCTTCCTGGGAATAAAAGTTCAGGTGAATTATTCATTTTCTCCACTAATGTACTTATTCAATTTACATTCTTATCACAGACTCCTCTCTTATAACTCACCTCATATGGCTACTCCCCATTTTCTTCCTTCTCCTTCCTTTCTGAGAAGAAGAGAACTACCCCCTGCTACAGGTATCAACCCACATTAAGACATCAATTGACTGCAGAACTAGGCACATCTTCTCCCACTGAGGCCAGACAATGCACACAGTCATTGGAACTGTTTGCACAGGAAGGTAACAGAGTCAGGGGTGGCTCTTGCTACAGATGTTTGCAAACCTAAATGAATTCTAAGCTTCACTTTTGCTACATTTGTGCAGGGAGCTTAGGTCCATACCATGCTGATCATTAGTTGACCGTTCATCTCTGGGAGCTCTCAAGGCTCCAGGTTGATTATGCCTGTTGAGCTTCTTCTGCAGGCCATGATCCAATTGGGTCTCATAATCCTTTCCACAATCTCTCAGAAGACTCTCTGAGCTGTGTCCAATGCTTAGCTATGGTTCTGTGCAACTGTTTCTGTCAGCCACTGAGTGGAGCTCTCTGAGGATAATTATGCAAGGTTCCTGACTGAAAGGATAATAGAGTACCTTAAATAGTTGCAGGGATGGGGTACTGCCATAGGATTAGTCTTAAGTGGGCATATTCATTAGTTAGCTATTACCTCGTTCTCTGCTTAATCAGTTTCCCTGTACTTCAGCATGGTTTGCAGCACAAATTATGGGTTGCAAGATTTTTAGGTGGTCCCCTGGGAGTCCTGCTTGTCTACAGAAGGTAGCCATTTCAGGTTCCAAATCCCCCACTGCTAGAAATCGCACCTAAAATTCCCCTCATAGTCTCCTTGGAGACTCTCCCACCCTAGGTCTTTGACACATCAAGATGACTCATTATAAATCTACTGCCAATTTTTGTTTATTGAATAGGCCCTCTCTCCCTAACTGTCCCTACACCTCATCCCCTGATCCCTACTCCATTCCCTCTCCCACCAAAGTTCCTCACTCCCTCCACATCAAATGATTATTTTGTTTTTTAGTCTGAGTGGCTCATTTGAGCCATCCTTTTTATTCTTATCATCTCAAAAACTGGAATACCACAGCACAAAGAAAAAAATAATTATATTTTGTAGATTTATTTGCAGTTCTAAATCAAAATATAGGTTTTCCATATTAAATCTATATGACAATATGCACATTTTATAAAAACAATCTATATGGCAATATTTTTAGTATCTAAAAATAACATATAATTTGTACTAGAAAATTGTGTCAAATGAAATAATTTCTACAGTCAAGTAACAATTTTTGGATATTAGTTGTTTCAATAAAACCATACCAGCATTAAAAATATAAAAGTACCTGATTGCATGTTTTAATCCAATAGACTGATGTCCTCATCAAATATTAGATTTTTATTGTACAGGTGGTTTTCTACATTTTTTAATGTTAGAAACCCACATAATAATATAATGTAAAGAAACAGTATGGCTATCATGTGGATATGTTTATGTTACTATGTAAGCAGTTAAATTCAATTGATATTTTTAGCTTTAGCATGTGGTTTCCTAAACTCATGAAAAGAATTTATTTGTGGTCTCAACAAAATAATGTAGCACTTTGGAACAAATATGCAAAGAAGCATTCCTGCACTGGAGGCCAAGATACAGAAGACCTCTACAGCAACCATAGCCTTGCCCTTAGTGCTGTGGTAGACAGGGAGGAAGGTGATCCAGACACTGCAGAACACCAGCATGCTGAATGTCAGGAGCTTGGCTTCATTGAATGTGTCAGGCAGATTCCTGGCCAGGAAAGCCACAGTGAAACTTGCTACAGCAAGAGAGCCCATGTATCCCAGGACACAGTAGAAGGCAATCACTGAACCTTTGTTGCAAACAATGATGATGTGTCCATGTACCATGTGTAGATCCACATCAACAAATGGAGGAGAAGTTCCCAGCCAGATTCCACAGAGAATCATTTGGATCATAGTGCATATGGGAATGATGTAATTAGGTGCCCCTGAAAGCAGCAGCCACCTCAGTCTTCTTCCTGGAACAGTGATCTTAAATGCTAGGACTACAGTAATTGTCTTGGCTAAGACACTAGAGGCAGCCACAGTGAATACAATGGCAAATGTGATCTGTTGCAGGATGCAGCTGACCATACTGGGATAACCAATGTAGAGCAAGGAACAGATAAAACAAAATATGAGGGAGAAGAGTAGGACATAGCTGAGAATTTCATTATTGGCCTTGACTATGGGAGTGTCTCGGTGTTTCAAGAAGACACAGAGTACAACAGCTGTAAGAGAAGAAAAGAACACAGCCAAGCCAGTCAGAGCCATTCCCAAGGGTTCTTCATAATCCAGAAAGGACACAACTTTCTTGAGGCAGTTAGTTTGATCAGTGTTGGCATACTCATCTACTGAACACTTCAAACATTGATCCATGTCTAGTGCCAGAAGGGAAGAATTGTCAATTTTATTTTTTTTAGAAAAATCAGAAGATATACCAAATTTATGCTTTAGAAAATCATAATTATATTAGACTGACATCTTGTTTTAGATGCAAATTAAATAAGGTAGCTTCATAAAATGTGATCTTAATCTCCAATGCTTCAAATCTTTATATAAGCTTTTGTTCATATTTATCTAATATACTCATTGTGTTTTTCAAAAACAAAGCTGTACTGTTGCATAATTTTTGTTTCTACAATAGAATGTCTTAGATTTGTCATTCATCGCATTACAATTTTTTCCCACTTATAATTGTGTATATTTTTCAAGAGAAGAACTTAGAAGAAAATGTGTCAGTGAATCTATGAATTAGTAAAATATGTGGTCCTACATATGGTCTCAAGGAGATATTTGGGCAGATAAAATGTACTATTCATGCTTGGAAAAGAATTTATAGCCATATTTTACTAAACCAGTATAATCACAAATTGTAAATATTTGTCTTACACATACAAATATTTGCAGCCCTTATCATTTATTATGGAAATAATAAATGAAGGAGACAGACATAGTCAGAGAAAACAATAGTCAATAAAAATGTGTATTTTTGGAATCTAGTCCAGTGGATTCATCTACAAAACCAATTCCTCACTTAAGTCTAGAAAATTACAAAAGGGATTAAAAAGTGTAAGAGCTCGAGGACAAGAGAGTTATATGAATGTATATATGAGACTGATATAGCTGTCTCTTGAGAGGCTCTACCAGTGCCTGACAAATATAGATGTAGATGCTCTCAGTCAAACATTGGAATGAACACAGGGTCCCCAAAGGAGGAGTTAGAGAAAGGACCCAAAGATCTGAAGGGGTTTGCAGGCCCATAGGGGGGACAACAGTGTGAACCAACAAGTATATCCAGAGCTCCCGGCTAGACCACCAATCAAAGAGTACACTTGGAGGGCCCAATATCAACAGCCACATATGAAGCAGAAGATGACCTTGTTGATCATCAATGGGAGGAAAAGCCTTTGGTCCTGTGAACGCTCCGTGTCCCAGTATAGGGGAAAGCCAGGACCAGGAAGAGGGATTGTGTGGGTTGGAGAGCAGGGTAGGGGAAGGTGGGGAGAAGTGATTTTCAGATGGGAATCCAGGAAAGGGGATAATATTTGAAATGTAAATAAAGAAAATATCTAAGACAAAAAGAAGTTTTAAAGAGTGAAAGAGCTAGAGGAAAAGAGAATTTTATATGAGTGTATATTTTCAAGTACACCCATAAACATCTCACCAAAAGGGGTTTCTTAAGCCGGGCAGTGATGGTGCATGCCTTTAATCCCAGCACTTGGGAGGCAGAGACAGGCAGATTTCTGATTTCGAGGCCAGCCTGGGCTAAAAAGAGAAACCCTGTCTCTAAAAACCAAAAACCAAAAAAAAAAAAAAAAAAAAAAAAAAAAGTAAGGAGTGGCATTTGGAGTTTTTGTAGAAAACATAGGGAAAGAAATTATAATTTCCAAAATAAATTTATTATAAACAACTCTAATTTCAAGGGAGGATGAGACAACATGAAAAATCATTCCCCAAATTCTTCATAAGTCAAAAATATAATGTTACACTTTACTATTCAGAATGTTAACTGTGGCAGGGCACAGTATATGCCAGTTTAGATCAAGGTGAAATGTGGTGCTCTTTTCCTAATACTGAGTCTCTGCATTCAAAGATGTACATTTTTGTTCATTTTCTATTTCCTTTTTGATTTTTGTGAACCATGTTATCTAAATTGGTGAGTAGAAGTATTCAAGTACCCCAACTTTTACCCACTTAAAAATGATCAATTAGTTTTTGTACTTTCCTCATATCTCTTAAATACAGTACTTAAAGTTCTACCTAGGGAAATAAGACCTCCAAAGAAAATCATGGGATACAAACTGTAAAGGAAGATGATATGATAATATACATAACTGACTCCCAAAATTCCACCAGAGAACTCCTACAGTAGATGGAAATTTTCAGCAAAATGGCAGGATATGAAATCTACTCAAACAAATTATTAGCCTTCATTTATACAAACGATAAATAGTCTAAGAAAGAAATTAGGGAAATGCCACCCTTCACAATAGCCAGGAATTCTAGAAAAAAAATCTTGTTTGACTCTTACCAGGCAAGTGAAAGATCTCTATGACAAGAATTTCAAATACTTGAAAAAAATTAATTGAAGAAGACCTCAACAGATGTAAAGATCTCCTATGCTCATGCATTGGTAGAATTAACATAATAAAAATGGTCACCTTATGAAACCAATCTACAGGTTCAATGAAACCCCCACTGAAATTACAACAACATTCTTCACAGACATTGAAAGAGCAATATTTCAACTTCATATTGAAAAAACAAACAAACAAACAAACAATCCAGGACAGCCAAAATAATTTTTAACAATGAAAGAACATCCAGGGGAAATTACCACCCATGACCTAAGGCTGAACTACAGAGCAATAGTAATTAAAAAAATGTATGATATTATTATAGATACAGACAGGTTCATAAATGGATTCATTTAGCTTGACCTTAGCAAAAATGGCCAGCACTGGGGAGGAAGAACTCAAAGAGTCCAACTTCAGTAGATAGTGGAGTGACAAAGTTAGTAACCCAAAGTCAAAATTTCTGACCTAGAATTACTCCTGTGTAAAAGAACCACAGGGACAAAAATGTAGAAGAGAGGGTCAGAAAGACACTCCAATGACCGGCCCAAATTGGGATCCATTTTAAAGGGAAGTAGGGCTCAAAGGCCTCATATAATTACTGATGCTATGGTGATGTGCTTACACAGGGGATTCTTGCCTGACTGTCCTGACAGGACCTATCAGCAGTTAACAGAGACAGAGGCAGTCACTTATATCCAATCATTATACTGAAATCAAGGACACCTATAAACATAGGTGTTTGAATTAGAGGAAGTATTGAAGAAGCTGTTAGGAAGAGTAACTCCATAGGAATACCAGCAGATTAAACTAATGAAACCCTAGGGAGCTCCCAAAGACTTAGCCACCAACCTGCAGTATACATGGGTCAGTCAGAGGCCCCTTGCATATATAGTGCATAGGTCTGCCTGTCTGGCCTCAGTGGGAGAACATGCACATCATCCTCTAGAGACATCAGGCTCCAGGGAAGGGAGTGGTCTGGTGGTGTTGGGGAGCATCCTCTAGGATGCAAGGTGGTGGATGAAAGGGATGAGGAACTGTGGCAACCTGGACTGAAGGTGGGGTAGGAAACTAAAACAAACAAACAAAAAATATCAAGTGTTATACAAATGTTACATTTTAAATCTTTAAGAGTGACAACACTTGCTCTTTCACAGGCCACACCTGCCAGAAGACCAGGTTGGATATCTATAGACCATTCCCACTCTGCCTATTTCCTGCTATACAATTCTCAGGGCCAACCATAATCTTGCAACAAAATTACAAGGGAAGCTTCTGTTGAAAAAAGTATTTAAATCCAAGAGCAGGGTTTCTAGCCCACATTATATTATTGAGTTCCTGGGTAAAAAACACAGAGACTATATTCTTAATAAGTCTTACTCAGTACAAGACCTAGGTAGCTGCTTATTCTTAATGCTGTTAGAATTTGTTTCCATATCTATAACTTCAAATTATTACCTACGACTTACAATGTTTCATCCAGGTGGCTCTTAACTCCATCTGGCAAGACCCCAAGGTCATGTTTCTATGACTCACTTCTCCTATTGTAGATCTCCTTCTTCCTCCTGCACATTTTTCTTCTCCTTACTCTGACCCTAAGCCCTGGAATCCTAAACTCAAACCATGTCTCTTCTGCCCAGCTATTTCCTGTGGGAATCTTTATTCATCAATCAGAAATAAATTGGTGTTGGGTCACTGGGGCTATATCCAGAATCCAGAACTTAAGGACGCACCCTAAGCATTAAAATAGACAGTAAAAAACAAAACCTCAACAACCTTCATTTTAGTCCTAGTCAAGCCTGCTATGGATATGATAGAACACCACACTTGGCCTCCCATTTACCAGCCACCAACACTATAATTTTTATCCATGAACACACCACCTGGGTTAACCAGGAAAGCAGCCAAAACTCAGCAAACACACTAATCCAGAGAAAGAATATAAACCAAAGAACAAAATTCAAATTTAATCAAGACAAGTCAGAAATCAGAGGGTAGACATATAGTCACCCCAAAGTGTATCCCTTTATGTCACCCTAAGAACTGAGAGAGTAGCAGCCACGGTAATACAGCACTACCTGAACCAGACAGTCTGCCACCATGGGTCCTGATCTTCCAACACAGTTAAAATACAAGAAAAAGGCAGGCCTTAAAGCTAAGAATATGTATGACGGTTATAGTGGTCTTTAAAAAGGACATGAATAAATCCCTTAAAAATGTGAGAAAATGCAAGCATTTACAGGAAATTAATAAATTTCTCAAAGAAAGCCATGAAAATGCAGACAATTGGAGTGAATTAATAAGTACCTAAAGAAGATCAAGTAGCAAGAAAGCAGACAAACCATTGAAGGAAACAACAAAGTGTTGAAGATCTGATAAAGAGAAGAAAAGTGAAGTGGAGACTTCTAGTTTCTTTGGATATTTAGTTATGTCAAATGATAGTTTTGGAGGGGCACACAGGAGAAAAGATGTCTTGCTAAAGCTAACATGAAGGAATGTTTGCTTGAAGCATATACAGGTAAAAATATGTTTTGCTGGAGCAGACATGAAGGAACATTTTCCTGAAACAGATGCAGATAAAAGGATGTTTTGATACAGTACTGACATGAAAGATCACATCATAAGGGAGTCTAAGTATGTCCCCACAAACAGTGGGAACCAAGCACTGAGCATTGGTTTGGTTTGCTCTGTCTCACTATTTGTTGCTAACAACACCCATGTGTTGGTTTTCCTTACACTGCATTGTTGAGCTCAACCTGTTATAATTCAGGCACTGAAAGAAACTCAGCCAAGAACTGCTCCTGAGGTTCCTTAGCAGTTTGTCACTTAAGTAGCTTGGTCTCAGGCTAGTTTCTGAGCCTTGTGGTTTCTTCAGGATTGAACTACAGATGCTGGTTTGTGTCTGTCTGCCTAGAGGTCTGGTCTGTATGTAGCTGCTTAGTCATTTTTGGTGTTTACTATGAGACTGAACTGCCGAGAAAGAAGATGGAGCTCGCCTCCAAAGAATTATTGATAAACACATACATTTTCCCCATATCCTAATAACTTGGGTTTTCAACTACCTCTGCGGGTTAGTTGTCTAGGGGAGAGGTTGAACCCTTGTTGAAGTAAGTTGCAAATAAAAAATAAAAAAAGAAAGAAAGAAAGAATGTATGCCTATAGAGAATCTACACATAAAACACAAATTGAGTGAATACCTGACTATGTAAGACCCCCTTTCCGGGGACCCCCGCTCTTGTCTTGGGATAAGGGCTCAACACTCAGAGACCTTCTTGTCTCGGGATAAGGGCTCACCCAGAGAACACTCAGAGACCTTCTTGATGTAAAAAACATGAGGTAGTTTATTGACAGAGCTCCAGGCCAATGCATGTCCCATGCGGGAGATAGAGGCATCAACTGTGTGGCTCAAAGCTAGGGGTTTTTATAGGGAGAGGGTGGGGGCTAGGAGAAATTTGGTGCAGTTACACACGATTGGCTCGTTTAAACATCAGCAGAATGATTACATGTAGGCAGAATAGTATGTGCAAGTCAGGATGTCAGGAACCTGAGGGGCAGGTCAGCAGAACATCTGGTTACTGTGTAATGGGCGGGCCTGCTAGGACTTGCCAGGGCCTGTTTTGCTAGGTTCTCAGCCTCTGGCTTCTAAGCTCACAAACTCCTCTTTTTGACCTAAATTACATGAATCACAGGCCTTAAATTTCATCTTAAATTTCATTTCCCTTCAAGTATAAATGTTGGGGGATGCAAACTGGAAATATAGAGGCAAGCTTCAACAACAACAAAAATACAAAAGATAGAGAAGTGGTTCTTATGCTTTGAAGGCATGATAGGAGAAATGCATAAATGGGTCAAAGATATTGTTACATATACAAACAAATCTACGAGAGAAAGATTTCAGATTTCTGTGATACTATGAAAAGAGAAGATCTAGAAACAAGCTGTCATACCCATATTAATATTTAACAAAATTGGCATCAAGCCAGCACTAATCAAAAGAGACAGAGAAAGGCAATGCCTATAGAACAAAGAAAAAAAAATCAAGATAACATGCCAACTACTGATAACTATGCTGCAAAGAGGATACTATTCTTTATAAAGAAAGCACTAATAGTGATTAAATAACACCATAGTATCACATACTGATAGTAGGATTCTTCAACTCCCTAATCTCCACAATGGACAGGTCATTGAGGCAAAAACTAAAGCTGTGAATTAATTATTAGAGTTAACTGATGTTATAAACCAAATTAATTTAACAAAAATCTACAGAACATTTGAACCAAATGTTTAAGAATATATACTTGGTTTTTAGCATCTCTCATAATTTCTTCAAAATTGAACTACTCAGAAACAAAGCAAATCTGAAAAGATACAAGAAAATTGAAATAACTCATACATCCTATAAGACACTGTGGATTAAATCTGGACATCATTAAAAACAGTTAAAATCAGAAAACTTTCAGTCTCTTGGGAAACAAACAAGATTGAGTTTAATAAAATAATTGATCACAACAAAAAAAAATTAAAAGTTAAAAACCTTCCCCAAGCATGCTGTCTAAGGTTAGAACTCACCCCTGAAATTTTCCTGCCTGTTGAATCCCATCAGTCATTCTAATTTGCTTCTGTTGTGCCTGTTCAGGAATCACACTAGGGACTTTACTCAAGCCAGAGCTTTTACTCACCACCATCCCTGACACAGCAGGACAGGAGGGTGAAGCTCCTGAGACCACAGCTGGATAAGGGTTTAAAGAATTTGGGAGCTAGGAAGGGGGTTGGGAGCTAGGAAGGGGCTTTCTAGCTTGGCAAGCATCTAACTGAATGTAAGCTTACATGTGGGTGTTCTGAAGCAAAACTGAATAGTCACAAACACTCTGAAAATACACCTGGAAATAACAGACAAATACTTATTGACTTTTACTAGGGAGTAGCTAGCAAGTAACTCTGGGTAGCAGGTCAGAGACAAGCTATGTGGTTCCTTCTGGTTGAAGCTTGGGTTCAGCTACAAGTCAAGTTATCAGATAGTTTTTCTTTTAAAATGGAGGCTGATCCCAAGATGGAGTAGATTTGAACTCTCCCTGAGTAAGCTGTTTGCATGCCCCTGAGTTACACTGTCTGACTACCACTCACCTGGACTCCACCAGGCACCCTGTACATGCAACATCCAGGGCTGCAATACCAAGAACATCCAGTATAAGGATGCCCAAATGAGGCCTGCTGTACTAGGAATCTGGATGTTCCTAATCCAGATTAGGCCCATCTTCCTATTACCTGCTACACCAGGCACATCTATGGACAACTAGATGGATAAAGGCAAGCTAAAGAACACAATCAATAAGAGCCAGGGCAATATGGCACCTTTACAGTGAACCTATCCTCTTACAGCAAGCCCTGAATATTCTAAAACAATCCAGCACTAGACAATCAGTTATTTCCAACCTTAATATGATAAATGCCTGTAAAGAGGAAATGAATAAATCCCTCAAAGAAATACAAGAAAATACAATCAAACATGTAGAGGCCTTTAAATGGAAACTAATGAATTATTTAAAGAAATACAGAAAAATGCAATTAAAGTGGTAAAGGAAATAAATAAAACAGTTCAAGACCCGGAAGTAGAAATAGAAGAACTAAAGGAAACACAATCTCATGGAATCCTGGTAACAAACAGCTTATGAAAGAATATATTAGAAGGAAGAGTATATCACAGGCAAGCATAGAGGATATGATAGAATAAATTGATATATTATTCATAGAAAATGTTAAATTTAAAATTTCCTGACATATAATATCCAGGAAATCTGGGGTACTATGAAAACTCCTAATCAAAGAAGAATATGAATTAAGAAAATAAAAAAGTCCCAGCTTTAAGGACAAAGCATAAATGTCTGTGATGGTTTGTATAATCTTGAACCAGGGAGTGGCACCATCTGGAGTATGGACTTTTTGGAATAGGTGTGACCTGGTTGGAATAGGTGTGTCACTGTGGGTGTGGCATTAAGACCCTCACCCTAGTTGTCTGAAAGTCAGTCTTCCACTAGCAGCCTTTGGATGAAGATCTAGAACTCTCAGCTCTGCCTGTACCATGCCTGCCTGGATACTGCCATGCTCCCACCTTGATGATAATAGACTGAACCTCTGAACCTGTAAGCCAGCCCCAATTAAATGTGTTTTGTTTTGTTTTGTTTTGTTTTGTTTTGTTTTGTTTTATATAAGACTTGCCATGGTCATGGTGTCTGTTCACAGCAGTAAAACCCTAACTAAGACAAGATATTCCAAGGCAACACCAAATTTAAATAATATCTATCCCCAAATCCAGTTCTATAGAAAATTCTTTAAGAAAACCTCCAACCCAAGAAGGTTAAATACACACATAAAAACACAGGAAAAGGTAATTCCATACTAGCAAAAACAAACTGCAGGGAATGAACCACCACCACCACCAGCAGCATCAAAATAACAGGTTTAACAATTGGTTATTAGCATCTCTCATCATCAAAGGACACTATTCCCTCAATAAAGACTGAGGCTATCACAATAGATATGTAAACAGATTCATCATTCTGCTGCATACAAGAAAAACATGTAAGCAAAAAAGACAGATATTACCTTAGAGTAAAGAGCTGCCAAAACTTTTTCTAAGCAAAGGAAGCTAAGAAGCAACCTGGTGTAGCCATTATAATATCCAATAAAGTAGATATTTAACCAAAGATAATGAAAAGTGATGGGGAGCTACACTTCAATACTCATCAAAGAAAAATCCACTAAGATGACACCTCAATTGTGAATATCAGTGCCACAAATGCAAGGAAAACCACATTTGGCAAAGAACATTACCAAAGCTTAAAGAGTTCAGCGAACCCTACACATTAATAGTGAAAAACTCAACTCCCTACACTCAACAATGGACAAGTCAATGTAGTGTGGCCCAAATTGGGCACCAGATATGGTTCCATATTCAGATTTGCTGCAGGGAAATATGAAGTCTGCTCAGGCAGATTAAACATGGGAAGCTAAGGTGCATTACAACAAACACCTCTGTCTGTTGCTGGGCTTTTGAAAAGTATTGGTAGATTTTCAAGGCTGCAAAAATACAGTCTAAGTTGGGAACCTCAGCCTAAGTAAAAACTACTAAGGCTGAAGCCAAAGCTAGGGTCCTCTAGCTCCCAGATGTCTATCCAATCCTGGAAACAATGTAGAATCAGGAATGGAGGGGGCCATGCAGGCCCATGAAGACAAGCCTGGGGCTGCAGGGTATAAGCAACTCCACTTTAGCTCAGGGGGTAAATGTCTGGAAGTGAAGAAGGGGCTTCTGTGGGAGACTTAGGCAGCAGTTCTGTACAAGGAATTCTTCCTCCCCCCTACTCCCACAGCAGTTCTTGATGAATGAGAGTCCTGCTTGCACATGTTGCTTATTGGTAGTAGAATATAGGTATATAAAACATCCTCAGGATGGACCAGAGATTAAATTCCTTATGCACGAAAGAAGGCACAGGAGGGAAGGTTATTGTATAAACCCTCAGTGTTAATCTAGATACTTTATCAGCATAGAGAACTCTATGTTCTGTGCTATGCTACCACTAGTCTTGTTCTTTATGTGGGAAGTTGTGGTCACAAATTCCAGGCCAGGAATGTGGTCAGGAGTAGGTGAAATGCCTACCAACCTCATGGAAGATGCGCAGTGCTTTCTGAACTCACTCAACTTTACCAAGTTTCATGACACTATCCACTGACCCACAATGTAGACCAAAAGTGAACAGAGAAATAATAAAGTTAAAAAGGTTGTGAAAAAATGGACTGAACCTCCGGAATATTTCATCCAAACACAAAGGAATACACTATCATCACAGTACCTCATGGAAATTACTCTGAAACTGGCATAAACTTGGTGACCAAGCAAATTTCAACAGATACATGAGAATGAAAGAACCCCTTATATCTTACTATACCTCCATGGATTAAAGCTGGACTTCAAAAAGAATAGAAAGCCTACAAATTTGTGAAAACTGAACAACTCTAATAACTGATTGCAGGATCAGGAAAAATTAATTATAGACTTTGTATAATTCAGAGAAAATAAAGATACAGCATACTTAATATTATGGGACACAATGAAAGCCATGATAAATGTTCATGGAACTAAGAACCTTCATAAAGTAATTGAAGAGCTTATTAATAGCAATTTCGAATACACTGAAATCTCTAGAAAAATACAGAAGCAAAAATACTCAAGGAGAAAAAGAGCGGGACATAATCAAATTCAGGGCAGAAATCAATAAACAAGAAACAAAGAATGATATATAAATAATCAACAAAATCAATAGATGGTTCTATGAAAAAATCAACAGGGAGCAAAATTCTTAGCCCAACTAAATTTCAGAGAGACAATGTCCAGTTTAACAAAGTCCAAATGAAAATAGAACATAAGAATGGGCATTGAATTTTTAAAATTCCTGAACAGAACACCAATGGCTTGTGCTGTAAGATCAAGAATCAACAAATGGTATCTAGGTTTGGTGGCTGATGACGGGATGGATTCCCAGATGGCGTAGTCTCTGGATAGTCCATCCTTTCATCTTAGCTCTAAATTTTGTCTCTGTACCTATATCCTTTCATGAGTATTTTGTTCTTTATAAGGGACCCT